>NC_081562.1:29860038-30160038 GCF_022355385.1 Mustela nigripes
TCTGTAGGTTACTCTGACAAATTAGCTAATTTTCTCCTCTTATTTTCTGGTTCATGTCTATTTATTTAGTGTGTGAATTCTGCATGGTTATAATAATTGGATAGATGTGTATTTTTGTGTTTCTCCATGAATATTGTGTCACAGAGAGTTTTCTAGGCTGGTGTTTAATTTTCTTAATTGTTACTTTTAAGTCTCTAAGAATCTTCAACAGTTAATCATCTAATTTTAATTGTAAGAAAACCTTTTCCTCTCTGGGGTGTCCCTCTCCTATTTTTAAAAATAGACTAAATCTAATTTGTAGATCAGCTGTTACAAAATTCTGGATATGTGATACAGCCCTCTTGCTTTTTAATTCTTAAATACCATTAGATGTCATTAAATGTAAGGAAATCACATTGAAATATTGAATTAAATGTCTCTGTTCATTTAACAGATGTGTACTATGTATCTTCTGTATTGGTGGGCTAACTTAAATATTGAATAATATGTGCTGAATATGACAGTTTATTGGAAACTAATTTAAAATCTCCTACTGCTAATTATAACAAATAGAGTTTATTGAGTGTTTACTATTAAGTGCCAGGCACTAAGACACAGGGATGATTTTAAGATATTTCATGTATTAATTCATTTAAACCTCTAATAAATGAAGAGGGTAGATGGTGTTATTCCCATTTTACAAATGAGGAAGCTGAAACACTGGGTAAATTGCCCGAGGTCAATCAGCAAATACAGGAAAGTGCTGGAATGAACATCTTAGACGTTGTGGCCCTGCTAAATAGTTACTGTTCAGTGGTGATCTGGGCATCCACATGAGTGCTGGCGGAGTCTCTGTTTCTCTGGAGTGGACATGCCCATTTGCAGGCACCCACATGGGCCTTACTGAAGGACCACTCTTTTCAGTGCATTGCCACACATGCTCCAGTGTAGTTTCCACGACAAGGTGCTGTTGCTGTAGTGTCGTTATCAGGAGACAGAGAAATGAGCAAACCATCCTGCCCTCAGAGCTGACTGTTCAGTCAGAAGGAAAGCCATGCACACAGGAAATTGTGATAGTACACACTGAATGCTGTAGTATCTGAAAAAGACTACAGATGCAGAGAGAAAGAGACTAATTCCATGTAATGGGATCCCAGCAGAGAGGGCCTTTTAACTGTTCCTTGAAGGAGAGGTTCATAGAAAGGCAAAAGAAAGAGGCCAGCTTTTCTTAGGCAAAATTCATTAGGGAAAATGACAGTTAGAGACTGCTATTTGAAACTTGTCCAAAGCAAAAAGGAGGTAGGGAGTCTGAGAGCAGTATGGCAACAAATGGGTGAGACAAGTTTGCAGATTTGGTACAGGACATCCATGCAGAAGCTGTCCCCATCCACGCCTCCTCTGTTGAAGACCTCTGCAGAAGGGAGATGCTCATAGACTAGACTCCGCCTAGGATCTTTCACTGTCTTGAAAGTACTCCTTCCATCTAGTCTCCTCCTTTGTTCGTTCCTTCATTTTACTTTTTGCAAATGCTACAAAAGGAAATTATACATGTTTCCCACCCCAGCCCCCTTCTGCCTCAATTTAGAACAGTGAAGCCTTTCTTGAGGCCACATACCCCTTTAACACGTTATCCTTTGTGTATTCACCAAATCTCTTGTGATGCTCTCTCTGTAACACTTAATACTGTTACTTACATGCTTGTCTTTATCCCTCATTTAGTCGGTAAACTCCTTGAAGAAAAGGTCTTGGACTTAGGGCTTACTGAGACATGTTTGGAACTAACAGGAACTCCACAGAGAAGAACAGGTTTGGGACAGACTGTGATAAGTTTAATATTGGTGGTTGAGTTTGTGCTCTAAGATACTCTGATAGAGATATCTGTTAACAGTTGAAAACATAGGCCTAGAGCTTGATCAAGGCCTTAGATGTAGGTCATCATGTGGTATCACTGCCAAGAGGGAAGAGAGGTCTGCAGATAGATCCCGGCATGATAACCTCACTTAGGGCATAGTAGTGATTTTAAAAAGTCAAGGAAGGGCACCTGGGGGCAGCCCTAGTGGGACCTTTGTTTTGGGGCAGGGACTGGTGGGAACATAGGGGCTGACTTAGTGAAGAGCATGGCCCATCACCCTGCACCCGTGGTCAGGAAACTCCCCTGGAAAGTCAGAGAATCTGGTTTTCACACCCAAACAGATCTCTCCCCTAACTGCCTGAGGCAGCTGTGGCTCCCAACTGACCTTCACTCCCAGAGTTCAGAAGGCCCAGGGCGCCTACATTTCAGCGGAGAGAAAGAAATCAAGGAACAATGACTAGAAGGAATGAGAAGAGAGGAAAGGGAACTGAGGCACAGAAAGAGGTTAATGTACTCTGCCCACAATCACAGCAAGTTGTAGTGAGAGGAGCCCCTATAAGTGAGCCCAGTCCTGGACCAGGGCTCAGAAGAGACCGTTGAGGACATGGCTCTTAAGAGGACAGCTGTCCTCAGGCCAGGAGGAGGGCCCTCCCTCCACCAGGAGCCAAATTGCTGGCACCTTGATCTTGGACTTCCAAGGCTCCAGAATTGTGAGAAATCAATTTCTGTTGCTTAAGCCATCCAGTCTGTGGTATTTTGTTCTGGCAGCAGGAATGGCCTTTTTCTTCCTTCTCAACTAATCACAGTCTCTGAGAATTTCACACCCAAGTTTGGTCCAGTTCTGGTTTACAGTCATTCCCTGGGTGTGTCATCCGAGCCCCGGGTCTGTTTGGGGTGCTAGGTATCCAGAAGTGCTCACCCAGTTCCTGCTGGGAAGAGTCATCTCCTGGTGAGACAACAGGCAGGTTGGTAACAAGGTTGTCACCCGGGGTGGGCTTAGATGAGCCTTCTGGGTCTGTGAGTGCCCTGCCCACAGCCTTGTCAGGTAAAACTGGTCACAGGGAGGAGTACTCTCTCCCAAATTGCTGTGGGTTGAGCCTCCTGTAGCCTGAAACATCACCCTGCCATCATGGTCCCATCTCCTGGCACTGGCCTTATGGCCAGACTTGAACCAGCAGTAGATGAGGAGATCTGGCCTAATATTTCTGCACAGAAAAGACTGATAATTCAACCAGCCATTAAAAAAAAAAAAAAAAAAAGAAGAGGGGGGAATGTGGGCTGAGATTTCTGGGAGGCCTTAAGAGGACAGAGTAAGCGACAGAAGGGAGAGAGTCAAGAATACTAGCAAATGACACAAAAGCGTATGTAGGTGGATGAGGGCTGAGAAGCAGCCGGAGATCAGTCACCACAGGCAGCCAGCTCAGGACTGTTGAGGATGGATTCCGTTTGCTGGGGTTCAAGGTGAAAGGGTGACCAGGAAGCAATAAGAATGGACCTTATCAAGGGGTGTGGCAAGGGGGTGGGGTGGGGAAGGATCACTTGGTTGGTTAACAGAATCCAGGTGAGGCTTATTTGGGGGGATGAGAGGGAGGCACCTTTTTTGTGATAGAGTGTATCTGAATATTCGTTAGGCTAAGTGAACAAGCCAGTGCTCAGTGGGTCACCGCGGCTTGCAAAGACGAGGAGGTAAGGTGTCAGGAGGAGACCTCTCCTGGCCTGGTGGAGACAAGAGCTGGAGTAATTTAGGAGACTTGGAAGAGAAAGAGGAACTTGCTAGGGAAGGCAGAGATGTATCAGTGGATCATATGGGATATATAAGTTTCCAGTGGAACTAAGAACTCACTCAGTCTTAAAAATTTCAACCGGTGTTGCTCAGCCAGACGGTCTGTCTGTTCAGAGGTAGCTAATTAACGGAATGGGAGTTAGTGGGAGGATAAAAGAGAAGTGAGATTTAAGAGCAAAACCAGAGTCACTGACCATTGGGAACTTAGCTTTTTTAGGGAGGCAAGTATGATCAGAAGGGGTCTTGACTGCCTTTGAGCCTGGAGGTCAGAATGTGTTCATAGGGTTCTGTGTAAATGAAAAGAAACAGAGATAAGTTGTACTGGAGAAGAATCTTGAAAATAGGACAGTTCCAAATGATAATGATTTTTTAATGTGTGGTTCTACCCTTGAAGAGCAGTCACAGAGTACAAATCAAAGTCTTGGAATGAAGGTCAGGAATTGTGTGAAACCAGCTTGAAGGATCCTCGGGGTGATGGGATGGAGTGCTTGTGGTTCAGCACGTTCCTTGATCTCCACTATTCTTTGCACTTTGGTGAATTAACTCTAAGATTCTTGCCTAACACCCTCTTAAAATACAGCTTACCTTATTTTTCTACCAGAATCTTTGAATGTGTTGCGAAAGTGGGTATTGATTTACTGCTCTGTTCTTTAGTAACTACAGCTGGAAATTGCAAAAGACCATCAGCTCTCAGACTGTGTAAATAGAGAGAAAGAAGATAAAGACATGGGAAAGTGTCTCTCCTTAATTCTGCATTCAGTTGTTTAAATATTGGGATAAAAAAATCCTTGAAATTTACAGTTTTTAATGAAGAAAACAGAAAGCTCATGTTAAATTTACAGATAAGAGTTCTGCCTCCCTAAATATTGCTAGCTTTATTTTTGTGAGCTCGTTCAGTGACATAATGAGCATCCTGTTTCCTTAAGCATGTAAGTGTAGGTTCTTGTGAACTGACAGGATAGAAGCTCGGAAGGACGGAGTAGGCTGAGAGCAGCTGGTGTGACATTCAAGCGTTCATACTGCCTTCTTGCTCCTGAACAGAAGGGGGGAAAACTGTTTTAATTTAGAAATCTCTTCCTTGACTATAGCTCAGATTCTCAAACCAGTGAAACTAGAAAATGATAGAACATTTCGTTCTCATATATAACTGGAGATATAATATGTTCTTACATTTAGTGGTAAGCTGTACAGGATTATATAAAATGAACTTTCCATAATTTGGAGCTTTTGAAAGGCTTCCCTTTTACTAGGAAACTGTCATGGTTAGGGTGAGCGTTCTTGAAATGCCTAAATCGAACAGTAGAACAGGAGAAGACAAAGGATAGTTTACTTAGGAGGCAGTAGGAGAAGGTAGGTATGTAAATTATAGTTCTCTGTTCAATGTCTTAAAATTTAATACTTTTAGGTGTTTAAAATCATTTTACATGCTCAAAATGAAACAGTATGAATCTCCCTATTTCTTTGAATGAAAGAAATTATTTTTAGTGGCTGTCAGTATACTTGGTATTAAAAATCAAAGCAATTTAAAGTAACAGCTCACAGAATATTTTTAGAGTATGGTCTGCTTTCAATTGTTCATGCAAATTGAGAATAACATAGCGAGGAGCCGTGAGTAATTTGCTTATATAACTTAATTGACAGGGAACTTTGGATGAAGGTGATAATCCAACAGTTGGTTCCTCAGCCGTAGTTCAGGGCCTGGTGGTCCACGCTGTTTCAGTGGTAGCATCAGGATCTCCCTTGCCTGAGAAGCTGTTGGAAATGTAAATTCTTGGGCCTCCACCCCTGATCTACCACGGAATTGAAACTCCGAACTCTGCAGGGGTGAGGGGGTTGCAGCAAATCTCGTTTGAACAAGTCCTTCCCAGGATTCTGAGGCTTGCTGACGTTTGAGAACCACTGATCTGAAGTCTGTGGAATTAGCATGGAAATGATCTTAAAAATCCAGTATGTGACCCAGCACTTTGCCAGTTTATCCTGGATGTGGTGCATTCAGAAGGATTGTGGTTTCTTACTGTGGAAATGCAACTTTGCAAAACTAGAACAACCTTGTACGAGATACGGGTATCATCAGGGTTTGGGATATGACGACTCCAACACACTTGACCATAAAGCAAAAATGCTTAGAGCGAACGTCAGGATATCTGTGTTTGGATCAGTCGCATTAAAAATTTTATCACATGCTCTGTTTAATTAAGTACTTTGTTGGCATAAACAAATAATCTGTGCTATCAAAAGCAAGAGTAATTGTCTTACAGTCCCAGGGAGGGGGATGAATCATCAATTTATAGAATCTCTTGTGCTTTGGGCTGACATATTTCTTTATAAACTAAAGGCTGTGGGGAATAGGAGTTGGGTTTCAGGCTAGGAAAAGGAAACGAGGTGATTTTATTCACACCTGCACCGAGCCAGACGGCTATAGTGTGGTTTTACCATTTTAATTGAATTGTGAAATTCTAAACTATGAGAGAGACAAAAAAATAAACCTTGTAAATGCCCATGCAAATAAATTTTAACTATTATCTCTAAACTGATCTCATGCTCTCATTAAGAACAGATGAAAGCAATTACGGTCAGGCTGACAGCACCACCCAGCCCCTCGCCATTGACTCCCTTGACACTTGTTCAAGAATAGGACAAACGTTGAAAATGAAAACAGGCAGCCAGAGATGGCAGTGTGGTGGGGTTGCAAGTGGAGCATCAGAGAAATTAAGGCAGCAGAACATTTCAGGGGGTGAGGGGGAGTGGGGAGGGTGGTTACTGGTGGCAGAGGTTGTCGGTAGTTTAGATAAGAAGGACTGGAATACGTCCCTTAGATTTAGAACAAGAGAAGTCCCAGGTCACCTTGAAGAGTAGTTGCAGTGCAGCCCAGGAGAAAAACCTAGAGTGAAGTGGGTTGATCTTGAAGATGAAGTAGAAGTTGCAAATTTCAGAAAGGATGGTAGATTCAGAGTTGAGGATTTTCTTATCCAGTGACCCTAACTGGGTAAGATTTTTATGTCTTACATAGAGGTAGTTGCTGACCTGATTTACCATATTGTTTTGGTAATACTTTAATTTAGTATGGGTAATCCTAACTATTTTTCAAGTAAATGTATCACTCCATATTGAAATATTAAAACTCAGCATTATTACTTTTCATAGCTTCAAGGGTCTAGGACCTTGGTTGAGAATCATTGCTATGTAGCAGTCCTTGAATAGCTCATTGGAAAGTCTTAAATACCTTTTAACTAATACTGTCTGAAATGATTTAAAGGAAAGGAACGTTTGTATATGTTACATACATATCAAGGTGGTTTGAAAGTCCTTGAATGCCGTGACTTTCCCCTGACTAACCCTGCATGCCTTGCATATTATTTTAAATGTAGGGTTATCAGGTTTTGTTCTAAGTTGACCTTGTTTACTGTTAAAAAACCTGTTTTTCAAATTGATTTTTATCTTAAGGATCAAACATAGATATTAAGTACCTACCATATTTCAGACAGTGCTAGGGGTTAAAATTAAATGCCACAAATTGCCTTGAGTTCACAGTTCATTGGGGGAGGACAGAGAGGTAAACCAGTCATTGCTGCTGTGCAATAAAAGCTATACTAGAAGAACAAATTAGTGCCTCTCCTCTTCTCATTTACTTGCTGCCCACCCTGAGAGATTTGCCGTAGTGCTGGTGCTGAATTTATCACTGGCAGCAGCTGTGGCTTGCCCTTCAAAGTGGTGTACTTAGTCTGTGCCTCTGGAAGAGTCTAGTAGATGGTAAGTAATTTACTGAGGGGAGAGAGACTAATTTCAGTCAACTCAGACGCAGCGACGGTATTTATGAATCCTGTGAGACTAATAAATCAGACACTGTAGACAATGTTTGTTTTCTGTTTCATCAGTTCTGTAAAACTGAAATCATGTTTGTTGAGTTTAATCTTGTTTATCTATCATTCTTTACTCACCTGATATAAATAACTTTTCTAAACAGGCTTTATAGTCTTTTATGTCCCTTTGTGCAGTGTGTATGCTTTCTTTAAGCCTCTTAAAAAAGTAAAAAAAATGTGAGTTCAGAGAATATTCAAGTTGAGTTATCCCTTGGTTCTTTGGAGCATTTTAATGAAATAACTTGAGCATAACAGAACTTTGTAAAAGAAACATGACCGTTCATGATCTTGATCTATCTGCTCTTTGATATGCATAGGATTGAGAGCCCATTGCTCTTTTTTCTGCCATTAATCTGATGCTACAAGGCAGTACTTCAATATTTGGTAGTTTACCATACATTTTTATCATTTCTAATTAAAAATTGTTTTACTTGTTGGAAGACTTTACATTTGTAGGGTGTGAATCAGGATAATGGTTTTTTTCTTTCTTTTTTTTTTTGTTTTTTGTTTTTTTTTAGAAAGTGACTATATTTTGAATGATCATAGTACCTCTTGGTAAGATATGGAGATCAAAGATGAATAAGGCATGGCTTTTGTCTTTAAGTAAAATATAAGCTTAATGGGCTGAAATTTAGGCTTAGTTACACAGCAGTTAAGCAGTTCAAGCTTCCAGGGGACATTTAAGGTGGCGAGTTTTAGGTTGTCCTGCCTGAGAACTGAAGGTCACTGCTATTATCTAATGGGGTAGGGTGGGGCAGTGTGGGCCCAGCTGGATTTCTTGGTTTATGAGATAGTGCTGTTAATAAAATGCTAATAGCAGCCACAGTGAGAAACAGCTAGAAAAGCTGGTTATCCCTCTCCTCACAACTACTTGTCTACAAAGGAAGTTGGATTAATTTTTATGTTTAAAAAAAAAAAAACAAAGAAACTAAGAAAATGGAGATTCTTGAGTGTTCTTTTTTGAAAGGCTGCACTCCAAAGCAAATTTTTAGCTTTTTGTCAGTTAAATGTGGTCCACTTTGAAGTACAGTGACATCTTTGTCCATGCTAGTAGCCTCTTTACAACATGTACATTATGATTTATCCCATGACTTAAATTTGGTCTTTTACTCTTCTTTTTAATGATTTTGTGAGTATTTAATGTTTGCTTTCTTTTTTGATAAGCATCTTTTATTCTTTTTGGAAGTAGATTATGTATATTTGGTTTCATTGGCTATAAAATGAGCAATTAGATTTGGTCAACATCCTTTTCATCTGTTAAATTCTATGATTTCTTTGTAACCATTTTTTAACAGAATGTTAGCTTTTTAAAATTTGTTTATGGTTAGTGTTTTATTTTGACATAGAAATTTAACAATTAATTCTCTTATTAAGTGATTGAAAATAATCTGTATTTTAGCTTTAGCTTTTTAAAACCCCAGATCTATAATTTGTGATCCTATAAAATCAGTTGTTGATTAAGAACCTTTGTAAATACTGATTTTTTGGTTTTTAAAATTTACTGAGATGTATTAGAGCTAGTAAATGGAGATTTGACTGAATATTTGAGTATATCAAATGAAAACCCAAAGACATTCATTGAGATATTTCAGTATGGAATCCTTAAGAAAATTGTTTGAATATCTTTGGGAAAGAGTATATGAAATCAAGGGTAATTTCATGTACTGAAGTAGTTTATGTATCATTCTTTACTCGCATGATAGAAGTATTAGAAAATTGAAGAGTAAGATTTAGGACTACAACTTTTTATGTTTTGAAATTTCATTGTGAATTTGGAATGATTTGAAAAAAATTAAGAATACTCGGGAATCTGTAGCTAGTTGATTCAGAGGACATTTTAAGAGAGAAATTAAAGTTTAAATGAAAGGATTTGCTTCTAACAAATATATTACTTTTGTTTTATATCCAGTTTGTTTAAATTTAGGGTTGAAATTAATTACATGACTTTCGTAAGCTTGTGATCACAATTAGCAGATCTTCAAATTTGATGGAATCTTTCATACGTTATATTCAAGGAAGAATTTTTTTTTCCCCCTGGGGTTTGTTGTCTTTGAAGTAATCTTGCCTAAAAGGAGTCTTTATTTTTAAAAGCTAAACAGAATCAATGGAGAATAGAGTGCTGAACAGGAAGTCAGTTGTATGTGTGTATAAAGCATGCTTACTGCCTTATTAGGCCAGTGGAGTCACCTTTTAAAGTAGGAATGGGTTTTTAAAGATTAGAGTTGTCACAAAAAAGGGCATGGGTTATCTTTAGGTATTGAGTGCACTTCCATATAATTCTTCCAGTATCTTGCATGATCAGCTCCAGGTCTAAGGAGTGTCCTCTGACCCAGAGGCCCTTTATTAGTTAGGGCTCTCCAGAGAAACAGACCAATCAGAAATAGACACATAGAGTGATTTATTACGAGGAATTTTCTCAGGCATTTATGGAGGCTGAGGGATTCGATGTGCCTTCTGCAAACTAAAGCCCCTGGAAAGCCACTGGTGTCACTTTCAGTCTGGGGGCAGAAGATTGCTGTCTCAGCTCAGAGGTGGTATGAATTCCCTCTCACTGTTTTATTCCATTCAGTCCCTATATGGATTGGGCGATGCCCCCAGTCTGCTTCACTTGGTCTACCTGTTCAAATGCTAATCTCATTTAGAAACAGCTTCACAGGTACACACAGAAATAATGTTTAACCAGGTATCTGAGCTCCTTTTGATCCAGTCATGTTGTCTTAAAATTAACTGTTACAGACCTTTTCAAATTTTGATAACTTGTTACAGAGTTCTGGTTTATGTAGCCAAAGACTACCTTTTTGTAGCTTTCTTTCCTTTCATTCTACTTGTGTCCTTTAGTGGGCCACAGAATTCATCGGGTTCCTTTTCTACACTGTAGAATGTCACATGTTTGAAGTTTGCTGTCACAACTTGTTCCTCCCCTAGACTAGATTTCCTCCATTTCTTCAATGCACTGGTTTCCTGATTCTTCAACATTCTCTTTATTATTAACTGTGTTAGAGTACGTAGACCCTGGCTGTTCATTCCTGACCTAGTAGGCCTGTTATATATAATACAAATAAAAGTCTTTCATCCATCACTCGTTTTGAGACATTCAGTCTTCCTATTCTATCTGTATAGCAGAGTTTCTTTCGTTTTAGAGTATCATGAGAATCTCTTTTCCTCTAGGTTTAGAAATCTTACTTCTTTAAACATTCCTCATCTGAATTGTCTGGGCAGTCCTCATCTGAGGAGAGCAGGGTAAATATTCTTAACAATAAAAAATAGCTAACGTTTATAAACATTAACTGTGTGCCAGGCTAAGTTCAAATAGTTTTATGGATATTAACACATTTAAAGAGGTGGGTATTGTTTTTGTAAATGTATTTTTATAGACGAGCCGGTAATCTTACTCATGTGTGTTGTCCAGGATGAAGCAGAATAGTCTGTTACCTATCTTTACGAGTGTTAGGCTTCTGTCACTGCTGCCTAAGAACATACTCTCTTTGGGGGCCCAGTGAAAAGCACTTACATTATGTTAACTAACATCAAGTAAGTGCACTTTGTGACAATGCACTTACTTCTCCTTCCTACCTGTCTTTCTGAATCCCGATTCTGTCATCTAACATTTGCTGGCTTAACCGGCTTTAAGCCATCTACAGATTGGGGAAACATAACTTCTGTGTTTATGAATCATCAATAATGGTATAGAAGTCAGGAATTAGAAACCTAGTAACGCCTTGCAGGTTGTTCCTCTTTGTTATAATACACTTAGTTATAGGAACATATATTTTGTATCTTTGTCTGGAAAAAGTCTCATGTTACTGTATAATGCTTTCAGAGCTCTGAATTTTATCCAGCTTCGTATTTCATTCCATACCTTACTTACCTGTTGCCCTGTGTTTCTTGGAGTTTTTCTGATATGCAGTTTTTTGTGGTTATCCTTGTTGAGTCTAGATAACATCCATACAACCATTTCACGATCCACAAGTCAAGTGTTCTTGTGAAAGAAGGAACTGAACTTGTAATTAACAAAGGTGTCTTGTTATAAGCTTCGTCCATTACTAGAACCTCACAGTCATTTTTCGGTCTTCTATGGAGGGCCCTGCTCATTCCTACTAAAGCTTATGTATCAGTTGGAATCCATCTCAATCCCTCTTTTTGAAAACTGTTAACTGTTTTTGCCTAACTGCAGTCTGAAACTACCTCTTTTCTTTTTTCATAATCCCTCAAAGACTACCAGTAGTAGTTTGACCAGCGATGTCATCTAGTGATTCAGGGATAAGTTATATAGACCAAAAGAACTCCGTAGATACCCTTTGTGTTTTCTTTAAAATTCCTCTCTTTGGGGTCTTCAGCTTCCATGTAACATTTCTCCTTAAACTTTCCAAATGGAAGATCAAAATCTTTTAGACAGCACAGAAAAGCAAAAACATCTTACACATTCTGTTATATTTCAGTCCCATATTTCAGTCCCAAACAGTGTGTCCCCGTCTTAATTGTCATTTTGTAGCTAACAAATAAAAAAACTAAACTTTTTTGTTGTCCTACGCATTTTTGTGAATCCACTAGTTTGGTGAATGGAGGGTTGAAAGTGGATAGGGAGGAAAATAGTGGAGGAGACGATAGACAATCTACAAATAGACAATAGCCTGATAAATAGAACATGTAGGTAATTGTAAATTCAAATAGTAGACTTTTTGGAAAGTGGCTCATTTGCATTTGGTGATTTTGCTTGGATTTCTCTTTCTTTAAACAGTGGGGGAACTGGACATAACTGGTAATCATGCACTCATCAAAGCTACGTGGCTTGCACAGTGGCACAAAACTCAACCCCAGAAGGAAGTTTATTGATAAATTACCAAGAAAATCAAGGGCTCAGACAGACTTGAGACACTGATTGACCAAGGGGCTCAAGTGATCCAGCACTGACAGGCACATTCCTTGCCTCTCCCCTTTCCTCCCTCTGTCTCACCTTCCCTTTTGGATCCATTTGCAGAGGCTTTCTGCATCTTGGATTTAAATTCAGTAAGAAGAGACAAGTCTCTCCCCCAGAGTCACAGCAGAAGCCTCCTTCCTCCCTTTTGGCCTTTGTTGGGTCATATGCACATTCCTGAACTGGTTACAGTTGTGGCCAGGGGAATGTTTGGATGTGGGAGGGAACCACATGGGGACTGCTTTGAGAGTCCGGGAAGGACAGATCCCTAAACAAAAAGTGGGAATTATTGCTGGAAAGTGCGGGAAACGATCCTGAGTTGGCAGATAACAAATATCCGCTACAGTGTCTAGAATTCTGCTTTTATTATATACATTGGTACATTTGGCATTATTTGACTGTTTTTGACCTAGGACAGTTTCTGTTTGACCCTAATAAATGTGAAGACATAAAGTAGAGGCAATATAGTGGAAGGAGCATGGCTTTTGAGTCAGAAATAGAAATTCAGGTCCTAGCTCTATTATATGTCCTTATTGTTGAAAAGTTTAAGAGAACCCCGTACGTAATACCCGTTTATCCTCATCGAAAGATGATTGGAGAGGAATAAAATACTAGTTTTAATATTGTCAGAAGCTGATGTGGAAGATTTGGGTTTTGTGTGACAGCAGTAAAGCTCTATAGTTGAATCCAAAACTAATCGGTTCTTTACCCCACCCCAGGCACTTGGAACAGGAGCAGGTTTCTGTGTTTTTTGGTTTTGTTTTGTTTTTTTTTTTTTAATCTGGGGGTCTGCCCCTACCCTAATAACTCACACCAGAATGTATGAGTTTTGCAGAAATCTGGCTCCCCAAAGAAGGTAGAAAGGTAAAGAAACTACATATGTCCAGTGGCTCTTGGAAAATCTGTGAGGCAGCTTATTTTACCTCCGTGGCAATTGATGGGATAGGAAGCTACCATTGAGGAAAATTCCTCTTTGTGGAGGAAACCAGAAGACTGATGACATACACACAGACTTAGTTAGGAATCTTAATTCTTTTTTTCTCTTGAACAATAACTTACTTTAAGATTGGTGTGATAACTCGGATGCCAGCAAACTTTCGATTTGGAAAGTCAGGGAGATTGTCAAATAAGCACCCTCTCTAGTTTTTGGAGTCAGGTTATTATAATAATTGATAGGTGAGTAGGAGGCAGCCTACTTTGCTTCTGAGATAAGTAAAATTGGTAATAATTGGGCAAGCAAGAGAAATTTTTGAAGTGGGAGGAAGCAGGCAATGAAAAAATGTCTTCGAGAATCTATAGCTGTCACATCCTTGCACATTTAACCCAAGGCAAGCAAATTTTCCTCAGCCACCAAGTATGAATTCAGAGTTTTTAACCCATTTTCCTATCCACTGGTTCTCACAGTATGCTCTCTGGACCTGTAGCATCTGTATCACGTGGGAATTTGTTAGAAAAGCAAATGATGGAACCCATCCTAATCCTACTGAATTTAAACTCTGGAGGTGAGACCCAGCCATCTGTATTTTAATCACCTGTAGATTTTGATGCATATGGAAGTATGAGAACCACATACCATGATTTGTAAATATCCTCATAACAGTTTAATAGATGAAGATTAATTGCACTTGCCAGTAATCTTGTTTCCAATCATTGAACATCTTATTAAATATGGGGGAGTGGGGTATTTGAGGGAGTGGGGTATTTGAGGGAGTGAGGAAGAAGAGAGATGAATAGGGAAATTAGAGCTTAGGTTTCAGTGCTAAATAGGCATGAGCAGTGGGACTGTTTCTTCACCCTTTAAGTTTAGGTATAGTGATGTGAAGCCTGTTTTAAAAACTAAAATGTAGCCGCAAAATGCACACCTTTGGATAAAGGAGAAATTAGAATGAAAGAGAACCTGGGGGGTAGTGATTAAAACTTGTGAAGAAGGGACTCGAAGATCAGAAAGAAAAAGAGCATTTCAAAGGAAGAATTTACTCAGTGACTGAAGCTGAAGTGGATGGAATCAAGGATAACTTAGGATTTCAAGCCCAGGTGAGGAGGACAATGGTGATTCAGGAAGGAAGTTCTCTGCTTAGGAAATAAGATGAATCCAGTGTTGCTGGGATGCCTGGGTGACTCAGTTGGTTAAGCATCTGCAATTAGCTCAGGTCATGATACCAGGGTCCTGGGATTGGGCCCCCGTATTGGAGTCCATGGTTAGCAGAGAGCCTGCTTCTCCCTCTCCCTCTGTCACTTACCCTGTTTGTGAACATGTGTGTGCATTCTCTCTCTCTCAAATAAAATCCTTAAAAAGAAAAAAGAAGATGACACCAGTGTTGAGCATGTTAACATTGAGATGGTTAAAGGACGTAGATGGAGACAAGAGCTGAACATACATCTTTAGGAGGCTTAGATTACAAGGAGAACTTGAAAGTATTATAGGGGAAATTAAAGTAATCCATCCATTCATGGCTTAAACACTGGTTGTCTGCCATGTGCCTTGCACGGTTCTAGATTCCCAGAATGTACTAATGGGCAAGCCTCACAAATAAATGAACAAGGTAATTTTAGATCATAAAGGCTGGCAAAGAAGTAGAGTAATGACAAAGAATGATAAGGGGTAGAGAATTTCTTGGGGTAGGTGTTTCAAGGCAAGACCTGAGGTGATGACATATGACCGAATCATGGTGGAAGATAGTTTTAGAAAGCCAAAAGATGGTGGTGCTGCAGAGTGGCCAAGGAGGACTTTAGGAGAGCTTACTGTTTGTTGTGTTTTTGTCTTTTCAGGGTCTATATTGTATGAAAGGTTTAGAAATAAGGTTCCATGTATTAGAAAGAACATGGGTTTGGAGACATCCCAGCCCATCCATTTTTTAGGCATTCGTTAGCTATGCAGAAGCTACTGAAATTCTCTGAGGCTTATTCTTCTCAGTAGAGGGGGAATAATAATACCTCATGCGATTAAATTGTGATGATTAAATGAGAGAATAAGTTTAAAGAAATAGTGCTTGGAATGTAAGTGCTGAGTGATAACTGTTAATAACAGTGATACTGAATGAACATAAAATTCAGTCATGTGAAATGTGTTTTCATTTAATAATGGTGAGATCTAGTGTCTTGAAATACAATTTTATTTAGGAGTTATACTTCGACATTTTGTCATGCAAAACACTTTACAGGCGTGAGACTACAGTTAAAATATTTCTGTAATTAAACATGCACTGTGATTAGCTGCTTGAATGATACTTAGAAAATATACTTGTATGCATAATGCTATTAAAGAGGGATTGTATTAACTTTTAAATATTATCTTACAGATGTGTACATCTCATGATTGATATGAAGAAACAAGTCATGGGCCAAAGGTCAAGATACTTCTCTGGGAAGTGCTGTTGATGCTGCTCTACAAAATCATACAATGAGTGTTTGGTTTAAGAAAGACTTTCATATTTAAAAGATTTTCATCTTGGAAATACATCAAGTGAAAATTAGAGTCTTTTGGGAAACATTTTCCTCCTAATAAATTATTCTTGTAATGGGCGACATGGCAAACAATTCACTTGCATATAGTGGAGTAAAAAACTCTTTGAAGGAAGCTAATCATGACGGAGACTTTGGAATCACGCTCGCAGAGCTGCGGGCTCTCATGGAGCTCAGGTCTACAGATGCATTACGAAAAATACAGGAAAGCTATGGAGATGTTTATGGCATTTGTAGCAGATTGAAAACCTCTCCCAATGAAGGTGAGTTGTGTTATGTTTGTTTTTAGCTGTTTGTATGGAGAGCACTAGGAATTTGGCTCATAAATAAACCTCTCTCTATATATATATTATTGTATGATTATATCATAATTTTAGTGACATTAAGGTGAGTGGGTTAGCTCTCAGATTGGTGCAGTTAAAGTAACTTTAGATCAGGAAATAATGTTACAGATGTATATATTTAAGTTGGTGGGAGGAAATATTTTGTACTGTTGTGCATATTGCTGCTGCTTGTTTACAGTAACAAGATTGCTTTTCCACTGGAGCTATAGAGAATGGAACCAAGCTGGGTAGCCTCCGGGGGATTCAGTGGAAATAAACCCTGCTCACTTAGCCTTCATTTTATAAGGTGGCTTGAAGTAGTTGTCACTGCCAGTAGCGGACCAAGTTGTTTTTAACCTAAACTTTAATAAATTAGTTCAGAAGGTCCTAAAGCAAATGGAGTAGATTAGAAGCCAATTTTTTTTTTCTAACCTAGCAGACAGTTCCTTTGATTAAAACTAATTTTCAAGTCTTAGAATTATGTTCAATTTCCCTGTGTTCAAAGAAATCTTTGGTTTCATAATTCTCAATTTGTAGTAATTTCTTTATGAGAATCAAGAAAAGTCACTATAACTTCATTGAATTATGGCCTTTGAAATGGTTTGAGATAGGTGACCTTTTTTATACATTCATCATGTTGAAAAGAAAATTACAGTTAGGAAGTTTCAGAAAGGCTTTTCCAAATTACAAAGGAAGATACATAATGATGACTGGTGATTATACTTTAGTAAGGATGGGAAAGTATTAATGTTAAAAGTTAAAGTATATTAGTACATATTCCAAAGCAAGTTCCAGAGAAATTAGGCAGAGGTTTTTTTTTTTTTTTTTTTTTTTTTTTTAGTCCATTTATTTTTTAAATAAAAGTAACCCTCTACACCCAGCGTGTGGCTTGTGTGTGACCTCACAGCCCCGACCGAGATTGAGAGTAACATTTTCTTTTGACTGAGCCAACCAGGTGCCCCCCAAAATGTTTTTCTTAACTTTTTTTTTTTTTGGAAACATCTTATTCCATGCCATAATATATGTGATAAAATTTAAAGTAATGGCAAAAAGTTACTTCCGAAAGTGTTAGAAATTTTTAAATCACATCAAAAATTCTTTAAACTTGTGTGTGTGTGTGTGTGTGTATTATTGCTATTTGAATTCTTGATTGTTTTAATGGTAGGTAAATATTTTTTCTGAGGTGGCATAATCTTGAGGAAGCCAGTATCCATATTCACACATGTCTGAAAAGGGCTTCCTTGATCACTTGGAGTATGTTCTTTTTCCTGCAAGGACTGTTAAATCTTTTGTATTTTCTGGATCTTTTCCTTAAGTCAGAACTACTAGAAATGTGGGCTTCTTAGTTACTCCTTAATATTGCTGTACCTTTAAGGTAGCAGGGATCCCTGTTGGTGTAAATTCTAGGAATCAGGAACAGACCCATGGACTTTAATAGATAGTTTGACAAAGTTTGTAGCTTGTTCATTATGCAAACCCCTTTTTGAAATATTAGCACACTTTATATCTCTTTTAGAGATTTGTACATTGATACGCTGTTCTCAGCTGGTAGATTCATTAATTCAACTATATGTACTTTCTACATTGAACCTAACACCTAATTGTTGGATGTTTCATGCTCACCAAATTGTTAAGAAATGCTACCATTAAAAAGCCCTCAATATAACAACATAGTTTGTTCATAAAAGTGATACTGAGCTTCAGCTTCAAACCACTTAACTGTACTTCCCCTCAACCATGTTTTTGCATTTCAGTGCTACTAGTTAATCAGAATTCTTGTCTTCTGGTAACTAAACACCCCTGTATGGTCAGTTCTCATTTTTAATAGATGTGATTCTCATTTGTTTGCACTGGACTTTCTTTTGTGTTGTTATTGGGGCAGTAATCCTACATTGATTTTGGCTGTTTATTTAAGTTAACTGAAAATTTTGCATTTACTACAGTACTTTTAAAATTTGGGGAGGTGATGGTTATGCACCTTTCTTACTACATGATGGAAGCTGTGGATAATCTTAGAAATAATTCACTTACCGCCCAAAATTTGATGTGCATTGTTGCTGCTTTGAGCTGTCAAATGAATACATGAAATATTTTCCCCTCTTTTATTCTTGGGGAATTCTTGCTTCTTCCTCGTATTACAGATTTTTGTTAAAATTTGCACCAACTTTTGTCTTCACTGGTTAAATATGAACAGTTTGTCATTTTGAAATATTCTTTTAAAAAAGTGAAAAAAACATTTTAAGCATATTTGTGTTACAGTTGTAGGGTGAAAGAAAAACCGCCACAGGCTTCATAGGCATATTGTTGCCAGAGGAGTAGTTTTAGTTTAATTTAGAAATAATTTATTCAGAAAGCTAATGAACATTTTGTCACTGATCAGCTAGGCAAATGATAATAAATAAATCATCATCAGGGATAATCAGCTATGAGTTTGTAGGCCCAAGAAAACGATCCAGACAATAAGTACTCCTCTGTTAGTATAACCTGCTTCTAGTCAGGGAAAGTGAGACTAAAATGATTCTTTAAAAAATGTAAATTTGGGAGGCTTCTGGGTGACTCAGTCAGTGGGTTAAGCCTCTGCCTTCAGCTCAGGTCATGATCTCAGGGTCCTGGGATTGAGCCCCGCGTCAGGCTCCCTGCTTGGCAGGGAGCCTGCTTGCTTCCCCCACCCCCCGCCTCCCTTTCTGCCTACTTGTGATCTCTGTCAAATAAATAAAATTTAAAAAAAAAAAAGAATGTAAATTTTGATTAAGTAAAAACTGAAGTTTAGCTGTTTCTTTAGTACTTCATTTAATCATTCCTTGACATATAGTCTTTCATCAGATCTAGGTTGTTAATTGCCATATGTTTTATATACCCTCTAAAAGAAAAGAACTAGTGTTGGCAGTTTTAACTGTAAGATAATTGTAAGTGTATAATTAAATTACATCCCAATTTCAACAGTGTTAATACAGTGTCAGAATATGTGCCCCTTAGAATTGCTGGGATAGTCCGCTCATGGAGGCTACTACTTTTCTCCGCTGGGCATACACTTTCATGAATCAAACAATCCCTGACTTATTTTTACAAGGGGGAGACAAATTTACAGGACAGCTAAACATGTAATGTATTAGCAATGTGTGCTTAAGAGAAAAAAATGAGCCGGGAAGGAAAATCAGAGATACTGAGGATGTGGCTGTTAGATTGCTATCCAGTCTGGAGGAAGAACAATTGAAGGCATTTCTGAAACACAGCTAAAATAAAAAGAAGGTAACACATAGTTAACACTTTTTTGTGTCAGATTGGCTGTTGCTAGCAGTTACAAATATTAACTCATTTTATCCTCAAAACAACCTTACCCTTTTTTACAACCAAAGAATCCACAGCACAGACAGGTTAATGGGCTTACCCAAAGTCTCACAGTTCATAAGTGCCACAGTAGGGATTCAGACCTTGACATGGTCGCCACGGAGAACATGCTTTTAACCCCTGTACCGTGCTACCTGTTTGAAAAGCTCAGTTCATGCAGCTTGCAAAACAGTTTTGAGAAAAAGGTACCTGTGTTCTGTCTTCTCAAATAGTAATTTTTGTTGGCAGGAATTTCATGGTGAAAAAATAATTTTGAGTTATTTAATAAAGCTTCTGTTGATCAGTTAGTCATTTTAAAATATTGCCTGTTCAGAAAGTTGGTATTTGTGAACTTCCCCACTTGGCCTGCTGATTTACTGCTTGTCTTCCAGCGGAGTATCCCTTTAACTGGATTTGAAGTGTACTTTATGTGTACTGATCGATAGAAAGTGTTTTGAGCCAGAGGTGATTTTCATATTAAAAATTTAACCATCTTTAACTCTTAAAAGAATTGGAAGTACAGATTTTGAGGTTAACTGAAATGGAGACTGTTATTTCTTGGAGTCCTCAGAATCCGAGAATATACTTTACAACGAAATTACTTCCTTACAGCATCCTAACTGCATGCAGTTATCCTTGTGGTTTTTTTCTTCATTATCTTTATTGTTTTCCTATAGTGACTTCCTTATTCCTGTTGTAAATCCCATTTCTTGATCCTTTTATTTCCAAATTAGCTTTTGGGATTTGTTCCCGTTTTAGTGTGTTCCTATGTTATTTATATTATATTTTAAATTGGATGGTAGAGTGGACTGTCTAATAATGAGATTTCTAGAATGCAGATTTCTATGCTGGTAGCATGTCATGTCATTCAGTACTGCCGCACTAAATAAAGGGTAACAGTGAATGCCTACCAATTAAAGTCTGGGACAGCAGGATAACTCTGTAAGAGGCATGGATGGCTTCGTGGCCTTCTAAAGGGTCAGGAAAGTAAATGGGCATACACTTTCATGAATCAAACAATCCCTGACTTATTTTTACAAGGGGGAGACAAATTTTTAAGTGGTAGTTGCTAAAATTAGGTGCAAGAGGAAAAGAAAGCAGAGGGAATAAGAAAAGGAAACAGGGGTAGAAAGAAAAAAAGAGTTATGGGGTAGGAAGCAGAGTAAAGTCAACAGTAATTGATTGCCCTGGATGACTAATGTTTCCATAATGTTTCAGATGGCAGTTGATATTTGTCCTCCTGGAAGTAAGGCTGTTAGTAATGGTGTGCTTTGACCAGGTCTTCATGATGTAACATACTAACACTAATACTCACATTTAGGAACATACTTTAAAAAAAAAAAAAAAAAAAATCAGCCCTTTGCCCAGTATGATTCATTGTTGACTTAAAGGCTACCACAAGAATCCTCTGATGCCCTGATGGGTGTGCTTGGTTGTACAGGTTGGCACAGCTCTTTCAAGGCACTCAGCAAGGATTTCCATCACCACAGTATGCCAGCCACATGTATTTTAATACTTACGTAGAGTTACCTGCAAGCATTTTATGTTGATAATCCTGCGCGACCTTGTCCTAGAAATTTATCGCTGCTCTAATAGAAGATTATACATTTAATTTAATACCTGTTCAGGTGACTAGTTTTCATTGCTTATGAATTTTTTGAATGTAGTAACACTGACCTCTTGTAACTTTGTTGCACATACTTAAAGTTGTCCTTGATGGAGCCTGAAGTAGCATAGCATTAGAGTTTTGGTTTTTTTTTTTTTTTTTAAGTTTGGTTTTCTGAGTGCAGTTGACATTTTTCCTTTTTATTTTATTTTTTTAAAGTTTATTTATTTTAGTAGTCTCCATACTCAACGTAGAGCTCAGACACATGACCTCAAGACCAAGATTTGCATGCTTTTCCGACTGAGCCCACCAGGCACCCCTGTGTTTCCTTTTTAAACCATTCTGTTCTGGTTTTCATGATGCTAAATTCTGTGGGCTTTCTTCCTCTCTGGCCAGTTATGTATCAGCCTGCTGTGCTTTCCTTTAGATGTTGGTGGGCCTCAGGTTTCAGTTCCTCTCCACACACTCCTCATCATCGACACTCCTCTGGTAATGCCATGTACTTCTACGACTGCACACATCATCTGGATGCTGGTGGTTTCCACATCTGTAGCTCCAGTCCAGATGTTTACCCCAGACTTCGGGCCTGAAAACTGAATTGTTATAGACCTCTTATTTTCTCAACCTTTCCATACTTTGCTTTCTAAAAGCACACTCTCCTTTTCCCGTTTCCACTGAAACCATTATCCATCTTTTAGGTGGCCTGGACTTGGGCGGGAAACTTGCACCCACTCTCATTCTGTTGGTCAGCAAGACCTAGAAATTTTAACTCCTAACTTGGTCTTAACCTGAGGGTATCTGCTTGTCTGCATCCCCATTCCTCTGTTTGAGGACTGACTTCATTTATGATAATTGAGATAACAGTGGACTCAGGTGTTTTTTTCCTGTCTCCCTGTATGTTACCTGGCACTTCCTTGCTTAAAGCTAGTAGTGATTTTGCATTGGCCTTAGAATGAAGTTCTGACCTCTTGCTTAGGTTAACAAATCTTTTGGGGGATCTGACCCCTGCTTACTTCTCTTATCTTGTTTTTTCTTCCCAGCTCTTCTCTTCAATGTTTGAGCATAGCAGAATTGCAGTTTTCTTAAAAACTATTGTGCCAAGGTGACTCTTGTTTCTGGGTCTCTTACATACCATCTTTTTCTTCTTCTTTTTTTAAAAAAAAGAACAAAGGTACAGAGTAGCCTAGTGGGGTTCTTGCTACTCCATTTATTCACTTTAATTTTATTTACTTTTATTTTTTTAAGTAGACTCCACAGCCAGTGTGGGGTTTGAACTCAGAGATCAAACCGCATGCTCTACCCATAGAGCCAGCCAGGTGCCCTATGTCTTAATCATTCCTAAGACCTCAAATTAGATACCTTAGAATTTCCTCATCTGTCCCTAACCCTTTAAATTTTGGATTCTAGCTCCCTTTGTATATTCCCATACTACCTCACCACCCCCGTCATAATACTTAATACAATTTGCCATGATTAACTGATTACTTGTCAGCTTGCCCCACGAAACTAGGAATTCTTTGAGGGCGAGTGCAAGAGAAAGGCATGCTGTCTGACTCATTTCCCTTTGTCGGCTTACTTAGTGGCCATCACAATGACTGGCCCATGGAAATGAAGGTGAATATTTCACTTTAGACCAGTGACGCCTCAAATGAGGAGCAATCTCCTTTTTTGAAATTGAGCATATTAGTTTGTTTCCCCAAAAGAATGCAAGTAAACATAAATTTTCACATGCTTTCTTGGTCTGCATGTTTCCCTGCAGCCTTTACTTAGATGAGTTGGGGCGGCTGCTACCACCACTGTGTCCCTCTCTCTCTCACACACATAGACACACACACACACATGCACACACGGAGACACGTACAGAAATTGGTAAGACTGTGGTATTTGCTGTGTCGTAGCCGTGATTGTCGGTAAAGCCCTTCTGCTTCCTACATTCCAGTACTTTACCCTTTTCATTTCCTAAACTGACACATGATTTTATTCGTCGCAGAAGTTGTGGTGCTTCGTTTTCTTATAAAACATCAAGTTGTGATAAAGTTTGAATTTTACGTCTTTTCCAAATATATAGACAATACTCTTGAGCCATTATCTGCTCATAGGATGCAAATAGACTCCCCTGCCCCCTGCGCCCTTCACTTCCCACAGTGGTAAATCCAGACCAAAAGCAGATAATGCTGAGACTATCAACCTTAAAGAAAACAAATGGTACTTTAATTAAACAAAGATGAGTCTGTTTGAAAGTAGCAGGGGAATTGGCATTCAGGACAAGCAAACTATGGCAAGCTGTAGCCCAGTCTGAGGAGACAAAGCGGGGAGACGACCTGTTAGGAAGAAATTGAGAAGGGTTGTTTTGAATATGACTCCACTGGAGAAGAACAGGAGTTCGAGGTTATGGTGGTTTCTCACTGGCTGCAAGTGGTGGGCAGTTGGCCCTTACTGAGGCATGTGGAAATCTTCCTCCTTCCTGCTGGTCATGTAAGTTGAGATGAGTGCTACGTGCATGAGAACCGTCCCTTCATGGCTTCCCCACTACATTTTAAATTAGATTTTCTTGATTCGTTTTCATGTTTTCCCGTTTTGATTAAGATCTTTCTCAGAAAGCATCACTGATTAAGCATTAGGTGGTTCTTTTTGATGGAAATACTTTTGTCTGTTTGTGTCTTTTGGTGCTTGGAAGGACCTTTCTCTAGGAGTCATGTTCCATGTGAGGATGAGGGAATGGGGACTAAGTAGCGAGTGGAAACCAGGGAGGCCACATCTGAGTAACAGGGGAGATATGAAGGAGGGGCTCTCATGCATTTCCCATTCATAGATTCATATCTTATCAGGTCTCTGAACATGAGATCATCTGAGAGCATTGAGCTAGCATTCTGTTTGCTACGTTATTTTCATGACCTTCAGAACTAGCAGGAAGGACTGACCTCCAAAAGGGGTTTGAGGGTACCACGCTTGAATTTCTCATTGTCCCCAGAGCTGTTGGAATTCTCCTTTGGTCCTGCTGTCGCCACCAAATCTCCTAGTGCTGACTAGGAAATTCCAGGTTGGCTGGTCAATGTGCTTTTTAAGCCAAGTGGGTTGCTCAATGATCTTATGTAACTGAGTTTTAACTTCCCCAGAAGTGTTAATCCAGGTGCAGCAGGTGGTGTTGGCCACGGCACAGACTCTTCCTTGCTCAGCTAAACAATTATCAAGGACTGTCATGTTATCGGCTTTGGCCAGAGAGTGTAAGGCTCTTTTTTGGGCAGCTATTGTCTAGACAACTGATTCTGCAATATCTCCAAGAGTTAAGGAAAAATTTCTGATCATATTCTTGTTTACATGTACTCCTGACTGAGGAAATACAGCCCTGTTAAGGAAGTGAATCCTAAATCATGAAAGCCTCCTGCTAGGTCCTTTCTCATTTGACAATGTAAATACCGGGAATTTGACCAATGAAGGTGCCTTAGTTGGATTGTCAGAAGTTAGGGGCATGGTCAGATCTTAAAAGGCCTTGCCTTGATATGCACTAGTTGTTGATAGGCCCGCATTTATAGGCCCAGGGAGAATAATAGCCACCACAGGCAAACATAAGTCCAACTGGGGCACAAATCACTCACTCAGATGGCACTGTTAATAGGGTAGAGATTTTAATGTTAAGTACAACAGTCTGAAAGGCAAACCCCTCCTTTAGCAGTGGCCTTGGAGAAATGGATGAAGATTTTCTCTTTCCAGGACAATGCCAGAGTAAAAGAAAGAGAAGGAAAAAAAATTTTCCTGTTTAAACTATGAGGTTTTGATTTGGCATCAAGAGAGTAAGCAGTCAGCCTTTATGTCAGCTACTTCTTTTTCTAGTCTGTTTGATTTGGAGGTCTCTAATGTCTGTGCAGGACCAGGTGTCAGATGGAGCCTTCTTCATCCATGAGATACATGTTCAAGGTTTAAGTCCCTGAAGTTTGCCTGCCATCTGGGGAGTGAGGAGGACCTGGTATAGTCCCTTCCAAGTACAGTCATGGGCAATCTTTGTTCTGATTGATTCCAGATCAGAAGTGTGAGAGAAAATTGGAAATGTTCCTTTGAGAATTGTAGCTAGATTTTGAGGAAATCAGAATTCAGGATCCAGTCCAATTTGCAAGTTTGTAACAGAAACTCCAAGACAATTAACAGGATTAAAGAAAAATATAAGCATAATTTTTCTTTCTCTGCAAGTACCCTCATTTTTTATAATAAAACTATTTCTTTGCATTAAACTTTGCCTGGTTATGTACATTAGTGCAGCAAGAATAGTGATTAACCATCCAAACTCTTATTAAAACTGTTTTGCTGGAATTTTGTAAGCAAGGTACCAGATTGATTTTTCCTTCAAAGGACTTCATTGGCTGTGTAAAGTCAAACTTCACTCCTTAAAACTCTTGTTTTATCTGAATCTCTGCACATTTCTCAACTATGATACTCCAGCCAAAGCTTTGGTAATGTAACAGATGTTTCTCTGTCCTGATACAAGAAGAACAGATCCTTATTGAATTTATGCAGATAATTGTCATGAAGATAAAAATACTCAGTTTCATATTCTGGAGGGATCATGTGGAGAGAAAAAGCAAATGTTTTATTTTATTGATGAAGGTGCGTATGGCCAAATTGTTGAAAGCTTAGGAGAGAGGAAAAGGTTTCCTAAAATCTGAAGAAGCATAACATTAGAGAACCAATAATGTTTTAAACAAGAAGTCATAGAAATTATAGTCACCCTACTCAGTTCATTCAGTCTTGTGTTTTTAATTCTTGTTCTGCTTGAATTCAGTTTGCCACTAGTTCTGGAAATTCTTACCCAGTTCAGTTTTATTATCTTAAAGTTATCAGAGAATTGTCCTTTCCTAAATCTCTTTGACGATCAAGTAGTTTTTCAGGAACACTTGTAAAAGCGTCAGAATAAAACAATAACTGTCTGTAAATGACCAAAAGACTTCAAAATGGCCATGGCTAAATGCCCAATGAGATTTCATTATAATGCAGCCAAGATAAAAATTTGGTTATTTTTGTGACAGACACTTTAAGTAGTAACTAGAATTAGAAGTGTTAACATGATGTCAGGACATACAAGATCTTTAGAAATCTCATGCTATTTTTCCTTATTACATTAATAACACTTCCACACAAATATATTCTAAGAAGGCTTAACATCACCTGTTTGACAATACTTCCCGTATAATTTAACATACTAGGCAAGTCTAATTAATTTAACATCTCCTTCTTTATAAGGAAAACAAATCCTTTGAAATGTTCCAAGGACCCTCTGTAAAAACCTAAAGTCAGTTCAAGATCAAAATACTACCTTTAGAATTTGATTTGGGAGAAGTTTGTCAAAAATACCAAAAGGCTTGGACACTTAGGATGTGAGGTCGCTGTGAAACAATACTTGGGTGTTGATTTAACCAAAGCGACCAAGATTTTGCAGGAAGATACAGAAAGCTACATAGTCGTAAAAAGCCTTAGCTTCTTTAGTATTGAAAATAACTTTTTAAAAAAGTAATCAAAGATCTGATGAGGACAAAACACACAATGTTTCTTTTTCTAGGCAGATTACATTAAAAGTAAAGAAAAACTTGTTTACAGTAGCATATTAAGGGCAGTTCAATAATGTAAGAAAATATTGTGCTTTCAACAGAGGAAAAGAAAATTCTAATTTTGTACCAGTGTCCTTTTAATGGTAAAACACCTTTTTTTTAAAGATTTCATTTTTAAAGATTTTAGGTTTTTTTAGAAGATTTAAAAGATTTTATTTTATTTATTTTAAAGAATTTATTTATTTATTTATTTATTTATTTATTTATTTATTTTTAAGGTTTAAAGAGAGAGTGAGCACAAACAGAGGCTGGGGTGGGGTAGGGGGTGGGCAAAGGGAGAGGGACAAGCAGATTCCAGTGAGCAGGGGCCTAACTATCTGGGCTGGATCCCAGAACCCTGGGGTAATGACCTGAGCCTGAGTCAGACACTTAACCCACTGAGCCACCTAGGTTCCCCATGCTAAAACTCATTTTTAAATAAATTTATTTTTAATCTTAACCAGCTTGACCACACATTAAAATCTCCAAATCTTCCTTTTACAAAGACCTACCTTTCTTTTTTACATTTAGATTTTATCCTGTCTTTGCTCGTTTCGAATAACCAGCTCCTTTTCCTTTTTTAAATAACCAGTCTTACTTTGTAACAGACTTTCCCTCAATAAAAGTGCATGTCTGGGCACCTGGGTGACTAAGTTGGTGAAGCATCTGCCTTTGGCTCAGGTCATGATCCCAGGTGTCCTGGGATCAAGCCCCACATCAGGCTCTCTGCTCAGCAGGGAGCCTGCTTCCTCCTCTCTCTCTTTGCCTACTTGTGATCTCTGTCTGTCAAATAAATAAAGAAATCTTAAAAAAAAAAAAAAAAAAAGAATTACTTCCTTGAAGTTTGTACTTTAGCATTTACACCTCAGGGGTACAAGGAAGAATGAGAGTTACAAGCCTTTAAAGATTAATAGGAGGGGAGGTTTTGGGATTGGGAAAAAGAAATGGGCAGACTTTGAATTTGCCTCTAGAGTTGCATTTCTAGTTTTACAAAGATTTGTGAGATGAGGATAGTTGCTCCCAATTCCTCAAAGAATTGAGTTGCCACTTAATGACATCAGAGCTTAATCCACCCATCCAACTGCATTATCCTCAGTACAGAGGAGAGTACCTTAACAAAATTTCCTCTCAGTCACCAACCACTGCCTCCAGTCATGTTTTCTGCCTTTTTGTGTATTCACTAATCTCTGGAGTTAATCCAGTTATTAAAATGTTAGAGGATTTTCAATGAGTTTAAGAAGTTATTTAACTATAGTCCTTCGTTTGGTCTTTACTATGGCCCTTGACCAAGAAATGAAAGCTTCCTGAGGAGAATTACCTGTAGCTTCAAGTGGTCTTATTGGAAAAGGTAACTGTTTAATAGTCTCTTCAGAGTGGAAAGGCAATTCAGACAGGATTACTAGAATGAATATTCAAAGAGGGGAGCTGTATGAGAATTTTGTCAGTCTTATAGCCTTTTGTTTTAGGTAACTCTTGTGTCTTCACATTTTCATTAGCCTTTTTACAACAAGTCTCTCATTAAAGCTATTTTGGGATTTTGAGATTTGGAGGCTTCTGCATGCCAGTAAAAATAGGTATCTCATTCTGTTTAATTTGATAGTCCTTACTTTCAAGTTCACTTCTTAAATGATCTTATCTAACTGGAACATTTCTCATAATGGCCATTGTAATTCTACGTTGTCTTTAGTAAGATTTTGCCATTTTTACAGATATTTACAGCTTCTGGAACCATAGTGTTTAGATGTAAAAATAGGCAGGTATGCCAGAAGGTGGCTTGCTTAACTTTTTGGATTTTAAGGATCCCATTACTCAGAGAAGAAGTACATAAAACAAAAGTGTATTCACCAAGAAGGGTACTATCTTAACAAAAGCAGACCTGAGATACAGCTGGAGAGCTAAACCAAAAGAAGGGAACTTGTATCCTAGAGGGGAGACTCACTGAATCCAAGGGAAAAAGACAACTCACAGAAACGAAGAGTGCAAGGGGCTCAAGGAGTGTTTTGTGGGATCTAGAAAACAGTTGTGAGGGTCATTATTTCCTAGGGGTTCACCTCCTTCCGATCCCACTTCCGACACCAGGTAATAATAACCTTAAATGAAACAAGTGGTAATTTAATTAAACAGTTTAAAGATAAGCATATTCAAGAATAGCATTGATGTTGCAAGTCAGGGCAGGCAGATAAGGTGAGCCATAGGCAAGTCTGAGGAGACAAGACGGGAGGCTAGCTTTTATTAGGTTCTGAGAGGAGATTAATAGAGTTGTTTTGAACCTGGCTTCATTAGAGAGGAGCAAGAACTCAGTGTTGTGGCATTTTCTCACTGGCTGCAACTGGCAAGTCATTTGTTGTTCTTGAGGCATGTGGAAATCTTCCTCCTTCCTGTTTGTCATTTAAGTTGACATAAGTGATACATGTATAAGAACTTTTCCTTTCATAGCATCCTACCTCTATTTTATTTTATTTTTTAAAGATTTTATTTATTTATTTGACAGAGAGAGACACAAGAGAGAAGGAACACAAGCAGGGGGTGTGGGAGAGGGAGAATCAGGCTTCCCGCCGATCAGGGAGCCCGACACAGGGCTTGATCCCAGGACCCTGGGACCATGACCTGAGCCGAAGGCAGCCACTTAATGACGGAGCCGCCCAGGTGCCCCCAGCTCCATTTTAAATCAGGTTTTCTTTATTCATTTTTACTTCTACCTTTGATGGTTTTTAAAATACTTTTTCTGTTTGTGAAGGTAACTGGGCCATGAGGAGATCAGTGCTAAAACATGCCCTTTGCCTCACTGACACTACACTACCATCAACTGAGCCAGTGGTACTAGGCAGATTTGTTGTTACATTAATTCATAAGTTATACTTAATGATTTCATGTCACATGTACACTGTTTTAAAAATTCAGACCATGTAGTCTCCTTACTAGTTTCATCAGCTTAGCTCTCTCCCTTTGCCTAAGAACTTTGCTTTCTCTCTCCTAACAGTGGAAGCCTCTTCTTGCACTTAGAGCAGCCTAACACTTACACCCTGGATTCCATTCCCCTTACCTCTTCAAAGGCTTTACTCTAGTGTTAGCCTTTGTTTCTTGTGTTGTCTTCTCTATATGATTATTTACACTTGTAAATTACTTGAGCTAATATCTATCACTCAGCTTTTTAAAAACCTAATGGGTTTTATTTATACTTTAAATTCACTTTTACTGCTTAATTTTTCTCTGCTATATCATATTCCTGGAAGAAGTTCTATGACCATAGTTTCCACTCATTTTCTAATTCTTGTTCTCTCTTCAGTTCTTTCTAATCAGACTTTCTTTACAACACTCTACTGTAAGATTTCTTAATCAAGGTTGTCAGCCTCCATCTAGTGAAAGCCAGTCGTCCATTCTCTGTCTTCATCTTACTCATTTGATAGAATCATCCACATGATATTCATCTTTGTTTAAAAAAAAAAAATTCTCCTTTTCTAGACTTCCATAGTATTAGATGAGCTTGTTTTTGAGCCCCTCCCCCTCATCCCCACCTGTTTCTTTGGGTTGCCTTTGGCTTTTCTTCCCTTATCTGACCTTCAAATGTTGGGAAGGTTCCAAGGCACTAGGTCTCAGACCTTCTCTCCCATCTGCTTTCTGGGAACCCTCATTGGGCCCATGGCTCCAGAATCCTCTATAAACATTGATGATTCTCAGATTCAGGCCTCTTCCTTGAGTTCCAGATACGGCTAGCTAGCTGTCTCACAGACATCTCCTCTGGTTTATTTAATGGGCATCTCTTGTGTAAATCTTTAAAATGAAAACCATTAACTCTTGCCTCTCTTTTTCCACTCAATTCTGCGATTCCCAAAGCCTGCTCTATCTTGGTAAACGTCTTTAGTATTCATCCATTTAAATGTATAGACCCCCTACCCCCCATTCCCCACCCACAAAATACTAATACTGTTCTTTATTCTTTTTCTTTCATCCATGTACAGTCTTTTAGCAAGTTCTGTCTGATCTTTTTGCAGGATAATTGGTAGATCCAATTAAAAATTCAGATACAGGCTACCCTCATCTCTTACTTTGTACAGCAACAGCCTCCCTAATAATGGTCTTTTCCCTCCACTCTTGAACTCTTCAGTTTATATTTTGTACAACGATTAAAATGACATCAATTATTACTGCAGTGCTTTAAAACCCATTCATTGTAGAAAGGTTTCTGTTACAGGTAGAATAAATACTAGTCTTCTCTGTGTTACTTAGTCTCTTTGTTTCGGTGCTATGTAACACAAGCTTCTGAATGTATAATTTGTTCACAGTGATTCTTCCGGATGTAGAGTAGTCCCTTGAAGTAGTAAATATTTGCTGGGGAACAGACTATTGTTATAAAACCCTTAACTTCATTATATTTATATTATATAAGTTTATTATTTGATATTTATGGAAATTCAAGTGTAATTAAAACCTGTAGTGTTCAGTTTGTAACTTGTCATCCCCTTACTTAATAGCTGTTATTCTAAGTTTATGATTTGATACTTTGTACCTTCTTCTTGGGTCCTTCTAAACAACTTTGTAAGTTACACCAACAAATTTTAATGCCCCTCCCCCAGCTGAAGAAGTTAAGTCCTATGTGCAAAATTTCAGTAGGCGAACTGGAATCTAGGCCTTCTTGTTCCTAAACCAGATAACTTTATTGATGTTAATGTCCTAGGTGTGTGCTTGGGGGTGGTACAGAAGAATTACAATAACCCTTAAGACCAGCTGCTTTTTTATTTTCTAAATTTCCTCCAGTTACATTTTTAAGCTGTCTTTAGTTCTTTGGCTAAAGACTTTTTTTTAAAATATTTTATTTATTTATTTGATAAACAGAGATCACAAGTAGGCAGAGAGGCAGGCAGAGAGGCAGGCAGAGGGAGAGGAGGAAGCAGGCTCCCTGCTGAGCAGAGAGCCCGATGTGGGGCTTGATCCCAGGACCCTGAAACCATGACCCGAGCTGAAAGCAGAGGCCTAACCCACTGAGCCACCCAGGCGCCCCTAAAGACATGTTTTTATCAGCATTAACATAAAATACTGGCCTCTGTTATAACCAATGTAAGTTTTGGCCAGTTATTTTATAGTTAATAGTGGTGATATTTTAAACTACTAGGTGTTACAAATACGTAATTAATGATAGGTCCTATTAAGTGTAAGTTAAACTGATAGAACCGATATCTTCAGACGAGTTCTTAGCAAAAAAATATTGGTGATTGACACAGGGAAAGAATGCAGTCTTTTATTTTTGCTAGTAAGATCACTGAAATACAAGACAAACTTACTATTTAATATCTTTATATGAAAGAAAGAACACTTAATTCAAAAAGCAGCAAGAACATAATCTCAGAACATTGCAAGGTTTAGTTCTTTAAATAAATTTTGTTTTGTGGAAAACGTCACTACATTGATTGTCTTATCCCTCAGTTAAACCACAAACCCGTGCTAACTGCTTGTAGCCAGGTGTGATCTGGGAGCATTGCTCTAGTCAGAAGGAACTATGTAGCTCCTAAATTATAATTTGCAAGTTGCATCTCTCATACTATCTTTCCCCTGATCACAATTAGTACAGTCCTTTGATTCCTTTCTTTCTTTTAAAACTCTGTTTCAAAGCCCAGAGCTCTGTGGAAGATTTCAGATGATGACTTCTGTCATCAGACAATCTGAAACACTTTTTGCCCAGAATGGACTGACCTTGTTACAGTTGCTAATAAAAACATCTCTGGAATATTCTTGATAACATTAACAAAGTCAATAATTACTTTAAAAAGTTTGTATTCATTTCTTACTGTTTTTTGTAGCAGCATAATTTCTTTGTTCTCTCTTCCACTCTCTGCCTGCCTCCACATTGAGATCACCAGCTGAAACACTGAAAACCAAGAGCCTTCCAGTAATCTGCTGTTTTCCTGTCTCCCTCCTTTCTTTGATACTTTGTACCTTTCTTGTTCTCCTTTCTTGTTCTCTTAGAATGAGCTCTTTCAACCCCCACCCCCCGAAAAAGATTAAGTTAACTAAATTAATTATAAATTTCAATTCATGATGATAAATTGAAAGTGGTATCATTCTGGTACCTTATCCGCCTCCTTTGATATTTTTAAACAGACTAAGGGAACAAATCATTTGTCACTGCTACCTGTGTTTTCATTCCTCCCCAACAAAAATGTAATTTTGTGCAAACGTTGCTTTATATATTTAGGTTTGATAGGATCAGCAGGGTTAGATTAGAAGAGAACCTGCTAGATGGGGTGAAGGAAAGGCAAAATTGATGTTCATCCAGCTCTCCCTTAACCTCTGCCCTCATAGCTTTCCACTCCTACATTCAGGTGATAAATGTTATGTGTCCTGTGATGCATCTTTTCCCTTGCAGTGACTGTGGGTGTGGTCAGTGGCACTACCTATTTCTTAAGCTGGAACAAAATCCTAAAAGTAAAATTCTGAAGAAAAATCATCCTAAGTTTCTGGTTTTTGTGACTTGCAAATCTTTTATCAGTACCAAGTATATAGTAGACATTTTAGTAGAGGTGGTTTAGAGTTTAAATTAACTTTTCATTGTTCTTTAGTAAATAAGAGTTAACCAAGATTCTGTAAGTAAATCAAATAAATACATAATTCCCCATTTTTGGAGCAAAAACATCATACGTAAAGGTCAGGGAGATGTTTAATTTCAGTATAAAACCCATCCAGCTGTCATATCAGTTCTGGTCTCTGGCAGTCTACAAGATGGTATAAAGTAATTTGATCAAAAATAAGCAGTTTGGAAAAGTGAAAATTCTTAATCCAATCTTGGAGCTGTCTACCTGAAATGTCCTTTTAAAGTTCTGTACACGTTTTTCAGGAATTTAAATTCTGTACATTTGGTCTAATGCATAAAAATCCTATCAAAAGGATCTTAGGAATTGTAATCTAAAGTGTGATGAATATGTTTTGAATAAAATAGGTAGTTTCATTTGTAAATGTGAGACTTTTCACTGAAATTTGTTTCTTTTCACTAGGTTTAAGTGGAAACCCTGCAGATATAGAGAGAAGAGAAGCAGTGTTTGGAAAGAATTTTATACCTCCTAAAAAGCCAAAAACCTTTCTTCAGTTAGTATGGGAAGCATTACAAGATGTCACTTTAATTATACTAGAAATTGCAGCCATAGTATCATTGGGCCTTTCTTTTTATCAACCTCCAGAAGGGGATAATGCACGTAAGTAAATTGGGGAGGGGAAAAAAGAAAAAGACTTTAATGTGTGATGTTGGTAAGTTCAGTTCATTTGCATACTTAAAATGTAATAATAATAGCAGGTCAGCATTTATTGACCATGCTAGACACCATTCTAATAGTGCTTTTAATAGTTCTTCAAATAGTCCATCTCGGATAATTGTACAGTAACACTATGAGATGGTGTCACTTCTAAGTGAAATACAGAGGTTAAAAAAGCTGCCAAACTGTGTCGTACCATGTATTGTCAAGGAGCTAAGCCATATATCAGTGGGGTTTGTGCCACTTCGAACACTATATTGAGATAATTATAGTTTTAATTTTGGTGTGTGTGTTTTTTTTTTAATTTGGGGAAGCATTACGAAAACAGTATTTTTTTCTCTTACCTAATCCATTATTTTTCAAGTTCTTAAATTGTGTTATTATATGCATGATTTGGGTAATTTCCTTGACATTCTAAAAATGTTTATACTATGAAGTTTCTTGACCAGTAGAAAAATACATCATACAGTGGTAATGGTATATCTACTTTAACTTATAACTACAAATGGTTTAGTTTTTCTCCCACCTTTCTGTGTTCATTTCTTTTTTAAATTTCTTACCCTTTTTAAAAAGCTTATTTAAAATAGATATTCTTTGACAGTACATTCTGTAACTGCTGAGAAATCTAGCTTGGGTTTTGCTTGCTGTATTTAAAACCATAGAGTGAACGCACAGTAGTTTTATATCAGAAGAGTGATGGACCAATATTTTTGTTCGTAAAAACTTTATTCTTACGCCTTTTAAGTTATGAAAAGTTTGATAAGTATTTGCTGACTCTAAGTTTGGCTTAGGCAGTGATTTAAAGTAATTCCATAAAAGGTGTGCCTGGAGCTCATTTGAGTTTTGTTTTTTGGGTCTTTTTGTTCGTTTGCTTGAGAAAGTTGGTCACAGAATACATTATTTTATCTGAGCCCAGTATGGATCAATGGTTTTCAGCAGCAGTAGCACTGTTCATATTTGCACCAGAACATTCTTTGTTGCCCTGCATGGCACCACCTTCCAGTGGAGGCAGCCAGAATGCATCCCCATATTGCCAGTTTTCTCATAGGAGGCAAAATTGCCTGTGACTGAGCATCACTGATCTAAATAAGAAAAGATTTAGGCAGTATTCTTGTCAACATTGAGCCAAATTATTTTTGAAACTTGTCTTTATTTTTGTTAAATAATACATATTTTGCTATAGAAAGATGAGGAGGGAAAAATGACAATTCATAGGAAATACTATTCACCCAAAATCTCACTTCTTAGAGATTACTGCTCTACCATTTTGATACATAGTCTCCCAGATTTTAAAAGTACATTTGTGTGGGTTACTTATAAAGGTATCTGTGTACATGTGTGGGTAGACCTGAGGGTCTGTAAATGCATGTCTTTTATATGACAAAGAAAGGTCATACCATATTCAGCAACACACAGCTAAGTTCTGTAGTGCTATTTACCCAACTAGCATTATGGAATATTGGGAATTGGTATTCTACATTTCAGTGAGTTGGCAGATTATTAAATTTTTTTTAACTTTTAACATTTTTTACTCCCAAGATTATAAGACTAAAAAAAATATTTTCAGTGGGAGTGGATTTTGTTACCAGGACAAATCGTTTTGGAACTTGGACTGCTTTCATTTGTAGGATGTAGTTTCCCGAATTTACTTAAGGAGAATATTGTCATTAGATCCAACTGGGAAAATAGTCTAGAGTTGTCCCTGTCGTAAGACACTTCAAAAAAGGGTCACAATCTACTGGAAGGTGGTGAAAAGTTAGTGTTTACATTTTTTTTGAACATTTATTAGTGTACTCCTTTATCTTTTCATCATGTTACATGTTAACACTAAGTAGTAATTTACTTGAAATCCATTAATTGTCTTTCTACGGTCCTGGAACTCTAAATTCTCAAAATTTCTTACTAGTGCTGTTTGGTGTGAAAATAAGCACTGTAACCTACTCTGTAAACAAATCTTTAGTCACTAGCATAATACTGATGATTCTCAAACCTTTTGGTCTCAGGGCCCCTTTACACTCATAGTATTAAGAATTCCAAAGAGCCTTTGGATTATATGAGTTACATCTGTAGATATCTACTGTATTCTTAATTAAAATCGAGAAATTTAAAAATATATTGCATTTAAAAATTATAACCAGCCTGCTTTCTTCTCTCTCTGCCTGCCTCTTTGCCTACCTGTGATCTCTCTCTGTCAAATAGATAAAGAAAATCTTAAAAAAAAATTTTTTTAATTATAACTAAGTTCTTGTTATAATAGAAAATTATAAATACTGAAATTATTATTAATGAACTTTTTAAATGAAATAATGAAAATAGTAGTAGTAGTGTTCTTCATTTCTTTGTATCTTTTCAGTGTCTAGCATAATTGAAGATAACTGAATTCTCATCTGCTTCTGCACTTAGTGTGTTGTGTTAGCACACGTAATGTAGTCTTTGGAAAATTCCACTACACACTCCTGAAATTTAAGGCAGATTACATCTTAGTATTACTATAAACATAGTTGACCTTGGGAGTTCCTCCTGGGGTTCCTAGATGGTACTTTTGAGAACTCCTTCTTTATATTGTTAATGTACACACTTGATGCACCATCCAAGAAATAGCTCAAGTGCAGAACTTTAAGAATGGAGTATTTGCCTTGCAGTAGAGTGTAGACTGAATTTAGACTCTGCATCTCTCTCAGGTGAATTTACAGGGGACCACTTTGGGAGAGACAGATTTGTGTTGCTATATTTGTACTTGGACTTCACTGAAAGCATTATCAAAATACTTTATACATATGTGTGTGTGTGTATAATTGGTAAACTATAATCCTTTTGTGACTTTGATTTTGCAATTATTTTTTTCATTGCAGCTACTCTAAAAATTTGTGATGATCATCAGGAAAAGGATTTAATTTCTAGAAGTATTTTACTACCATCTGTTTCAAGATCATTCTAACTTTATCTATATAATCTAAAGTAGAACTGTATATGAAATGAAATATGGCACCGACTTGTTTCATGTTCTCTTTTGAAATATTCAGTCTTCTAGTTCTAAATATGCATACGAGATTTAAAGCTGAGAATGATATAATTGCCTCATAATTCCTTCCCCCCGATCTCTTTCGCATTGATCTTTAAACTTTTTTGGTTATATACCTATTGGGAAGAAATCTGAGCATATATCTGCAAATGATGCATTTGTGAATTAAATGTATTTAGAGCTGTCTACATAATGTGTATATTTATATTGTATATACTGTATTTTTATAATGTGCATAGTCTTAAACATATGCAAAAATATAAACTGAAATATTAAAAAGATGAAATGAGGTTTAAAATTTTGATGTTTAATAACCATAAAATACCATTATTGATAGCATGATTGAGTATACATTATTATATTTTATAACTTTGGTTAAACCTTGATTTCCCTTGATTTGGGTCTGAGTTCAGTTTATTTTAGAACTTGGCTTTAATGTTCCTGATAGCTGTAAAGAAACTTACAGCGTTATGTAAATCCAAGTGCAGGAAATGTATTCACTAATGGTATTTATTTTCACTCCGTTTCTGTTGACATATGACTGGCAAATTCCATCTTCTGCTTTCAATGTGTTGTTTTTGTACACTGTTGAACATTTTTCATTTTTAAATTTTTAACCAATGAGGTCAAAGCCCATTGAAATGCTTCACTTGGAAGATGATATTTTACCTGCATTTCAAGTTGGCAAAAGTGGTCAACATGGTATTTCAGCCTTCATCAGTTCTTGAATCCAGACTTGGGCTACTTAATTCAGAGAGCTGATCTATCTTCTGGGCAAGGGAAAGGGGGAGGAGAAGCTGTCCTACAGCTGGCTTCTACTGTTCAGAACGTTGTAAACCATAAACTAGTTATTGTGTACGATGACAGTGGTCATTTCTTCATCTCAGATGTAATTCAAAGAGAAGTTTTTATATTTAGATGGGGAAGCTAGCACTCTTGATGGGTCGTAGTGCTATCTCCTTTGGAGAACATGCTTTTGTACCCATTGATGGCTAAATCCTATTGATGGTCCTTGGGTTTTTGTGTTTGTTTATTTGTTTTTCATTCACATCATCCCTTTTATTTCACCGCCACCAGTTGATTTTATTACACTCTGCTGTGTTCTGTTTCTTCATCTGTCCCACATACCTCTCCTGGATTAATCTTTATTCAGAATCTTTATATATCAAATCATATCTTTGTTTCATGCTCATGATTTTGGAACTTGCTTTAATTACTTCTAGTATCATTTATTTATTCATTCTCTTCTTTGAATAATCTTTTTCCTGCTTTACCTGTCCTAAGAGAATAATTGACTTTCTTCAGACTTTTCAGCTCAATCCTCGGTAAGAAAGAACTTTTTTATATAGGTATATGCAGAAGAACATATGCCTTCATGTGAATTTATAAATAACCCAAGTGAACTTTTAAGAAGCAATGCTTACCTTTACTGTGTATATATCCTCTTTATTTTGCTGTGTTTCATTTTTTGAAATACTGGTCATGAGCCACTGAATTGATTTTAGACTCTCAAATAGATTGTAGCCCAAAGTCTAAGTAGCACGGTTTCATTGTTCTTTCTTCAAAATTGTTGACCTTCAATTTTGAGCCTTTAAGGTTCTTTCCTCCCTCATTCTTTTGTAAACTTTTTTGTGCCATAGAGCCTTTGTACTGATTTTAATCTTTCTCTGGAATGCTCTTTCTCTATCTTTTCCCTGGAATGCTCTTCCTGGAACGCTCTAAAGCAACTATATGGCTAGTTCCCTTTTTATCATTTGGCTCCTAGCCCAAATGTCATTGACACTTCAGAGAGGCCTTCTGTGTTCACACAAACCACAGTTAGCCCTTTCTTCACGTGATAGCACATCATCCTCCTTTATTTTCTTTATGCCATTTGCTATATCTGAAATTAATTATTTGTGTTTTATTATCTGAATTCTTTATACTCTGTCCACACCTTCCAATCTGAGTATGGGTTTCAGGCGAAGACAGTGCTTGTGTGTCTTACTTACTGCTGTGTCCCCAGCCACTCAAGTACTATCTGGCACCTAGAGCAGGTGCCCAAATAGTTGGGTTAATGAGTAGCCCTTGGCTTACTTTTTCATGTTCTGGAAACCAAGTGTTGCTTTACTCCTGTAAAATTGATACAGTAAATAAGCATGATTCATGGGTAGCATGTAGTATTTAAGTTTTCCTGTACATCTTGTCTAATATATGTAATGATTAGTAGCATTAATCATTGGTCAACTGTGAAGGAATTCTTAACCACTGCTCTGCCTACATTAAAGTGTTCTCTCATTTAATCCTCACAACTCTGGCGGAGTAAGTGGTATTATCCTAATTTGACAGATTAAGGGATGGAGTCTCAGAAGTAGTAACTTGCCTTGAGGCTGTGATTTCATCTTCCCCAGTGTCCTTACTCTTAACTAGAACTCTAGACTGCCTCTGTGCCCTGAGGGTGAGAGTCTTCTGTGGCAGGGAACTTGACATAGTAAGCATTCTTATCATTGTGGAATGCTTTGGGTTCAGTAAGGTATTTAGAGTAAAATTAACAAGGTATGTAAACATCATAATTAACTTATAGAATGTCTGTTGTCATCAATTCAGAATCTTTTTTTTTTTTTTTTTGATAAGCATTTTCTTTCTTTCCATATAGTTTGTGGAGAAGTTTCTGTTGGAGAGGAAGAAGGTGAAGGAGAAACTGGTTGGATTGAAGGCGCTGCAATCCTCTTGTCAGTAGTGTGTGTGGTATTAGTAACAGCTTTCAATGACTGGAGTAAGGAAAAACAGTTTAGAGGTTTGCAGAGTCGAATTGAACAAGAACAGAAGTTCACGGTCATCAGGGGTGGTCAGGTCATTCAGATACCTGTAGCTGACATTACTGTTGGAGATATTGCTCAGGTGAAATATGGTAAGTAAACAACGAGCAGTACCTCTTAGGCTAGAGGTAAAGTTCCTGTAATCCTTTTGGCAGTTTAGTATACCATTGCTTTTTGTTTTAGGTGATCTTCTTCCAGCTGACGGCATACTGATTCAAGGCAATGATCTTAAAATTGATGAAAGCTCATTGACTGGTGAATCTGATCATGTTAAGAAATCTTTAGATAAGGATCCCTTACTTCTATCAGGTATGAACTTCTTTCTTATCTTTGCACTTCTTTCTCTTCCACGATTGTATCCCGTTGTCAGCAAACACAGTTTCTCTAAGAGCCTACAACTGAAGGATTCTGTATTTGATGTTAGCTTCTACCCTATAATCCTTAGGGACTTTTTTTTTAAGTTGGCAGAGATACTAGAGATCTTTGAATCCAGAGCCCTATTTTACAAATGAGGAGCTTAAGTTAAAAAAAAAAAAATCCAAATAAGAGTTTTTGAGTCAGTGTTAGTATAATGATAAAACTGAAATATAAGCCTAATGATTTCTACTTTTCTGCCTTATGTTAATTCTTTTGGCCTGTTGATGTATAAAATTAAAGAATGATTGTTTTTAAAGCAAATGAATGAATTCCCTTGGATGTACTACCAAAGACAGGTTTTTTGGGTTTTGTTGGTTTTTTTTAATTCTTTTTTAAGAACTGATATAATCCTTAAAATTGATCTAATCTGGCTTCCTCATTTAACTGCTGAGGAATAAATCTGAGACCTAAATTATTTATCAAAGATTACATAACCGATCAACGGTAGGCCTAGCAGTGGCACACATCTACTAGGGAGAAGTGAATTTTCACATAGGTAAGACGTGCTGAGAACAAAGAGTAGGATTTGTACAGGTAAGGGCACTGTTTGAAATGGGGATGTGGCCCATTTGTTGGGAGGCTCTCCCAACAGTAACTGTGGTAGCTTGACCTGAGGTTAATTAGAAATGAAAGGGAAGGGATGGTGGGAAAATTTGCACGCAGCCTTCGAAAATGTTGAGTGAGAGGGAGCCCCACAGTCTCACACTTGACTCCAAAAGCATGCCAGTTCTTTCACATTAGATTTCCAGGTTTTTACTCTTAATTTTCTAATGTTCTTTATAGAATTTGTAAAATTGCCTCTAAGATCATTGTTGATATATGTTTGCTAGACTGAATTACACTGGAGCTTGGAGTGCACAGAATGCTGCCTGTTTGTCTTCTATTACCATTTTCAGGTGTTAATAGAACGCTAACATTTTACGTCATAAGGAGATTTCTGCTGATTGAACTGTGTAATAATTTGGCAGCTGTAATCGTTCACTTCTTCTCAGTGAACCTTATATTTTAATTGATTGAGCATGGTTTTACTGAAACCAAAGTCAAGCTGGTGACAAGTCATTTAAGTCAAAGCCACAACTTCCAGGCATATACTTCAGTGTAACTTACCTTTTTAAGATTTGCAAATATGTGCCTAAAACACCGATTGCAAAACATCCCACCACTAAAAATCAGAGTAATTACATAAACACCATTATTAAAGGGTAGAGGTCCCAGTTATAATATAGATTTACTTCTTAAGAAAAATCTTGGGATTTGTATACCTTCAAAATTCTGCACTACCAAGAACATCCTGTTTGTTTTTTTCTTTACATGGGTGTGCTTGTAATTCATTCCAAGCAGACATATCTTAGATATAGAAGTTCGGTATATCTAAGTACAACGTATACTTATTTTATTTATTCCTTGCTGTAGTTTTGAGAAACTGTAATTGTTAACTGGGTAACATCTATAGTCTTTCCAAGGACGGGGAAGCAATCTAATCAGACCTTAACCCCCACAGACTGTCTGGGCCACGGTATTTGGCGAACTAAGGCGATATTCTCTTGCCTTTTGCCATATATACTGCCGGACTTCTGTCTACATCTAGCTTATTTACAGAGTGCTTAGCTCTTCAGGTTGATTTCCTTTACCTGAACTTTGGTTCTTTTCTATTTTAATGGAGATTGCTAGTAAGCTTTATGTAGTCTCAGGTCCCAGACACACCAAGTGTACCACAAGAACTCTGCAAATTTTCCATGGCTAAGAAAAGACCGAAATAACTTTGCAGAGTCCCTTATCGTAATGTGGGTGGGAAAGTTTTTCTCCATTTATTTCCCTATTCCAAAAATGTACTAAAAAACATAAAATGCATTTATTTTTAAATGTATTCTCATGATGCCATTCCCTCACTGCTGTTCTTGGCTTTTTAAATTTAGATTTTTTAAAAGCAGTTATTCAGTTAGCAGTGGGGATATGACCAGAACAAAAACTGTTTACTTTGCCTGAGCACATTAACCACCAGCATCTGATTACCTGTGGTAAGGAGGAATAGAATGTAAAAAAGTTGAAATCTGCCAAAAGCCAGAATCGTTAAAAGAAAGAAATTGCCTTTTACATGTAGAAGTTGCTCAATAAATACTGTTTCACTATCCTGAAATTCATTTCTTGTTTGCTTTGCCTGTTCACTGACAGAGAAGCTAATAATCAGTGAAATACTCAGAATATAGAATTTTAAAAGCAAGAAAATCAGGGGCACTTGGGTGGTTCAGTTGGTTAAGCATCTGTCTCTTGATCTCTGAGTTCAGGCTCTGCGTTGGGTTCCATGCTGTGTGTGGAGCCTACTTAAAACAACAACAACAAAACAAAGAATAAAAGCAAGAAAATCAAAGGCCTAAAATATTCACATTGGATAAATTGCCCAGTAATTAGAAGACAAATATAATTTTTTAACTACTGGAATAAGGACTTGTGCTTTATGACATTATTTAGCAAATAAACTTTGTGCGTTGACTTGGCAGATAAAATGGTGGTGGGACAACAGAACCTGCCCATATGGTTGTAAACTAGGAGATCAAATAAATGTGATAACTGTAAAGAAGGCTTTATTGGGAGTTTAGAAAAAAGAGTTGCTTTTGAAGGCCACTTAAATTCACAACAATATTACACTAAAGAGATGCGAAGCCTTTTAATTAGGAAAGGTGCAGAGGTAGCTATACAAGTCGGAGAATGGTCAGCAGACTTACGGGCATTGTAGTGGAAGAATATGCCCTTTGTCCCTTGACCAAGCTGGATTGAATCTTTGTCTTGCCACTTAATTGTTATATAACCTTGGGCAAATGTTTAGGAAATAAGAAAAAATAATGCTTGCCAACTTTCAAGATGGTCGTAAGGGATGGTCAGTATATAATCGATGTCCCCATTTCTGTTCCATAGCTTTCCATATTGGCATTTTATGTTAGAGTAATGGATGAAAGGTTTAACCAAGGGTTGGTTGATCTCAAGCTGAAGACTTTGGATTTAATCCATTAGTTAGTGTAGAATCAGAGGTCTTTGAGCCATGAGACATTTGTGAAAAAATTCACGTTTTAGAGAGATTAAAACTGATGTCAGGACAAATTGGAAAGACAGACTAGCTAGGAGGCTTGTTGCAGTAATGTAGGCTGGCTGGGTGGAAAGCTGGTTTAGGAAGAGATACGGGTTTGGGTGCGGTAAATAGGGCAGTTTGTTGCTGTGGAGTCCTTTTGGTTATAAACACATTTCTTTTTACGCAGTGTGTTTCTCAGTAGTGTCAGTAATGATCATTGTAATAATTTTACAATTAAAATTAATATGTATTCCTTGAATGCCCACAGATTCCAGGCAGTGTGCAAAGGCACTTTACATGTGTGCTTTTATTTGCGTCTCATTGTTTTTATTGAGGGTAGGTACTCTTGTCCTCGTTTTATGGGTGAGGAGTTGAGATATGATAAGCTGACCAATCTCTCATGATACATGAGTGGTGGAGTGCACTTTGAATTCAGATGAAATGGATTACAGAGTTAAACCCTTAAGCCTAAGAATTTAGGTTATTTAATGTCTTATTGAAGTTATTAAGTACTGTATATGAAAGACAGTAGGACTAAAGTTTGAAACGTGAAGGTAGGAGGGAAAAAAAACTAACAATTTTAAAACAGTAAATTTTCTGTTGCTGTAGGTACTCATGTAATGGAAGGCTCTGGAAGAATGGTCGTTACTGCTGTAGGTGTTAATTCTCAAACTGGAATTATCTTTACCTTACTTGGAGCTGGAGGTGAAGAGGAAGAAAAGAAAGATGAAAAGAAAAAGGAAAAGAAAAGTAAGTTCCACAATCTGTGAGAATTGGTATTTGGAAATACAGCAACTGGTTAGAAGAACTGGCACAGAAAAAATATGCTTCTTTTATGAGGTTCTGATATGAAATGTTCTATAAAAAGTTACTCATTGTAGTACTTTCAAGTGGTAGAATTAGTGGAGTCTCTTCCATTTCCTGATTTTTCTTGTAGACGTCACAGTCCATCAAGGGCTTTTAGCGAATGCATCAGTCCCTTTTACCGTAGCCAGACAAATGGAGCATCTCCTCGAATACTTTCATTGGCCTTTATTGTTTTTCTTTAGTCTTAGTGTCTTTCCATTATCTGAGCAGCAAAGTGAATTAAACTCTCACTTCCAATGCTTATCTCTTCTGCATCTTCAGTCATAACTTTGTCAACCATATCACATTTTGGTCTCCTTGAGCTTTTCATCTATTTCACATTTTCTATTGTTCACGTTTTCCCCATCTATACTTAAGTCGGTGGGTTCTGGACATAAGACAAAGACTTCCCGTTGACATTTACCCTGTTTATTACATTTAGCCCAAAGTATTAGATACCAAGATTTTAGAGATTTGATCTCAATCCATTGTATCTGCTGTCCCTGCAAGTGATCTGTCCTCAGCAAAAATTGATAACCATAGTTTAACCACAAGCATCTTACCAGAAACTGCCATGAGGAGGGAGACAGCTCAGAATCACGCAGCTGGAGACATGTTACTTTTCTTAAAAAGCGCTCCCCATCCTGCTCTGCCTGCTGCACCACCCTTTTCTCCCACTCAGGTTTGCGCCTACACGATTCTTTTCCTTTAGGGTGACAGCAGTTTACTGTGGTTTAGCCACTTGGATGTACTTAATTTTACTTAGGATAGTAAGTCCATATTTCTCTCTTACACATAAGTATTTTGAGATCTTCTAAAATAAAAACCTTGCTAAAATCTTGGTTTGCTTTAACTACAACCACGATTTTAATATTTGGATGTTTTATTTTTTGGCTTTCATCTTCAGCTGTGAAATTTTTAGTTCAAACAAAACCATACTTGAAAACTGACTGCAAGTGAAGGTTAGCAAGACCTCCCATTCTAAGTTGTTTTGTCCCAGTCCTTCCATAGCCCTCCTGGGGCCTCTTTAGGTTTCTTAAGGTGGAGTGGAAGGCAGTTTGAAAACCAGTGATAATGATACCACTTACTCAATATTGTGTGCATTATCTCCTTAATCCTTAAAACCCTAGAATGCAAAGATGAGAAACCTGCTGAGATGCTGGGCTTGCTCCAGGTCAGAGATCTAGTAAGTGGCGGATCAGACCTGCTTGTCTGGCTCTTAACCAGACACTGCTGCATCCTAATTTATAGTAGTCAAAGGTCAACGGACCCTATTTAAAAAGGAAGGGGAGTTTGCATCATGACCTGATACTTGTTGACCCTACTGTGTCTTTTCTAACAAGCTCTGTTTTTTCTAAGATCTTACATCTCTTTTTTGATTAAACCCGTCAAAAATATTCTCAGGAATGAACATCTAATTCATTGTCTTATCATTTTTGATTCTTGGGGTTGAGGTTTTTTTTTTTTCTTTCTTCCCTTCATGAAGTGGGGCATTTTTCCATCTGTGGACGTCAGCCCTTCTCTCATTCTCTTGACTGCTTTGGCTGTTACCCAAAAGCAGTTGGGGGTAATCTTTCTCCTTTCCTTCCTAGTCTAGAATGTAGCTGTCTGGTTCCTCTGAACTCAGAGCCTGTTGAAAGTAGCTAGATACTATCTCCTCATCTATCGTGAACAGCTGTTCCCTCTTGACTCTCTTCCACGTTTCCCAGTTTGAAGATAGCTCTTCTAGATAGAGAAGGTAGGAGAAAAATTGACTGAATGAGCTCTGCCTCCCTTCTCATTTTCAGTATTCCACTGCCTGCTCCAAACAATAGATGTAGTCCTTCCTTGATTATTTTATTGCTTTAGACGTTCCTATGCTTGTTTTCTCCAGATTGAAACTAATTTGCTGAATTGTCTCAACTGGTACTCCTACTGGCCCATTCTTTTTATTCATATTCTAATTTTACTTACTTGCCTCTCCTGTCTTTTCTGTGTGGGTTTTGCGCCCCTTCCCAACAACAGCTCTCCCCTTCCCAGCACAGCCCTCCTGTGTGCCTGTTATCTTCAGGACATGTCTCCCTCCCTCCCTATCCCTGCCCTTTTCTCCTTTCTTAGAATTACATGAGTATTTGGTTTGAGATCTTCTGGTACCATATTTGGGTTCATTGCAGCATATAAGAGAGTAAAGTCTTACGGAGAAATTGAAAAGGTATAGACGTCCCAAATTATTTTGGCGTATTTTCCTTAGTGAAGACCTAGGAGGTGATCGACCCAGCGGGTCATTGCAAGCCAAATGCTTTCTATCTGTACAAGCACACACCATTGTGTAACAATTCTGTTATAGAAATGTGAACTACCTCTGCATAATTCAGCATGGCTGTCTTTATTTCCTTTGGAAAGCTTTAATTCCCATTTTGTTCCTACAGATAAGAAACAAGATGGAGCTATTGAGAATCGCAACAAAGGTAAGTTCACAAGGATAAGAGTACAGTTAGCTTGTTTTCATTATATACAAAAGTATATCTACTATATACTGTATTCATCCAAAAGTAGGATACATGTGGCAGGAGAAATCAACAGTTTATGTTAACTTGGGTTAACTTCTCTTCCTGCCAGTGCCGTAGTCATTTTGCCCTTACAGTGGCAATAAGATTTTAACTGTGATTTGTGGTAGTAAGCTAAGAAAAATCCAGATGTAGATAACTTTCAACTTAAGCACTTCAACTTTTTTAACATTCGTTATTATAATACTGCTAGGAAAAATGTCTAAGAAATAGAATATACAACTGAAATGGTTTCTTGATGCTTATTTAGGTCTGTAAACATGTACATTTTTCTATATGGTTTACACATAATCTACATTATGGTCACATCTGGGAGGGATTTATAGTGTTTGGAAACGAACCTTATCAAACACAACACGAGGGGAGAGAAATGATTTTGGTATTTAGTTCTTACTCTAAGGATCCCACGTTTCTTCTTCTCCCTCATCCCTATTACCTGGCACATTTTCAAATCTGGTACAGAGATTCACAACCTAGTATCACTATTGTCTTGTTTTCTTTGGCTAGACATAGATACCCATGCACACACAAAGCCGAATATTTAAATCTTTTCTAGTTTCTATAAGAAACTGATACGTTTCAAAAAATTAATAGTTTTGTGTGCGTTAAAAAATGTAGTGACGTTTTATTTGTTCTTCTATGTAGCGAAAGCCCAGGATGGTGCAGCCATGGAAATGCAGCCTTTGAAGAGCGAAGAAGGTGGAGATGGTGATGAAAAAGACAAAAAGAAAGCAAATTTGCCAAAAAAGGAAAAATCTGTCTTACAAGGGAAACTTACAAAGCTGGCTGTTCAGATTGGCAAAGCAGGTATGATAGAAGAAAATAAGGTGTTTTGCTTTTAAAATATGCTGACTTTCTGCTTGAAAATGGCCTTTAGACCCACTTAAGTCTGCAAATAGTTGCTTTGTGAGTGGAAGGGGTTTAAAAAATATTTTCAGTTATATCCACAGACTACCAGGTCTTTGAGTTTTGCGGATCCTTGTGATGTCATGGCAGCTGAGGGGCTCTTAACCCCATTATACATGGAAGGAGCTAGCAGTAAGGGGTGAGGTTAGGGTTCGTGCCAAAAACCGCCTGTACTCCCATGTCTGAATTTCTCAGGATTTCTGGGAGCAGTAGAGAGAGTGCTAGTAGTGCCCTTGGTTACTCAAAGCAGATTATCCAACTGTATTTTATTTTTTCAAAGGAGTGATTGATTGAAGAGAGAGAGAACCAGGGAGAGAGTGCGCATGGCGGGGGTGGGGCAGAGGGGCAGAGGGAATCCTCAGCCCTCCCTGCAGAACACAGAGCCTGAGGCAGGGCTCAGCGCAAGACCCTGAGACTATAACTTGAGCTGAACTCGAGAGCCAGACACTTAATCGACTGAGCCACCCAGGTGCCCCCCAACTTTATTTTAGTAGAAAGAAATTTCACCACACATGTTGCTCATCTTTTTATTGACTATGAAGAAAATGAGATCATGTTTTTCTGAAAAATCCACTTTACTTAAATTGAATGGATTAGCTTAAGTACCATCCTGGTGAGACCAAAGTTACTAAATTGCTATCCTCACTAGAAATATCTGTTAATACAACCACTTTCAGGTGGAGAAAGGCAGCAGAAGCAGAGCTCTTAGCTAAAAACATAGCATGCCCTCTAGCAGTATCATGTATGTGAAAGAACATGCGGATAAATCAGCATATACTATTAAAATCACTTAGATTGGGGCACCTGGGTGGCTCAGTCAGTTAAGCATCTGCCCTCGGCTCAGGTCATGATCCCGGGGTCCTGGGATGGAGCCCCATACGGGCTCCCTGCCCAGCAGGAAGCCTGCTGTGGAGCCTGTTTCTCCCTCCCCAGCTCCCCTGTGTTTGTGTTCCGTCTCGCTGTCTCTCTGTCATAAATAAAATCTTTAAAAAAAAAAAAATCACTTAAATTACATAATTCTACTTAGGAGTATGTTGGGAAAAGTGAGGTTTTTGCTCCCGTTCTGAATAAGTTTATCCAATAGGAAATACTTGCTTTTTGTAATATGTAGCTAAAGGATAATACTACCTCAGTTTTGGGGAAGGGGTAGATTTAAGGTAGTTGGAGTATTAGGTGCGGATATGTGAACTGGTCTTATTTTTCAGTACTCATCTGTAAAAGGCTGAGTCGTCGACAAAATAGGTAAATGGTTTGTAGAACTTGAAGAACTGAGGATAGATAACAATTGAGAGAAATAATTTTTTTAATAAAAAACATAGGGTTGAATATATTTAATTCCAGATCTCCCCATCAATCAGATTTCTACCAGCTTCACATTCAGCAGTAAGCAGTTACTAGCACATGAAGTACCCATTCATTCTAAGCTTTTGGTATTTCTTTGTCATTACCTGTTATTTTGTCTTAGCTTTAGTAGAAGGCCGAAGATACAAGTAAGTCTAGGAAAGAATCATAAACACTTTTCTACCAGTTCTCCTGGGGACAGGGCTATACTTGGAAGCAGAAATTAAATCTGATAATGCCAAATGATGAGTTAGTTGCAAAAAAAAAAAAACAAAAAAAGTAACAATTTCTCAGAGACATTAAAGTAAGTATTTTCAAACCAGTGGTAATTTCTTCCAGTTGCTAATACATAATTGACAATGGGGAGTGTCTGGACTACTGAAATAATGACTTTTTTTTTCTTTTTCTTTCTTTCTTCTTTTTTTTTTTTTTAATATACGGAAAGGTTTGTTGATGTCTGCCATCACAGTTATCATTCTAGTATTATATTTTGTCATTGATACATTCTGGGTTCAGAAGAGACCATGGCTTGCAGAGTGCACACCAATTTACATACAGTATTTTGTAAAGTTCTTCATTATTGGAGTCACGGTTCTGGTGGTTGCGGTTCCAGAGGGTCTCCCCCTGGCCGTCACGATCTCCCTGGCTTACTCTGTCAAGGTAAGCAGAAAACGGTGAAGTCGATTTACTAAGTTTAAAGCTTTAGTTGGTGGAGAAAATTGACACCTGTGGTGCCTCTTTTCTTTCTGATTCTGAAAGTAGGAGTCTTCCAGAAATGCATAGTCTCCTTTAGAAATGCTGTCACAGGTCCTGCCCCTGCCCAGAGTTGAAGGTCTCTGACACTTCCGGACGTATATGTTTCCTTGCAGGCAGCCTTGACCCAAACTGAGCACAGCCCCGCTAGGCAGTGTCTAGCTTAAGTTTCACTGTATGGCCTCCCTTTTCCCCATCTGTAAAATTAAAGGAAGAATGCATAGCATTGACCTGTAGAAACACAGCATAGAGGCGTCTCTTAAGTCCATCTTTTTCAGGGCTTCTTGTTTCTGCTCTTCTAACCTCATCACAACAAAGCCAAACTTCTGCATAGTAGGCGGACGCCAGTTCCTGGAATAGGATTCAGATCTGTCATTTCCCTGTGTAAAATGCCAGTGACTTCTCGTCACACTTAGAAAAAAACCCAAGCTCCCTCTGTCCCTCAGGGCCCAGCCAGTGTGGCCCTGCAGACCTCTCGGTGCTCCTCTGGTCCAACCTCACCAGCCCCCTGACATTGTCACATAGTCCAGGGCCAACTCTCTCTGTCCTGTGAATCACCGGCTCTTCCTCTTCTGTCTCTTCTGGCGTCAGTTCCCAGTTGCCGAGTAGAATGCTGAAAACGAGCTTTGATGGTTTTGCTCACTACTGTTTGCTTGAAGTTGTAATCTGGTTAAAAATTACTAATTTATTTTAATTAATTTTATATCTTATATGGAAAAGGTGAATTGGATTTTCAAAAAGGATTATTAGCTTTTTGGGCAATTTGGATTTTTCAAAATGGCTTTGCAGGTAAAATCATACTTAACGGGCAGAATGCCGCTCTTGTCAATTTTCTGGTGTTAAATGAGCAGTTCTTAAGTAGTATTCCTGATGGTGCTGAGCCGTATGAACAGTCACGGTTTCCGCTGGCGCCCTCTGATCCTGCGAATTCCAGCATCTTACACAGTTAACCTGTCAGGATAAGAATATTTTTTGCTTATTGTTATTTTCTTTTCAGGCATTTAACATTTTCATTTCAAATGGCAGATGTTTCAATATGATGAAATACAGTGCAATACCTATTTGTCTTTTTTTTTTTTTGATGTTTTGAAATAATTAGTAGTAATTGGGAGAAACAGTTATCGTTTTATCAATACTGTCCGTTCATCTTGAGTAGTCATCAATGACATTAATTTTTCAGTGGATCAAAAAAAATAGGCAGAATTAATTTACATTCATAGGAAATAGATAAGAGCATTTTAGCTGCTGTCCTTTAATCTCTTTATTAAAAGTGTTTAGCCCAAATGTTACCACTTAACGTTGTTCTTCTTGGAGGTGTGTGGTCTTTCTGGATCCTTTATTAGTACTTTGTGAAATTGAGCGTTTTTCTTTTTTCACTATAGAACTTCATTCTTTTAATCTTCAATATTCATATAAATCACAAGTAATTTGAGAGGTACACCTCTTCCCCATATTTATTTCTTCAAAGGAACCAGTTTCTGCAGTATCTTGTGTATCACTAGTCACAGGCCACACTTTATAAACTAGCTCTGTAGTTTTTTAACCCATTCTACATTTTTGAAAATGAATATCAAGCATTTTAACTTAAATGCCTTTTGGGGCTACTGTGAAAACTCTTCGGAGTTTTTTAGAGACTATTTTGTTCTTATAAATAAGAGGAAGAAATTATCCTAAGGATGAGAATGCCAGGTGTATCAGCATATGGAAAAGATAAAAATGACCCATTCTGGTTTTGATACATTATCTTAGTCTATCAGAGTAAAAAAAAAAATCAGATAACTGTATGCCTATCAGTTCTGTATTTTAACTGATAAAAGCTATTTTTTCCTTGGTGATTTGTCTTTCATCTTATAAGGAGAAAATTTAATCCTTAAAAGTCATATATTTTTACAATGCCATAAGTACCTCTGTAGGTGGAATACAGATTGTCTTTGCTTTTACATAAGGTGAAGACACTTCACAGAAGCTTTTGGAGGAGTATAGTCAACATAATTTGCGTATGAGTACAAGTATCTATATTCATGTACTAAATTTATGTTATGCATTGGTTAAAAAAAAATGTAACCCCAGAAAGCTAATATGCTCTTCAGCTTATTCTAATAGGTTAAATATACCAAAATTCTTCCGGTATTAAATTTATAAATGCTTTATACTGTATATCTGTATATAGCTGGGAGTTTTAATTCTTAATTTAAAGTACTTTGCAATTTTATGTAATGAGGTGATTGGTTTTGTATGTGTAGCCTAACTAGGTTGGTTTTTTTTGTGGTTTTTTTTTTTTTTGTCTATAGAAAATGATGAAAGATAATAACTTAGTAAGGCATCTGGATGCTTGTGAAACCATGGGAAATGCTACAGCTATTTGTTCAGATAAAACAGGAACATTGACAATGAACAGAATGACAGTTGTTCAAGCTTACATAAATGAAAAACACTATAAAAAGATTCCTGAACCAGAAGCTATTCCACCAAATATTTTGTCCTATCTTGTAACAGGAATTTCTGTGAATTGTGCTTATACATCAAAAATATTGGTAAGGTTTCTTTAATAATTAATTTGTATATGAAAAATTTTATATAATAGATTATGTGTAGTTCTTCAGACCTATCCTTATTATATATAAATTGGAGAACTGAATCTGTTTTTAGAAGTTACATAAGTTAGATAATGTATGTAAGTTTCTGTAATACAATTTGTGTCACAAGTAAGACTTGTTGATCAGCTTACACCTTGTTTACTTGCATTTTCCTCCTCCTATATTTTGAATTTCCTGTGTTCAGAAACTCTCAAGCCTTATAATAAGTTCTTAATTTTTAATTCTTATTAAATTTATTTTGTGAAAGACCAGGCTATCTTATTGTAGAAAGTCAGCTCTCAATTTTCTAGAGAAAATTTTGAAGCCAGATTTCAACTTAAATGAATATGTTCTTATCTATGCTTGCTGTATGCTCTGTTTGGTTTCTCAGTATACCCTGCCAATGCCATCATCCTTAGACTTTTTGAAATTAACTCAATAAACTAATTCTAGACTTTGTGCTGCCTTAGAATAAAATATTTTTAACTTTGCAAGTTAAAAGTCTTACTTGCAATATAAAGTATGGAGTTGCTTGAGTTGATACGTGTTCTGGTGATTCATGGGTCAAGACCATGAACCAAATTAATACTACAAATTGAAAATGTGCATGAATTGGATTATTAGACTGGAAAGTTATGAATCCCGGTTCTAGATCTGGCTTTGCCTTTTACTAGCTGAAAGTCTGAGCTTTACTTTCATCAGTTGTTAAGTAAAGATGATCACATCTGGCCTTATTACTGTAGTGATAGTTATATATAAGGTGGTATTTGTGAAGATATGATGAAGGAAATAAAGCTTTTGTATATGTTTAAGGCAACAGTGCTTTATTTTAATGCATATACTTCTAAGTTTAAAAACTTGTATAGTTGATTTAATTTTGAACTGTGTAACATAAATGTTTAATGAAAATAGGAAGAGAAAAGGAAAGGAATTAAAATTTATTAAATCTCACTGTGTGCCAGGAGCCAACTTTAAACTTGACATGCCTTATCTCACTTAATTCTTGGGTCATAAGTGTACCTGTTTTCCAGATGCTGAAGCCAGGGACCACAGCAGTGGGGTAATTTGCCAAAAATTCACGTAGCTAGTAACGGGCAGGGCTGAGATTGGAATCCATGTCCTTCTCGCCCCAGAGATCATTTCTACCGTACCTTTTTGTGTCCCTCTTTGAAATGCTGATATTACTAGAAGTTTCCTATGTAGTTTTGTTTTAGAATGTCACATTCTATTTACATTATAAGTTAAACTGTCATAGAGAAACAAGATGATACTAGTTTCTAAACCTTTTTCTCTTATAGCCACCAGAGAAAGAGGGTGGATTACCTCGTCATGTTGGTAATAAAACTGAATGTGCCTTGTTGGGACTTCTTTTGGATTTAAAACGAGATTATCAGGATGTTAGAAATGAAATACCAGAAGAAGCACTGTACAAAGTCTACACCTTCAATTCTGTTAGGAAGTCCATGAGTACTGTCCTGAAAAATTCAGATGGAAGTTTTCGAATATTCAGCAAGGGTGCATCTGAGATAATTCTGAAAAAGTAAGAGTAAAATGCTTAGATGAATAAATTGCTCACTGTAGTTGCTTTATGGAATACCTACTATGTTGTTATTGTTGCTGTTTCCTTTTTTGTGAACATCAGGCATTTGATAGGACCTCAGAGCTTTTCAGCATATTTTAATTGTATCTAGGTATTCGCCCATGGTATCCTGCCATTTCTGTACTTCTGTTTCTTTTATTTCATAGTTTTTGCTGGAGGGAAAATGTGCCCATTACATTAAGTCTGATAGACTTAATAAAATAAACCTCAATCTTTGCTTTTAGACGCGTTGATTCCGTGGTTACAAAGGATCATGAAAAATAAAGGCCTCCTGGGAAGAAAAATTCAAGTCTAGATCTTCAACACCACATTGTAGATAGTGAGCTCGAAAAATGTGATGAATGAATTATAGATAAGTTTTTAGAATAGCAGAGCATTAACACTAGATCTTTAGAATTCTCCTTTTATATCAGAATGAGGTTTTTTATCTGTGCTGCTGCATTATGATACTTAAATATCTTCCTGTCATTTTAAATGATCATATTTCTCTTTTACTGTCCTTTTACAGACCAGTAGTTTCAATTTTGACATTACACACTTAAGTAAAATTTCTCTGATGTTTGTATGTTCTTAATAGGTGTTGAAATTAATTTGGTTTCCCTAATTCCAATAGAGAATTTAAAAACGTAATGTAAGAGCAGCCTTGGAGAATTAGAGCTCATTTGAACTTAGGCATTTAAAGTATTTTTACTTTTAATTTGCTTATATGTAGATTATAATCCAGTGTTATCTTAATGAACACTTGACAGATTATATTCTAATAGGTTTAAGAGACGGGTCTATAAATAAATCACTGAAACGCAGCACATGACAGATGGTTACAGAGTCTTAAGATGAGATCATTGTCATATGAAAGATGTGGCACTTCAGCTAGGTTTTGGTATGAAGAACATCAAGGTGAAGGAAGCCACATCAAAGGAAAGGAGGTGGGAATACACAGCCCATATCGGGGAGGTAGCTGGTCGCATAGTTCATCTGGGTAGTAATGGGCCTTTGTGACACACAGACCACATAGAGCCTTCTTTTTATTGAACATTTGGTTATCTGATGTCGGTGTGAAGGTTAGAAATCTGTCTCATCCATGCGTTGCTGAATGGCAGATAGGTGATCCAGGGAAGATTTTTGTACCAAAACCAGTCAAGCCTTTTGCCCACCAGCTCTGAGACAGTGAAATGAAAGGACACATGTGAAACACCTAGCTTGGGGTCCAATAGCTAGTAGTCCCCCAGTAATATTTACATTTTGTTGTAGGGGTTCTTACACGTTAGGTAAGTGGGTCAGAGGATACAACTGGAGTGGTTTCTTTCATCAGGTGGTAGAGGAGCAAATCTGTGATGGAAGATAATTCTTACATCAGGATGAAAGGTGGGTTGGCAGCAAGGAGAGGACGGACTAGAGACAAATGATTTAAAAAGCTATTACAGTAGCTCTAGCTTGAAGTAAGAGCCAGGAGAAGGCAGTAGCGGAGTGGGAACAGAAAGGAGAGGCAACATTGAGGAGACTGTTAAGAGGTCCAATATGTGGGACTTAGGAGCTGATACTGTGTAGGTGATGGGAAAAGGAAGTGTGCAGGTGGGATTTTTAGATTTACGTGGAAATGAGTGGGGCGGGTGTTGATACGGAGGAGGCAGCGTTTAGACTTGCACGTGATAGGTCTAAGGTGTTGCTCCAGCATCCCTGTGGAGCTCCTCAGCAGTAATGGAGAGCTTTGGAAAACCATCAAAACAGAAGACGTGGATTTGGCCATCACCGCCTAGAAGCAGAAGGAGGTGGCATCACAAAGGAGAGGGGCAGACAATGGAGTCATAAAAAATAAACTTTAGGGAAGTACATCATGTGACTTCTGTTCACTACATAATTAAAATTGTGTAGTTAGTGTCACTGAAGATAATACTATTTTGGCATTATGTCTCTCGTTTCAATAGAATGCTTACTTTAACAATAAGTTATTATTTTATTTCATGGCTAAAACAATATAGGTGATGAAACAACATCTCAGGTAAGGGGTTGATTGAATTTGGTATTTTACTTTAAAAGAAGAATATTTATGAATTTTGTGTTAATGCCTGATTCTGTACCAGGATGGACAGTTGTGTAATTTATTCTCCTCTGCCACTAGAGGTTCTTTGTGAAATTTTAAAAGCATTGCATTTCCAAAAGAGAAGGTTTAGAGAATATCTAGAATAACTGATAAGGCGGAGAACTGTAAAACGAGAACCATAAAAACTAGATCTGTTGTATAAAGGGAAAGGTAAAAAGCCAGTGTGATTTAAGTCTGTGGAAATGCAGCATACATAATTCTCTAAATTCCTAGTATCAGATCCCATGATTTCTAGCCCTTCCAGTTCACTTAAATGGCATTAACCATTATATTTGTTAATTATTGATGTTTGGATTCAACATTTCCTTTTAGGTGTTTCAAAATCTTGAGTGCTAATGGTGAGGCAAAAGTGTTCAGACCAAGGGACCGTGATGATATTGTAAAAACAGTGATTGAACCGATGGCATCAGAAGGCTTGAGAACCATATGTCTTGCATTCAGAGATTTCCCAGCAGGAGAACCCGAACCAGAGTGGGATAATGAAAATGATATTGTCACCGGCCTCACGTGCATTGCTGTTGTGGGGATTGAAGACCCTGTGAGACCTGAGGTGGTGAAACGTTCTGTGCTCTGCATGTGCGCAATCTCTAACCCTAGGGGATCGAGGCACTGGCTGGGACCAGCTTTCTAGTAACATTGGTGTTTGTGATTTTATTGTTTTTTCTTGGGTGAATCCAAAATAGGTGAAAAAAAACAGTGCTTGCGATGTATATGCTACTTACTGATGGTTTTTAATTAGACTGCTTCTCTTTGGGATTTTATGTACTGATAGCACCATAACCTAACACGGTGCCTTGAGCTGGGTAGGTTTTTCAGTTGATATTTATATTAAGTAACAGATGTATTAAGTTACTTGTTTTCATGGTCTCTAGACCAGTGTTCAGTAGAACTTTCTTGTGATGATAGAAGTTTTCTATATGTTAAGTTTTCTATATGTTCTCTACAGTAGTTCTTTGCCACATGTGACTTCTGAGTTTTGGAAGCATGGCTAGTTCAACTGAAAAAAAAATGAGTTTTCTGTACTTTATTTAATTTGAATTTAAACATCCTAGTACCATATTTGACAGCATGCATCTATACACTTTGCTTGGCTTCTTTAAATTGTTTATTTTAAAGGTTATTGAGCAACTGCTAAAAAAATGCGCCAGGCATTTTACTAGGGTAAAGATTTTTGAAATCCAGTCCCTGGCCTCAAAGAAGTCACTCTTGGGTGGGGATGCACAAACATGTAAACATAATCCAGGATGTTAGTGCATTGTTAGGTTTATCCAGAGCATGTTATATGGGCACAGAACATGAGCCCCCAACTTTGTTTAAAGCAATAACATCTTTTTAATGAATTCTGTGTGCCAGATACTAGGCCAACTGCCTTACATATGTTACTACTTTTAATGTTTACCTCTGTGACATTACTCTCATTTAACAGATGAGAAAAAAAAAAATCAAGGTGTATAGAGGTTAGCTCTAGACCATAGAACTAAACTATTATGTTTAAATCTGGCTTTGTCTAAAAGGTGTACTGAAAACACTGCTATGCTCTGTGAACCACTGAAGGGGTCACGTAAGACTTCTTGGAGGTTAATTACCTATCTGAGTCTTAAAGGATGCGGTGTTAGCTGAACCTCGAGGGACAGTTGTAAGCACATTCTGAGCAAAGCAGCAACATGAGTAAAAGCACAAAGGCAAAAGCAGCTTTTGTTCAATGACTCTCAGCTAACTGATTCAGTACCCAGTGTATTATATTAAGTACTTCTTTTAGGAACTGGAAATAGTGCAGTAAACAAAATAGTCATGATATTTGTCTTCTAGAGAAGACAACCAAACAGACAAAATGATAAATTTTTGGACAGTATGCCAAGTGAAAATATATTCTGTAAGGAATAAGACTTGGTCCCTGCCCTCAGTGGTTTTACATTCTGGTTGGCATATGGGGGTAGTTGGGAGGGTGATGCCAGATACGACAATTACAAGAGTGAAAAGGGCTATAAAGGGTATGCTCAGGGTGATGAAATTACGTGACTTAGACACATTAGGAGATCTCTGAGGATATGACATTTGAACTGAGATCTGATGGCGGAAAGGGAGCCAGCCATATTAACAGCTGCAAGAAGAATATTCAGGCAAATGGAACAAAAAATTCAGAGAGAGCAAATTTCAAAGTTAGAAAGGAGGCCAGTATGGCCGTAAGTGTCGACAAGAAGGGACAGATAAGATTATCTTTGGTCTTACAAAACATATGGGTTGTGAATTTTATTCTAAAACTCAGTGGGAAGTAATTAAAGAAATTCAGGCTGGGAAGTAACACAATTTGTGTCATTAAAATACTCTTTGAGGTACTGTGTAGGAAATAGAAGAGGAAGTAAAGCAGAGAAGGGATTATCACACTGATCCCAGGAAGAGATGATCATGGCTTAGCACTACATACAGTGTGGCAGGGAAGACAAAAAGAGAGGGATGATTTCAAAGTAAATGGAGGTAAAACCAATAGGAATGAATCTGTTGGGTTTGGATATATGATTCTTGACATTTTTTAGGTGTCTGAATCACCCTAATGTACATCCTGTAGGCATTTGGACCTAGTAGCCTGAAAGGAGCCTAGGCTGGGAAATTCACCCGAGGGGCTCCAGGAGCTCTCCTGAGGAGAGTCTAGCTCCACAAGTAGATGTCTTACAGAGGAGAGACAGTCAGTCTTCCATTACTAGCTGAGGGGTAGATGATATTATTGAAGGAGTAGGAGAACCAAGCTGCCATCTGTTCAGAAATGATGAAATACCCAGGTGGGTGATGTTTGCCTTTGGTCAAAAGGAAACCAAAGTTTTAAGCATTGATTTATGGCTTAGCTCTTACCTAGATGTAGTATTAGATCAGGGTGTCTATAGCTTTTGTCCTCTGAAAGTAGATTGCTGTTCTCATGCTTTTGGCATTGAGATTGATTAAGAGTTTCATCTTTTTTTTAAACATGAAAGTGGCACTTAATTTTTGTTTTTAGTATCACAATATGAGATGGATACTTTGAGACTAATATGAAACAATGTAATATAAAACAGCTTTCTGTGAGTGGGTATTGTGGACTGCATTTCTGATACAGAGAATTTTGATTAGATATCTAGAATAAATTCAGCTTTATTGAATTTGCGTAGGTACTTGAGCAAGGTAATTGGCTTCTCTTCAATTTCTTATTGTAAAAGTGGAGATGGTTTGTGGGCTTTATTTGAAGATATTTGGTATGGTTAGTGGGCCATTCATAAATGTTAGTTTGCCCTTCTTTAATATTATTTGCCGCATGGTTTTAACCCGACACCAGTTTCTGTCTTTTATTCATTGTCCCCCTATTCCAAGTGATCTCAGGATACCACCCAATTATTGGACAATAATAGTGGACAATTTTGGGTTACTTTTCATCCAAATGAGATATCTGGATATACATTACATTTTTTTGCTAAGCAATGTTTTCAAAATCAAATGTTGATTTTTTTTTAAAATAATAGATGCATGTGCTGTATGAAGACACAATTTTGTCTAGGTAGGCCATGAAAGCTGTTCAGAGACATTACATTTAAACTGTATTTACAGTAGAAGTCATAAACCATCAGTCTGCAAGGCCAAATTTAGCCTTCAGTCAGATTTTCCTTGGACTCTGTGTGTGTGTGTGTGTGTGTGTGTGTGTAAAAGTATTATGTATTGAGAGAGCATACACAAATGTAGCTTTCTACTTTCTCTTAAAGTCATAGGTTCTATCAACATTGGGCATTTATTTCATCATAGCAAAAAAAAAAAAAAAAATAGGCTAAAGCCAAGTAGCTTTCTCATTAGGCATTAGTTTGGGGTTCTGTGTTTTTCTCATTTATGTTACCCACATGGCTCTATAGATGTTTGCATTTGTAGCCTCTGCTCCAGAGGAATCAGTATGGATATCTTGATTAGAGAAGAGCAGGAAGTATTCTCTAGGCAAAGGGAATTGCCAGAAATAGAGAAACAGAAACAATATGTATTTAATTCATCCATCAGACTGTCTTGTAGAGAAAAATTTTAGATAAATTTAGAAATTACTTTGAGGTTCAATGTGAAACTCTGTTATACTAAGAACTTTGCGGCTTAATAGTGTAACAGTTGAGAAATTGTCATGTATTTTTAAGAAAATCTATTAGAAAAATATATATCAGGTGTTATATCAGATGTTTTACAGGAGAAACAAACATAAAAACAGGGATACCAATTAGAAAGCTATTTTGGTAGTTGAGGCAACAAGCAGGGGAGACAAGGTGCAGGGAAGGTTTGAGGTAGAATCCACAGGACTCATTGTCATTTAAAGATGGGTAGAATAAGAGATTGGAAGAGCTCAGATGACCCCTAGGTTTCTGTTAGGTAGGTTTTAAAAAACCTGGTCTCCCTGTCTTTGGACTCCCAGATTCCTCTGTTCACTTCTCTGATGAAATTATGAACTCAGCATTCACAATGAGGTGGGAGAAAGATGTAGATTGGGAAAATTATTAGCACAAACAGGACAGTTAAATGTACAAGAATAAGTAGGGTAATCCTTAAAAGATACAGAGTGGGAGGGGAAAAGTGAGCCACCTTAACCCTAAAGAGCACACCCCAGCATTTTACTCTGGTGTTGTCTGGGCAGTAAAACCAGAAAGCCAACCAAAAAAGAACCTCATAATAGTTGGGGGGGGGGGGCATTTTAATGCAAACAAGTTAAGTAGGATCATAACTGAAAATGAAGCCTGAACTAGGACTGTGGCAATGGAAGAGGATAGAAGAGATTATTGGGAGTAATTCAAGAAATATTGAATATCTTGAGATGAAAGTAAAATGGTCATTGTTTGTGGAACTATGCTGTAATGCATTATTTGGAAATACTAATTTTCTTTTGTAATATGAATTTTTTTTTTGTAAACCAGGTACCAGAGGCAATAAAGAAGTGTCAGAGGGCTGGAATTACTGTGCGGATGGTTACTGGTGATAATATTAATACTGCTCGGGCTATTGCTACCAAATGTGGTATTTTACATCCGGGGGAAGATTTTCTATGCCTCGAAGGTAAAGATTTCAACAGAAGAATACGAAATGAAAAAGGAGAGGTAAGGGCTTCTTTAGTTTTTGTGTTGATGTATTTTTCATATATTAGGAATTTCATTCAACCAATAACATATTGAATATGCACTATGGGTTATGTATCACAAATGAGGGAAAGCAGCCTACACCTAAGAAGCAAAACGTTTTAGCACGTGAAAGAGATTAGTGATAGAGAAATTTGTCCTAAAGGGAGTGAGCACTTCTTTTTTTTTTAGTCTAGGCCAATTTCAGAAGTATAATATATATAAGTGAGTATGGGAGGAAGAGTTGGGAAAGGCTGATACAGAGCATATTTTAGGACACCTCAAATTCTTTGCTTTTCATACTGTTTTAAGGTGTTTTTATTTTCATAGGCAGTGGGAAGATTTTCAAAATTTGATCTTATAATGGTGTGTGTGTGATATATAGATATATATATACATATACATATATATATATATATATAAAATAGTGGTTCTCAACCTGGAGTATACATTAGAGTGACCCAGAGAGCCTTTTAAAAACTGATTGCTAGGCCCCCAACCCAGAGGATTTGATAAAATGATAGGCTTGAGGCCTTGCTTAAAAAGTCTGCATTTCTGACAAGTTCCCTTGAGTTGCTGATGGTGCTGGTCTGTTAACCACGCTCTTGAGAACTGCTGATACATATGCCAGATAGCTAATTTGGGAATTATAAAACTAATTTGGGTACATTTTAACTTTCACGAATATTTATAGATTGAGCAAGAGCGGATAGACAAGATTTGGCCAAAGCTTCGAGTACTTGCCAGATCATCTCCTACTGACAAACACACACTGGTTAAAGGTGAGTGGATTTTATGGCTAATTCACCGTTTGTTCATACAGAAATGTGTTCTGTTTCCCAAAGTAATAATAGATACTGAACAGTAGATTGGATCTTGGATATTATCTCTTCCAGTAAAATCTAAATACATTTCCTTTTGACACCTTCCGTGAACTGTGTTTATCCTCATTAAAACAGGATATTGCTCTTCGTGTAACCTTAGTTTCTGGACTTGGTCCTTGTCCAACACCTCAGCAGTTTCCATTTCTCTGTATTTGTTTGTTTATTTTTAACATCGAGTCTGTAAAACTGGCTGGTCAGGGTCCTCTGCAGAATCACCTTGTTAATTAAAGGGGATATTTTTACAGCACAAATATTTACTTTTTTTTCAGGTATAATTGACAGCACTGTGTCGGAACAACGCCAGGTTGTAGCTGTAACTGGTGACGGTACAAATGATGGCCCAGCACTGAAGAAAGCTGATGTTGGATTTGCAATGGTATGAACTTAACCTGTTTAATATTCAGAAGTAATTTACTGGCTAAGTTGTTTGTTACTAGATTGCAACTTTTTTCACTTATTTGAGAGTGAGCGCATGAGTAGGGGAAGGGCCAGAGGGAGAGGGAGAAGCTGCTTCCTGCTTGTGTGAAGCCTGACACAGGGCTGGATCCCAGGACCCTGAGATTGTGACATGAGCCAAAATCAGGCGCTTAACCCACTGAGCCACCCAGGCGCCCCACTGTTGATTTTAAACACTGTCCTTTAAGATTTGAGTGAAAATAGTATGTGCCTAAATTAGTTTGTAAATCTGAATAGTTTGTAACCATGTTCATTTGATGCAGTGAAATCTGGCTAGAAGGTGACTCTTGAAGAACTATAACATCAAGCATTTACCTTGTACTCTGCAAAATATATAAATACCTGTTGTCTGATCTGAACCTTACAACAATCTTCTTAAGCAGGAGACAGGCTTTGAATAAAAGAGAGAGAGAAAGTATATGTGTGTGTGTGTGAGTTAAAAATATAATTGAGAATCTTCTGTTCCACTGAAGATGTCTGTTAAGAGTAACTGAACATCATCATTTCATGTATAATAGCTATAGTCCTTTTTTGATTGTAAAAAAAACCTGCCCCCCCAAGTCTTCTATTTAGATTCGATTATTTAAAGTGCTAGAAAACTTCAGCATTTCATTTTTATATTCTTTTACACTAGCCATAGTACTGATGAAGTATTTATTATAAAATTGATATCATGAAATACAGATGCTACATAAATGTTTAGTGCCTGAAATTAGGTTGTTTTATATTTCTGAATCGATTTCTTATAGCTTTTCAGTGTTGGAATGAATCTTTGTACCTTCAGTGCCATAGAAAACAAATATTCTAATTTTAACTTACTTTTTTGAAAGTACAGGTCTATAATCACAATTCCCAAATCTAAAAATCTGAAAACTGAAATTTCTTCCCTAAATTTGCAACACTCTTTTGACATCAAGACATAATTCTGAATGGATGTGAGGACTTTTTGTCCCACTTACCATGAACAATCATAGCCATTGTATAGATACTAATGTTTTTATGGGGTGCTGATCCCCTCTGGGAAAATTTGTGGTGGGATATAAGTGCGTCATTATCTTTCTAAAATGTGGGAGACTTGAATTCCGAAACATAGTCTGGGCCCACAGGTTTCAGATACAAGAAAACATGTGCGTACCAGGATTTATTTGTATAGTTTGTCCCCCTGTTAGTGTGTTGCTAAGATAGGGAGGTAGCAGAACCATCACCATGGTGGCAGGCTTTCAGCAGGCATGGGAGGGATACAAGGAGGAAATTATGTGGGTGAAGTGCTCTCAGCCCCTAGCCGTGAACCCAGAGCTCCCCACCCTGCCCTACTGCAGACTCATTACGGCTGGCAGCACATCTGTCTGAACTTCTGAAGATTTGTGCGAAGTAGCTTAAGGGAGAAGGAATACTGAGGTCCTGTCCCTTTGGCTGTGGGCACGTAGGATTCTTGTTCATTGTAGGAACACACGATCACTCTCTGCTGCTCTGAGCACTTAGCAGGACTCTGACTTTTCATTGGGACAGCTGACCAAGAGGGCATTGATTTACAGTTCATTTTAAAAAATAAAAAGCTTGCTTCCTAGACCTTCAGTGTTTTAAGGCAGATGCTAAGGACTTTCAGTGCACACAGGTAAATATAGTATTACAAACAGAAACACAGTACAGTGACTGCCTTGTTTCACTTGGAAGCCCTGACGTTTTAGGCCCGTGGTACCACCTTTTTTTAAAGTAGCACGTCAAAAATCTAAATCTGTTTTAGAAGACAGAAGGAATGACTTGAATGTCAAAGCACTCAGTCAAGCCTGGGTTTACTTTATGTATTTATTCAGTTGTCCAAATTCATATTTTAAAACTGCAGGACAAAATTATTTGACTTGAGTTTTTAATAAATACCTGCAAGAAATTGCTACTGGTTAGTCCCTATTAAATTTCTCTTCCTTTGCAGGCAGAAATAGCATTTTAGAATACTATCTGTATATCCTCTGTGTGTGTGTGTGTGTGTGTGTCTGTGTGTCTGTGTGTATATTTATACACACTATATATACTTAGAAAAGTCAACATTGAAATAAAATTTTTGACAATAAAATAAGATTTGCAGAAGGCCTCTAATATAAGTATATGATTAGGTTGCAAAGAGGTCTGGCTTTATCTCTGTATAGCCGCTTGCCATAGATTCCTTTTGATTTGCAAGCTTTTATGGGTACATTTAAAATAATGACTATATTATGTTATTATATTATTCTTACCAAAATTCAGCCAACCATAACATACAGTTATCTCTGTCTTCAAAGCCTGAATTCCATGATGGATTTCTATAACCAAATACATCTTTGGTAGTATAATCTTCCCTAAGGTAATTAAAATACTGTCTTTTTAAACTTTGGATTAATAAAGGATTTGTTTGTTTATTCTCCACATATTAAGAAGTAGTTTTCAGTATTCTGGTCCAGAAACATTAGAAGTGAGTAGTTGTCTCCTCGAGGTTCAGCACACAGGGGAATAAGTAAGTACTCAGAGCATAGTGGCAGCCAGGGAAGGACCAGACACAACACAAGGTGTATGTCAAGGAGGGAGACTCTGCCTGGAGAGACTGGGGAAAAGGTTAAGGGACTGAGAAGAGGAAATGGAGAAGTACAGTGCAGGGACCCTCGTGAGCTACAAGAAGTTGAACTTGTCTAGAAGGGGTGTGCTGTTGGAGGAGAATGGTCCATGAAGTCGGTTAGATCGGCAGGCAGCACCTGCAAAGAGCCTTGAATACTGACATAAGGAGTTTGTTCTTTTATCCAGTACATCAGCCCCACCCAGACAGTCTTCTGATGGAGTAAGAGAAGTTTGGAGACTTCCCATGCATGGTGGCACACAACTCAGAGCTCATAAAAAAAGCTATTTAACTTTTTCTGGTGGAAGTTCCCCAGACTTACTTGATAGTGGAACTCATTTTTATTTGGACACCAATTAACATCTCAAAATTGCTTCTTATATTTTGAAGGATTTTGAACAAGGGAGTGATGAGATTTGCATATGAAAAAGATGGGAAATGATTAGAGGCAGGAAGACCTGTGAGGTTTAGATGTGTTAAATATGTTGTACATTAAAAGTAAAATATTCTGATTAGAAGCTAGAGGCTAAAATTTTAAATTTAAATTGTTCCCTCATGGAATATTTTTGAGAAAAACTTGAGCTTTGTTTTTGTGTCATCAATACACTAAATGGATTTAAAAAGTCAAGCCATTTTATAAGACTTATTGCTTAAGCCCCCTACTTCTTCCAGTTTTTTGTTTTTTGTTTTTTGTGGGTTTTTTTGACAAAAGGAAACCAACTATTTTAGCTCTTTGTTTCCCTTAATTGTTTGCCTCCATATATTTAAATTACATGATGGTGCTTTTTTATTTGTTTACAATAAAGCACTTGCTACTGACATCTCACTGGTGAAGACAAATATTTGACACTTCGACAGGCACACCAGGCACAGACCGCTTCCCCTCCATAACGCATACTACACAGGACCTACCCTGTCATTCTTGCTCCAGAATTAGATCATAATTTCCGATAGACCATACAGTCCTTATTGCGACTGTAAATGCTGTTCTTTTTTTTTTCAATATTTTATTTATTTATTTGAGGGAGAATGAGTGAGAGAGCATGAGAGCTCTCCAAGGAGCTGGGAGCCCGATGCGGGACTCGATCCTGGAAGTCCGGGATCATGACCTGAGCCGAACGCAGTTGCTCAACCAACTGAGCCACCCAGGCGCCCTATAAATGCTGTTTTTTTTGTTTTTTTTTTTTTTTTTTTTTTTTAATTTTTTTTTTTAAGATTTTATTTATTTATTTGACAGAGATCACAAGCAGGCAGAGAAAGAGGAGGAAGCAGGCCCCTGGCTAAGCAGAGAGTTCGATGCAGGGCTTAATCCCAGGACCCTGAGATCATGACCTGAGCCGAAGGCAGCGCCTTAACCCACTGAGCCACCCAGGCGCCTCTATAAATGTTTTTCTAAGCTGAGCTGTGTAGTCTACCATCCTGACTCTTACTTCCTTGAACAACAACTTGTATTCCCTATAAATTGTCTCATTCCCTTTTTAAAACTATTTATTTTAAATGAGTTTTCTTTTTTAAATGTGTTCACATTTGTGCTTAGTTTTTGTAGATGCTTAAAATGAGCTCATCACCAAATTCTCCATTCTTTACATCAGAATCATCTAGCACTTCTACATTTTTACCTCCTTAGAGATTCCTCTCCCAGACCTTCTGACATGCTTGAGTGTGGCCTCTCCCAGGCCTACTACCCAGCTGTCTTGTTGTTCTCCATACCTGAGGATTTCCTTTTCCTCTGTCATGTTGGATCTGGTCTTTCCTGGACTCAATGTCATTGTCTGTTCTGATTTACTCCCTCGTGGAGTAACTGTCTCCTCCATTAGCTTTCTGAGAAGAAAAGTTTATGAGAGTTAAACATTTTCGTAACTTTTATGACTGAAATCTCCATCCTCTTTTTACTCTTGAGTCTTAATCTGACTTGGTATAGAAGTCTCGTTTGAAAATCAGTTTTTCACTCAGAATTTTGAATTCATTCCTCCATTATTATTACATACCATTCTGAATTCTGAACCTCTTATGGGTTTCTTTTTTTTCCCCCCTTTCTGGAGATGCATATGTCTTTCCTTCGTTTCCAGTCTTTTGAAACGTAATGATATTTTGTCATAGAACAACTCTCTACTATGAAATAAACTCATATTCTTCAGTTTTGTGAAATTTTTTGATGCTAGGCTTACTTTGTCTCCACCATTTCTTCTTCTTCTTTTTTTTTTAAGATTTTATTTAGTTATTTGACAGAGACCACAAGCAGGCAGAGAGGCAGGCAGAGAGAAAGGAGGAAGCAGGCTCCCCGCTGATCAGAGAGCCCGATGCGGGGCTCGATCCCAGGGCTCCGAGACCACAACCCAAGCCCAAGGCAGCGGCTCAACCCACTGACCCACCCAGGCACCCCTCCACCATTTCTTCTTTTGGAACATCCACCACCGTCCCCCATCCCATTTCTTGAACTGCTTGGACTCATTATCTTGTGGTGTTTGTTTTTTTTCCAGCTTACCATACCTTTATCATCTTGCTATATTTTCAGGGACATTTCCTTAGTTTCTGAGTTGTTGTTGTTGTTGTTGTTAAGTTTCTGTGATCATATATTTATTCTCCAAGAGTTATTTTTCGATCGCTGACTTTTTTGCCGTTGTTTTAGTATTGTGTTCATGTTTCACTGATGTGCCTTTTACCTCTGTAAGGATTTGGCTTCTTAAATAAGCTTTCATCTCGGCAAAGTCTGTTTGGGTTTCGTCTTTCGTCCGATGTCAGGGGGTTGATTCTTGGTTGTCTCTGCGTATTTACCGGTGGAAAGCTGGAAAGCCTCGGGGCTATGTGTGGGATTTGTCAACGAGAAGCTTCTCGGTAAAGTGATCTGGCTTGGCTATTTCACTTCCTTAGTGTACCTTGAATTGTAGTATTTTCAGGTCTTTTCTCTTCAGATGATCAAATTTCCCAGAAAAGAATCTTCAAATCTGTTACCTAGGGGGCACTCCTGAATACTGGTGTTCTAGAAAACAAGTAGGGAAAAGGAGGTGGTGGTCTCAATACTCATTAAGCAGACTTAGCCTTAACCCCCTTTTTTTTTTCAGTAGCACACCCCTGTACTCAGCAGTGCTTGGTACTTCCTCCCCGCCTCCCCACAGTCTGCACTGTCTTTGTCATACCTTCTCGGATAAATTACCAGGCAGTCTTCTTCCAGGTCAGAGGGCATGGCAAATTGCCACTTGGTTGCATGGACCTGGGAACAGGCCTTGAGAACTTAGCTGCCTTTTCCTCTAATTTTGTGGTTAACCTAAAACACACATACAGAAAACCCGTAAGTCATAAATGTACAACTGAATGGATTATCACAAGGGAGCAAGCCTGTTCTGTGTAAGGCGAGAAATAGATTGTTACCTGAAGCTTCAATCACGCTGTCTTCTAAACATTGCCCTGTCTCTCTGCGAAGATAACTAGTATTCTGAAGATAACTTTTGTCTGTTTCCAAACTGTGAACCTGAGAATCTTACATGTATTTTGAGTCCAGCATCCTTTCTTCATCATTATGCTTATGAAATTCATCTGTGTTGTGTATCACTGTAGCTCACTCATTATTAATCTACAGCTTGCTAACCCATGCTATTCTACTCTTGATGGACAGAGTTGTTCTTAGTTTGGACCTTCTGGGTACTTCTTCAGTGTCTTTGCTAGACTTTTAAGAAGTCCTTCAATTTTTATTCACACTTTTACCCCTCCTTCCAGTGCTGCCTGGTGCTGCCAAGTACTGAGCCTTATGTAGGAAAGTCTGTTGTCCAAAGAAAGTTTCCTCTGCTTTCCCTACTCTTGGCGTGGGATTCCGTTCTGTGGGGTCTGCCAGCCTACTTCCTATTTGCTTATCTCCTCTCCGGCCTCTTAAGATTTCCTTGCAGTATGTCCTTTCCCACTAACTTGGATTTTGTTAAGTTTTTATTTTAATACACCTTTTTGTGCGACTTTTAGGGAAGAACTTGGGTGATGCATTCTTTTTTTAAACCCAACTTGAACTTTATTTCCCATACCTTACTCTTTGTTCGATTTTGGTTTAGGTAAAATCGCTTTCTGAGAGATACTGTAGAATAACTAAATTACCTTTTTTTTTACAGTGAATGTCAGTCATTAGTCATTCAGTATAATGGCAAATTTTGGTTTATCGCATACTGCTGCCCTTTTGGATACTTAAGCGTGGTATTTCAAACGTTTAGTCTAATTCACAGCATTTTTCTTCTTAGGGTATCGCTGGAACGGACGTAGCTAAAGAAGCTTCTGACATCATTCTCACGGATGACAACTTCACAAGCATCGTTAAAGCGGTGATGTGGGGACGAAATGTCTATGACAGCATCTCCAAGTTTCTTCAGTTCCAGCTCACTGTTAACGTGGTCGCAGTGATAGTTGCTTTCACGGGCGCCTGTATTACTCAAGTAGGTTCACGGCTGTTCTTGTTGTAGTTATTGTTGTTGTTTTTCATTAAAACATGTTTGTTTTAAAGCAAAAATGTGTGTATAAGCTACCGTTTTAAAGTACTTAAACATTTGAATAACCTGAAGCTTAACAATGTAGGTTAATTAATATGAAAATGTTATCCTGTTCTGTTCTTTGAGTTTTTAACTACAAAAGGCTTCCTGAGAATTGCTGAGTCCCTGAATAGTTGTGAATTTCTATTAGGAAACCTATCTTTTCTAGGATTCACCGCTTAAGGCTGTGCAGATGCTGTGGGTAAACCTCATAATGGATACGCTCGCTTCCCTGGCTCTGGCAACTGAACCCCCCACTGAATCTCTCTTGCTTCGGAAGCCTTATGGTAGAAATAAGCCTCTCATCTCACGCACCATGATGAAGAATATTTTGGGTCATGCATTCTATCAACTTGTAGTAGTCTTTACACTCTTATTCGCTGGTAAGAATTCAATGCCTGATAAAGCTTCGGTTGTTTTTGTTCCAAGCTAATACCGTCCTAGATGTTTGAATGTTGCAGATTCTTCAAGAACAAAAGTTCTGTTTCTGACTGCCCATGTATCTTTCCTTTCTCTTCTTTGTCAGTGGATGTTGCTTAGGGAAGCACTATGATAGACAGTGGGAGGAAGTAAAAAGATTCCTGATTTTTTTTTTGGTCCTGGCTCTGCCACTAACTTAAATATCGTAGTTTTGGGGTTTCGACGTCCACATCTGTAAAACAATGGAGTTGTACTAGATGACCCCAGGTTTCTTCCAACTTAACCCGTGCTGTTATTCAAGATCAAATAAAGCTCTGGCTAGGTTGTATTATTGCATACTTTTCTTGAAATGTTAAACTGTTTTGTATGATAATTACAAAGTAGTAATTTTTCATTCTTTCAGGAGAAAAGTTTTTTGATATTGATAGTGGAAGAAATGCTCCTTTGCATGCTCCTCCTTCGGAACATTATACTATTGTTTTTAATACCTTTGTGCTGATGCAACTTTTCAACGAAATAAATGCCCGGAAAATTCACGGTGAAAGAAATGTGTTCGAAGGAATCTTTAATAATGCCATCTTCTGCACAATTGTTTTAGGCACTTTTGTGGTACAGGTGGGTAATTGGAAAAGATAGTTTCAAATTTGATGATCATGTAGGAGATATTAGATAAACAGCTTGTTCCCAGAAATTGTTCGCTGCATGTGTGGGGCTTCTTTATATTGTCTTAATGACACCCTAAAAGATTTTAAATACCATACGTCAAGTTAAAATATGCTGTATCCTGAAATCCCACGTTGAGTAGAGTATATAAAGCTAATACTATTTTAATTGCACTACTGATTCTGTGGTTGTGGTACTTTACACATAAGCTGATACCGATTGTTTATATCATTATCAAAACTCTTATAATTTTCATGTTACTTACTTAAGGCAAATCTTACTGTTTACCAGTTTCTAGCCTAGCTAGAGTGATCACTTATTGGCTTCGAGCAATTGATAGTAATTGTATCTACAGTTACATTTATTAAATAATAGTACTTGAAATGAATATTCTAAGATTCACCTGATTCTGAATGCTGCTTCCTGAGTTGGTACATGCTAGTTTTTGATTTTGTAATACAGCTGACTCTTGAACAACACGGGATGGCGGACCAACTCCCACCCCCTCCCGGCCCCAGCCCACCCCTGCACAGTTGAAAATCTGAGGATAACTTTAGAACTTCCCCCAAAACTCTTAATAGCCTACTCTAGACCAGAAGCCTTACAAATAACATAAAATAGCCAACACATATTTTACATGTCATATATATATTCTTATAATAATGGAAGCTAGAGAAAAAAATGTTACCAAGAAATCATAAGGAGAAAATACATTTACAGTACTGTACTGTGTTTGCGGAAAAAAATTTATGTATAAATGAACTTGGGCAATTTAAATAGTGTTGTTCAAGAGTTCCCTATACCATCAAAACAAGATTTAAAATTAAACAGTGAGCTTGAAGGGGTCAGGCAGTGATGGAGCTTGTTTTGAAATGAAGACTGAAGAATTGTAAAGTTTATTCAGCCATGGCTTATGTACTCTAGGTACCAAAACCCTAGACTTAATTATTTCTGTTTTAGCTTTCAATTTCCATAAACTTTAGGGAAAATGTTGCTTACTTGCAACAAGTATTTGCTGGAAGTATTTTATTCAGGTTGTAAAAAAATATCGTTCATGACATGTTAAAATTGTAGCTTTTACTTGCTATAAAACTGGATTTATTTTATCTTCCTAATATATGAGGACTGCAGAAAATTTAACTGCCTCTCTATCAAGCAAATCTGGTAACTTGGTTCTCAGCAAAGATTGATATACCCAGAAGAGTTTAATGGGAGGGTATCATTCATCAGTGCCTTATATATAAGCCAGTACTACTCAAAAGTATAGTCTGTGGACCAGCTCCTGGTCCGTTTATTACAAGTCCACAGTGAGGTAAGAAGCATGTGTCAGACTATAAATCAGCAGCTTCATTAATCACCCTGTGTTTCAAGGAGGGTTTTTGTTTCATTGCTGGAGGTGTGTGTTTGTAAGTAATAGCAGCGGTGATTCTGCTAAGCAAACATGCATCGATTTGTACACTAGTGCCTGTTCCTTATCTTCTTATCATGGGGTGGCACTTTGAATAGCACTTTTGTAGCCAGTTTTAGCTTGGTAGGAAAACATGGACCTTGATATACACATATCTCGTTCTGTTTACTTCTGAAACAGTCTAGCCAGAGTCTTGATTGTAGAGCAGAGGTCCCTGAAGGGCTTCCTATTATAAATTGTATTCAATTTAATTTCTGTCTCTTTCACTTACTAGCTGATTTTTCTTCTTGCCTTTTTTTTTTTTTGACAGATCATAAAGTACATAATAATCCAGAATTCTTTGTAAATATTTTATCTCCTACTTTCTAGCGATTAACACAGAATCAGTGTTTTCAAAATAACGTTTCACGAAACATTGGTTCCTTCGGTTGCTCTTACATCCTCAGATAAGTATAGGAAATATTGCCTATGTTACTACCTGTTGTAGTTTATTAAAGCAATATACCATTATAGTAACAAGTACAAACTGACGAGTCAGTCATGGGGTCAGATCGTTGCCTCTTAGTAACCGTGTGACTCTCTGACAGGCTGCAGCTTCTTCATCTGTGAAATGGGGATAATACATATATGAGGCCGCATCACAGAATTACTGAGGCATTAAGGGAGACTGTACACTCGGGAAGATCTGAGCTTACTTCCTGGGAGGGAGATATTCAAATGCTGGCTGCTTTTTTTCTTTTTTTTCTTTTTTCTCTTTTCTCTTTTTTAAATTAAATCAAAGGCTTTGAGAAATCCTACAGTTAAGAAACTTGTTGAACTCTGTTTAATGCTACTGCTTCCAAATTTTAGAAGGTAGCACCTGATGCAAGGCTCCCTGAGCACTCATTTTGGAAAATGGATCTGTGCACACTTACACAGTTCTGTAGTATCCTGTTGATCTGAGGGATATATTAAAAGTATGTGGAAACTTAGTCCTTGTTCTTAGAAGTAAATGCCCTAAGTAATTAGGAAGTTTTATTCCTTACAACTCTAAAATAAAAGATTATTATTTCTTACAAAACTCAATCAATACAGTCATATCAGTCATTGATCATTTGCCCAGCATCTTAATACACCTTTCACGTCCTTATTAAGAATACCAAAAGATAAAGTTTAAATTTAAAAAAAAAAAAAGAAGAAATGGAAAACACTCAAATAAATAAATGTTGAGCTTTTGTGCTTGTTTTCTTGGTTTACCAAGGAAAATTATTTTAGTTTGATATCTCTATTAAAATCCAAGGAAGACTGCCAAATTAGTTATGATTGATTGGAAATCCATTGGTACAAGTGTAGAAATAATCCTGACTAAGAAAAACAGTGGAATTGACAAATACATATCACTTGAATTTGAAGTCTAGTACCGCTACAAAGATCGGAGTCCGTACCTTAAAAGTTTTAAAATGTTAACACCAAATTGATTCTCTTTTACTTCAGTATTAGGCAGCTACTCACTGCCATGTCAAAGAGAAGCCTGTCAGACTCACAAGAGGGTGAATGTTGGTACTTAATTCTTAATATTCCTATGTATGGTCTTAGGTCTTTGAAAGTAAGGAGAGAAGCATAAGCACTGGATTAAGGATTTTATCTATGCCGGTCATTGGACTTCCCTCTTTATTTATAAGGGGGAGCAAATTTCTGAGAGTGTACCACCTAAGTAAGCACCGTATCTCATAGAATTTTACGGATCACTTGTCCTCGTCCACCATTCCTGTTTGTCCGGACATCTAAATGTGAACTAAGAATGAACAGCTGTGTAGGTGGGAAACAAGAAAGATTGACTACCATGTTCCCTTTTCATAATATCTGGTCTTTTCCACAAAAGCGCACTGTCTTTTACGGAAAAGCATAAATTATTCAAAGAATTATATAATACAAGGGAATATAGTTACTTGAATCATACTGGAAACAACGTAAAGTTATTTTCCTGATCAGGAGAATTTTTTTTTTTTTTAACTGAACATAATCATGAAATATACATGCATTTTAAATTTTGATCAGAGATTTCAATTTATTTTCATCTGTCTTATTTTCAGCTGTGAATATGACAATACACGTCACCATCAGGATAATCATTATTCAGCTTGAGTTTTAAAGGATACAGATTTGGGTAATTTTTGAAGTGTATGAAATGTCAAGTTTAAAAGATTTAAATAAATTTACTCTTGATTATTCCTCCAGATAATAATTGTGCAGTTTGGTGGAAAACCTTTCAGTTGTTCAGAACTTTCAATAGAACAGTGGCTATGGTCAATATTCCTAGGAATGGGAACGTTACTCTGGGGCCAGGTAAAAAGCTCATCATTTTTTGTTCAAACCTATAAAGTGATTTTTTTTCTTTTAAATTTCCAATGTGTATTTTCTTTAATCAATTCTGTTGCTTAATTCTAAGTAGTTGCCATTCTGGGTGAAGAAAGGGCATTCAGGGATATGTTTTTTTGTTTTTTTAATGTAGTATCTGTTCTCATATTATTATTATGGTTATGCCTATGTAATAAAACACTTCAAATTTCTTACATAGTTTTTTAATTTATTTTTTAGAGCAAGTTTTACAACAGTTATTAAGAGGATGCATTTTTAACTGCTTAAGATGCTGGTATCTCTGTCTTTTGCTCTATGACCTATGTTTGCATTTTCAGAGAAAACATTTTTACAAAAATATTACGATGTTATACCTGAGACGTTTCATCGTTTTATTATGTAATTTAACCCAAAATATAGCTAAGAAAAAAAAAGCTCGCGTTTCAGTTCACTTAGAGGATGTTTCCATGAAAAAATAGTGGTATCTGGGTAAATGGGCCACAAAATGACATTTTCAGCTCTTTGGATTGACTGTAACAATATACGTATAAAGTACAATGCATGAAAAATAAGATATAGTTCATGTTTGGTATAGACAGCTGACACGAAGGCATGTCATTAGTTTAAAAAGATAAGTGGTGTTGGTGTGTGCAGTGTTCATTTTAAGTCCATTGCCATTACTATAAAAGTAACTGATCGTCTACTAACATTTTCATAAACGAAAGTTAACATATGTTATGATGTGTACCTGGTGTAAGTTTATGCACTGTCATTCTGCAAGTCAGTCTAAGTGAATGTCCAGGTTTTACTGAAACTTAACTCAATCTTTATGTGCCTTACCTTTTTCTTAATTAAGTTTCTAGGTTCTGAGGTTTCTCTTCTTACTCCTATTGCATGACTCATTAATAGAGATCTTCTTTTAAGTATTGGGATCCATACTCGGGCCACCTTTCTTAATTGATTACCATTCTAGTTATTTCATAATGTTCCCGCATAGGCAAAACAGAATCCCACAGCCTCCCAGACCATCTGGCTAATTGCAGGAAGAGGAAATTCAGTACAACCAACATACCCAACGGGGATCAGCTCCTGGCTTTGGTTGACATTGCCTATTGATTTTACGTGTGTCCTGGTAGAAGGAGCACTGATCTTGGTTGTCAGGAGACCTGTTCCACCTTTGTGAAATGAGCTGGTTGGACTAGAAGGTCTTTAAGCAGTTCTGATCCGGACCACGTGCTTGTTTCCTCCTGATAAGCCTGACTTCCTAAAGGAATGGCTATTAACACTCACAATTTAGTACATATTTATTACTATTTCTTGTCCTCTTCATGTTTCCTGGGGCATCTGTTCCTGTTTGGTATCATGATCAATCAGTACTAATCCAGTTTTAAAGAGTTTCATCTTGTAAAAAAAATAAATAAATAAATGCATTTAAGAAACAGAAAAACTATGTTCAGTTTAACCTTCAAGATTTTGGGGGGGATTTTGGTATGTTTTTTCTCATGGAGCTCTTTCAGCACTAATGAAAAATAAACTTGTTTTGCATCCAGTGAAGACCACCTGCCATTTGGTTTTATTTTAAATAAATGTAATTAATTTGAGTTTAAAACTGAATATGTGTTTCAGAGCATGTTTGTGCACTTGACTGTCTTGAATGTCTCTCTTAAAATATGAAAGCTGTAATCAGGTTATTTCCACTCAGGAAAACTTCTTACCATTCCAACTTCAATCTTTTCTGTAGTTAAGAAGAGAACGTATTTTGTTGTTGTTCTGTGAAAGAAAGCCTAATGGACAGGATCTCACTGCTTCGTGGTAACAGTAGTGGGCCACACTTGCGACTTCTTAAGCCTTTTGTATTGCGGTTGGTTGGTTTAATTTCATTCGGTTTTGATTTATTTCTAAGTTCTTTCCCCTGTGTTGTAGCTAATTTCAACAATTCCAACTAGCCGTTTAAAATTCCTAAAAGAAGCTGGTCATGGCACACAAAAGGAAGAAATCCCGGAGGAGGAGCTCGCGGAGGATGTGGAAGAGATTGACCACGCTGAAAGGGAGCTGCGGCGCGGGCAGATCTTGTGGTTTAGAGGTCTGAACAGAATCCAAACGCAGGTATGGGCCTGGTAGAGAGGTAGGAACGGTGACGGGAGCCGGGGGCCAAGGGCTCTGGGACCTGGGGAGGAGGTTTGAATGAGCTCCTTAACTTCCTTTCTAGCCTTCCCAACCCACAAAACGTATTCTTTTGAAAAAAATAATACTGGTGCCTGGAATGAGTGAAAATTTTAACTGATGGTGAAGGAATGTGTCTATATGCCCCCTCAGCTCCTTTTTTCCTAGCTTTTTCCCCCCACTCCATCTCAAAATGCTACTCTTGCATATTTATCTGCTCTGTAAAAAGTGCCTTTTTCTTTACTTTTTATATGTTGATAGATGGAATGGTCCTTTCTCTTGTTCTCTCTCTCTCTTGCTGAGCAAGCTGTCACAATCTCTGATTCCTTGCAGATGGATGTAGTGAATGCTTTCCAGAGTGGAAGTTCCATTCAGGGAGCTCTAAGGCGGCAACCCTCCATCGCCAGCCAGCATCATGATGTAACAAATATTTCTACCCCTACACATGTAGTGTTTTCCTCTTCTACTGCTTCTACTACTGTGGGGTGTGAGTGTGTGTTCCTAAGTGCATGAAATTAACATTTCCTACTTCACACACCTAACGTTTCTCATTTTCTCCTTAATGTTTGAATTCATCGTTCAGGCTTTTCATAAAGCTTTCTTTTCGTAAAGTGGATTGAGACCTCAAAGTGTTGTCGTTGTTGTTGTTTTATTTCTTAGAGGGTTAGATAGGAGGTGGAACAGTTCAACCAAAGATTAGATAGGAAACCCGTGAGCTTGTCTCTCTGCTAACTCTGATAGTTAATACGGGGAATAAAACTGTAGCTTAGAATTTGTGAAACTACTATAAATTTTTGAGTATATGCCTTTAAACATGTTTGTACTGCATGGTTTCGAAAAGCATGTGATTTGAAACTGATCTGTCAGAACCAAGGAATTATATTTTTAAAGCTAAAAATGACTCTAACATTTTTGACTTTTCATCTTGTTTAGTTGGCAAAGTTAAGTTGGTACCGTGAAGAAATGATCTCAGTATATGGCCCGTTGTTTGCCTTCTTAGCCTAGATTTTGTGGCCGTGCTTTGAATTTACTTATTTATTTACTTACATATTTGTTTTTGAGACGGGGTCCCTGTGTAAGCTTCAAAATTCTTTGGTTTTTTAATGGGGTTTTTTTTTTTATCTATATTACCAGTTTAATTTAAAATTACATCTTATATAGAAATGTTCTATTAAGTTTTCCAAGGAAGTAGAGAAAGTATACCATTGATTGATTCTTAAATCTTATGACATGTCATAATTTCTGTTAATTGACTAGAATAATACATTTTCTTTCAGGTTTTCAGTAAATGGCAAATTCCCCAAAAGTCTTCTAACCTCTTGTCATCCTTACTGTGCACAGTAGATTCTCAGAATATTGGAGGCACTAACGATACAAAGCCCACCCCGTCATTCAGCCCATGCCTGAAATCCGCTGGAATACTTGTGCTTAATCTTGTATTTGGGCAGAGCCCCGTCTTTTCCATCTGGTCCTCTGCCAGTTAAGGACTAGGAAACATGAGAAAGCTAGAGAGAGGGTAAACTGAAGAAGAAAGCAGAGCTGTTCTGAGGAGGACAGTTTACTCGTTGCCTGTTTGTTCACTGTTTGCATAAGCAATTTTCATTGGTCATTTCTGACAGTGTTGTAAAACAGGCAGAACAGGAACTGTGTCCCATTTTGCAGGTGTGAAAACTGACTTGGAAGTCTAAATGACTGGTCCATGGCTAATAAGCAGAGGCAGCATGATGTAGAGCAAAGAGTAATCAAGTACTCCTAAGGACAAAGGACTCTGTTCAGCTGGGCAGGATGTTCCGTTTACATACGTGGACAGATAGGAATCTTTCTTTTGAAAATTACCCTGCTTCTGTGCCTGACCTAAATGAAATGGTGTATGTAAATTGCCTGGCATGATGCCTAGGACAGCTGATGTCAGGTATACCCCTCCCTCCCTGGATCTGTGGATCTCCCATCGTTCCTGGCTCTTGAGGGTTTATTACCATTCATCCTTTCATCTACTATTAATTAATGTTTCTGTGGTTGCAACGTGTAAACACGTACAGAAGGCCTGCCGTATGCCAGAACTGCGCTTGAAGCCCCAGACTTCGCAGTCTTGTATAGGAAACAAGCAAGCAGCTGAGGATTTCTACATGGTAATGAAACATGGAATTTTACAATAGAGTCCTTAACCCACTTTGGGAAATCAGGAAAAAGTACCCAAAGGAAGTAACCCAAGCTGACCTTTGATAAAAGTTTACCAGTTGAGGAAAGCAGGCCTCAGTGACAGGTACTAAAAGTAATAAAATGTCAGGTGTTGGCGAGACTGGAGTGGAAAGCAGGGATAGGGCTTCTCTGGGTACCCTGTAAGAAGGATGCAAAATGAGACTTTGTCCTGAACGATGCCCCTCAGAATTTTATTTTTCAAAAATTTCTAAGTGACAGACAAGTAGAAAGATGAATACCTGAATACCCTTCACCTGGATTTACCACTTAATCGCTTAGGATGTCTGCTTTATCTGTCTCTATATATTTATACTTATATTAGTGTATACATGTTTTCTGTACCTTGAAAGTAAGTGACAAATATCCTGACATTTCCGTCTCTTAATCCTTCATGTACCTCCTAAAACTAAGTCTCCTATATAATCATACTGTATTATCACATCCAAGAAACTTAACATTGGTATCTTTCTGTTGTGTGCAGTCCCTATTTGGATTTCTCCATTTGCCCCCCCAAAATGTCGTCTATTAGAGCGATTTTGATCCTTTTTCTCTGTATGTATGTATGTATGTTTTGACATTGATTTTTTTGAAGAAACCAGGCCAGTTGTCTCATCCGGCATTATGGATCTAATTGTTTCCTCATGATTACTTCGTCTTAGACTTCCTAGACAGATGTAACTCGTGGGTGCTGCGTATTCATTTTTATTTCAGCAAGATCTTGGATAATTGACTCTTCCTTTGGAGGTTGTCACATGACCTTAGGTGTGCTCTCTTTACTGTATTTCTGTATAATTGTGTTCCAGACTTTACATTAACTGTCAGATCACCGAAGGCCCCTCCTGACTCAGAATCTGCAGTTTAACAAGATCCCCAGGTGCTTCGCATGCACATTAAAGTGTGACAAGCCCTGGCATGACATTGATACTTGTGCACTAACACGGTTTTAAGTTTGTACTTGTATTAACTCACTAATGACTCTCCCGTGACAACCCTGTAAGGTAGGTACCACTGTTACTTCCCATTTTATAGTTGAGGAAATCGGTTTGTCCAGGGTTCCTCAGCTGGCAGGTAGCAGAGCTGGAATTCACACCCAGACCTTTAACCTCTGTATTCCTCGCTTCACCATGCTACACTCTTCCTAGAGCTAAGTGAGCAAGAAGTAAAGCAGCCTCCAGCAGGCAGGGCTTGGTAAATGCAGGAAGATAGCTTTGAGGAGAGATATTTTAATCAGTTTTAATCAGAACTGAGCGTATGTTGTGTTGCAAATGGTAGAATTCCCTTCTTAAGGCCGAGCAATATTTCCTTGCACATAGGGACACCTGGGTGTGGCTCAGTCAGTTAAGCATCTGCCTTCAGCTCAGGTTGTGATCCCCAGGGTCCTGAGATGAGTCCCACATCAGGCCCCATGCTCAGTGGGGAGTCTGCTTCTTCCTCTCTGCCATTCCCCCTGCTTGTGCGCTTGCTCGCTCACTCTCTGATAAATAAATAAAATTTTTTAAAAAATTCCTTGTATGCATATATGCCACATTTTCCTTACCTGTTCATCTCTCAGCTGACACTTAACATTTCCATATCTTGGCTGTTTATAATGCTGCAGGGAATAAAGGAGTGCACGTTATCTCTTCAAGAACCTGATTTTATTCCTGTGGATACATTCCCAAAAGTGGGAATCTAAAATAGTGAAACTCCTAGAAATGGAGAGTAGAATGCTGGTTAGGGGTAGAGAGACATGTGGAAATGTTTATGAAGGGGTACACAGTTTCAGTTCACGCAAAGACCCGTAAGTTCTAGAGATGTAATGTATCTCATGCTGACTCTAGGTAACAGTACTGTACTTAACATACCTGTAATGTGCTAAGAGGACAGAATCCTAATTATTCTTACCACATACACACAAATGGTGACAATGTATGGTGATGGATTATGTTAATTAGCTTGACTGTCATGATAATTTCAGTGTGTATATGTCTATCAAATCGTCAACTTGTACATCTTAGATATATACAATTAAAGAAAAGAAGTGGGCCTAAATAAATGTTACCATTTAAAAAAAATACATTCAAATATCATTTGAAGAAATGTGTTAATTTTTTCATCACCATTGTCTTAGAGATGGTTCCGATGTGATGGTCTTTTTTCTGGAATACCAGTATTCATGATTTCTCTTAACCTTATGATAAATGATGTCTTCATTACTAAACAAGATTCATTAGAATCAGTGCAAAAGCAAACACTGTGTTTGAATTGATACTGAGTAGATACTCAATTCTTTGGATTTTGCCCCTTTTTTTGTTTTGAAAGTCTGTATGACACTAGGTTAATGAGACCTAATGTCAGTGTATACAGCACTGTTTTTGCGTTAATTGTCCATTAACCTCTCTTCCTCTGTACAGCAAACTTTTGTATGGGGGGGCGAGTTATTGGGCTGTATGTTTATGGGCAAAAATACCAAAAAACCTTGTGTTTTTGCGAGATTGTTGACAGACCAACAGCAGGGGATTTGGACTTCTTGTTTTAAATCTGTTCTTAGTGAACTCTAGTATATAAAGTGATTCAAGTTTTAATGTATTACAGAGAAAAACACTAATGCTTTATAAACAAATGGCATATACTCAAATATTTATAGCTGTTTAATGGCATTTTATAGATACTTATTTGGGTTTTGTCTTTTTTTATTTGGTAATTAAGGGAATAGCGGGGTAGATGTGAGTTCATTGTGGCATTCAGCTTATATTTGCTTGGCTTTTTCATAGTTGGTGACACCCTGATTCCTAGCATGATGAATAGTAACCCTCTGTGCTTGACTTTGTTTAACTTATTTGAATTGTTTTCAAGACTTACTTTTTTTTATTATTTTAAAAATCAGCTAAAGCTTGTGTATGATGAAGTTTCTGTTTCGTTTGTTTGTTTTTGTTTTCGTAGGGAAAAAAGGCTATTAAATTTTTAGCCAGTGACAATGAGATTTTCTCAGTATTACTTTGAATTCTATAACTCTTAATTCTTAGCGTATGTGGTTTTGTTGTTCTGTAGTGTCCTACTAAAATATTCATTTTTTTTACAGTGTATTGCAAGTTCCACTGCATTACATGCAAATATGATTCACTCATACCTAGCTGTTTGTGGATTCAGACTCATAAATGAGCCACTTTTAAATTAAGCGAATAGTATCCTGACGTCTTTCTGTGTTTTCTGATGTTTACAGATTCGAGTGGTGAATGCATTTCGTAGTTCTTTATATGAAGGGTTAGAAAAACCGGAATCAAGAAGTTCGATTCACAACTTTATGACACATCCTGAGTTTAGGATAGAAGATTCAGAGCCTCATATCCCCCTTATCGATGACACTGATGCCGAAGATGACGCTCCTACAAAACGTAACTCCAGCCCTCCACCCTCTCCCAACAAAAATAACAATGCTGTTGACAGCGGGATTCACCTTACAATAGAAATGAACAAGTCTGCTACCTCTTCATCCCCAGGAAGCCCACTACATAGTTTGGAAACATCGCTCTGATTGTAAGCCGAATGTTAACACACTAGCTGCATTGTAAAGAAACAAATTGAAACTGGGTCTTTTCACATATTGTGATGGACAAGATCGTATTCTTGTCTTTGGACTTCAACAGAAGACACACTTGTACGAATGTAGATTTATTTTTTTAAAAAAAAAAAAAAGCAAAGCTTTCTGCCAGACTGAGGGTGCTTTTTGGGGGGTGGGAGAAATGAACTGACAGATAAACAGTAACAGCGTATGCTGCTGACCTGTGGATCATCAGTAGTACCCAAGAGTGGTCCTGACCAGTGTATTAGCAGACCTTTGGTTTATTTCAGTCCTTGATGGGAGAGGGGGAGGAGCACAGCTGGGCAGGCAAGCAAAGAGCCCTGGATCATTGAATTGATACTTTAATTTCTGCTGTTGGCTGTTAATAATTTCGATTATTTATGTTTATAAATGATACAGATCTGTTTACAAGGTTTGTAGATACTTTTTTTGTTCCTGTTCATAGATGGGAAGCTTCCTTATAACTGATGCAGAGAAAAATTAGTCCTTCAAATACTGCTGTATTTTCAGGAAAACAAAAAAAGGGGTGTTTCTATTGAAACTGTACTAAATTTTTGCCTACAATTTACCTTGTTAAATACTGTAGATAAATTGCTAAGACTCATAGCCAAATAGATAACACTAATGCTTTGTTTAAAAAAAAACCAAAAAAAAAAAAAAAAAAACCAAACAAAACAAAAAAAAACATGAGCAGTGGTGTTTAATGAAGTTACGGCATCTGTCCTAATTAGTTTCTTAAATACATTTACTACTTAATGGTTTTGAAACAACTGTTTAATTTTTAAAATTTTTGAAAACTTGCTAATAACCTTTGTTCAGAATTTAGTAGACTGTTTAATGTGGGACATCAAGTACATAATGAAAGATGCTTGAAATGCTTTTGTTATTTCAGGCAAATCAAATTAAATCAAACTATCAAACTACAAGAGAACCTTAGTCCTTTTTGTTTTTGTCTAAACATGTTAGCTCAGTGATGTCTTGGTGAACTGTGAGTGAACTGTATTGATTTTTTCTAATAAATCCTTAGAAACCTTCATACAGCATGAGGGCTGTTGGCATTTTGAAAAAGGTTAACAGGTAGAAGCATACATGTTTTCCTTTTGTTTTTGAAACTTGTTTGTAAACATAAATATGCCCTTTTATTAAATAAATACATGGCAATTTTTTAAAAAGAAAAAATAAATTTCAGCTTCTTTACTTAATTCTGCATATTTGGTGCATCAGTCTGTTCTCTTTAACCACAATTGGAATAAATTTCAAGATGGTAACAGCCCCATGAAATACCACTTTAATTCCCCTGGTGGTAAATCTAATAGAATCACATTAAGAAAATCATTGCAATTTCACTGTTTGACATACTCTTCATAGAATTTGGTTTATCTAAAGTAGTCTCATGGTCTAAAAATAATAATAATAATAATAATCACCATCATCATTGATACATCTATTTTAATTTGTAAGTGGCCAAATAACAAATTAGGTAAAGTGAAATTATGTGGAATGGTGGAAACGGTCCTAAAATATGTATATTTAGATGTAATAATTCACCATGTGCTTTCGGAATGCCCATCTCTAAGCCAATTGGGTTATTTAAGTCTTTGTTTCTTTCTTTCGTCGACCTTCTCCCCTTTTTTTGCCTGTCTTTACCTTTTAGGAACTGGCATTGTGTTAGGGCCCAGATTTCACCAGGAATACGGTCCTCAGGCTGACATAAAGTTTATGAGGACTACGACATCTGAGCATGCTGACTGAGCAAAGAAATGTTTAGTTGATGGTGCTTGGTATTTTTGGTGGGCGGGGGAAAATCTGTTTCTCTCCATCAGTGCTTTGCAGTAATCTTCTGCAAGTCTTAGAAACACATTGGCTCTGCCAGCAGTTTGTAATTGTACATTTATTCATCAGGTATCTATAGCAAACCATACTGTAAAAAGAGGTAGCATGAGATGCTGGAACGCATACGGGACTATAGGAGTCGCCACCTGGCTTCTGGTCTCGGTTTTGCCATTAACGTGCTGCATGACCTTGGGAAAATCATTTACCCGAAATGAGGGTGGTGGACTAGACTATCTTGAAGAACCCTTTCAACTCTAGAAATTGACCCTAGCAACTGGAGAAGCCTACAAGGCATAGGGAATAGAGAAAAGGGAAATGTTTTCAGTTTTCTTTTTTATTTTGGTGATGCTTAAATATGAATGTAATTTCCAAAAGATTTAGACGTGCATGTGCTTTGGAGGATTTGTATTGAGCTTTTTCAGTATTCATTTTTCAACTCAAGGCAATGGCTTTTTACACCAACTCTAATCCATAAACGGGTCTTATGACATCCATGAAATAGTAGCAAGACATGCTTAGTGTGTATTTCTCCCTTTGAGACACTGTAATTTCTACCAGAAATTTCCAGAGCATTATGTAAGTAGAAAAAAATGCAAGCAAGCTGTTAAAGATCTTGGATCCCATTATATAGTATGTATAGCTGAAATCAGCATCTGTAATTCAATCACTTTTTCTCTTTTATCCTCTAACCAAAAAATTGTTTAATTTTGCATCCCAAATGTTTTTAATCTTTGTATATTTTTTAAAAATCCTTTTCTCCTCATCATTGCCTTTTTTGTGGTTGTAAATAGACTTACTTGCACTTTGAAGATGAGTTACTCCTTGTCATCTTACAAATATGTGATATGGTAATTTTCATAACAGATGTCAGTTTTGAACCAAGAAATGGTGATTTGTTTATAAGAAAAAAAAAAAACTGGCTTCATTTCTGTGAAATTGCTCTTTGAAAATTTCTTTTTACACGTGTAAGCCAACTGAGATACCGTGATGGTGTTGATTTCTTTCGATGATGCTTACCATCTATTTTAGCCACTGAGCCTTTTATTATTTGTCTATTTGTAAAGTTTATTTGTCTTAACTCATTTAATAAATATACTGTTTATCTGTTTCTGAATGGGGACTGAACTTTTTGAATATTGAAATTGATCAGAACATCATATTTTGGAATTACTTTTTTCTACATGAAATTTTAAAAATCAGGTGGATGACAATTCTATAATGTACTTGAAATGTTATGGCTGTATTATAGTGAATCGGTGTCCTTAATATGCATGATCTTGCCCCTAGACCTAAAGTGGGTATATTGTTGTCACTTTCTTTCCCATAGTCTTTGATCTGTACAGCAACCCTAGATCATTTCTACAGTCTTCTGAGCATGTAATGTTTTGGTCTTAGAAGAGATTTGTTTTTCACAATAATTGTCAGAGCTGCTGCTTTTTTTTTTCCCTTCATTAAATGATCCAGACCTGTCAATAGCAATTATCTGAACTCTGTGGTAACAAAATTAATCAAATTACCCTTAGTTGGTTTTTATAATAAATTATTAATATAAATTAGCAACTTTGTTGAAATACTGACTGAATTTAAGTGATTATGAATACCATATTTTTCCACTTAGCAAAAGTTATTAGTAAATTATCAAGTCTGTGTAAGTACCACATATATGACATGAGAGATGTTTTCCATTTCATTAAGTGGAGTTTATATATGTATTATGTATTAGGATTAAATTTTGAATGAAGCTCCCTTTGTAAAATGAACTGCATAAGAGTTTCTGTAAGACTTTGCTCGTTGCCATTTTTCTTTCCCCATGTGTTGAGAGGACTGTCCTATCGCAGCTCTGCTTTCTTCCAACCTCTACCACCGTCCAGACTCTTGTTTCCCAAACCCTGTATCAGCCTTTATGTTTTCAAAACACGGTGTTGCCTCCATATACCAAAAATAAAAAAGATTCTTTTATTAGCATAATTAATGCCACCTAACTAGAAGTAATCTTTGAAACATTCTTGAAAGATAATCTTTCTTATAAAGAATAATCATTTTAATAATACCATAAAGAGTGCTTCATGCAGGAAGGGAAGTTTTGACTGTATTCCTGTATTTCTCTCATCAGTACGTGTCAAAAAGAAAATTGTCTTTATCCTTATAATGTAATTTCCTTCTCACCAGACTGATAATTTTGTACCTTAGACTCTCCATTGGGTGTTTACGTTCGTGTTTTTTGTCTTAACTACTTTAACACTTTCCCTTTTTGTTAGAAAAAGACTTCGGCCTACCGATGTTACACTAAATGTAGGCATAGCTAGTCTGTATTCTCTGAATTCAAAGTATATCATTATTGAGCTGTATAATATTAATAGTTCCAAACTGGAAATTAAAGTAAGAAATGTGCATATATTCTTATACAGTCCTTGACACAGCTTTCTTAACCACTGTATCCTAGGAAAACTGGTTCCAGAATCAGTAACCCAAGTCCCGGTGTGGGTTCCCTGCAGGAAGATCCTGAGATTCTCTTAATTTAAGGCAAAGTTGCAAGGACCGCATACTATCCAACATTAAGTATAAGCACTGATACTTTCCTTAGGCGCTAAGAGGAATATTGTCACAATAAATTACTATTTACAAGTTACTGGATACATGCTAAGCGCTTTGTGGAGATTATGCAAATAGCCCCGTGTGCTGCTGCTGTCATGTTCTGTACAGGGAAACAGGCTTAAGGAGTTGAAATAGCTTGCTCTGTCTGGGTCCCAAGACAGAGCTCAGGAGCCCAGGCTGGTAGCTGGGTCCCAAGACAGACCTCAAGAGCCCAGGCTGGTAGCTACCAGTCTTTTCTGCAGTCTGAGCCCCTCACCATCTTGAGTCAGGGCCCCATACCTGAAAATCTCTACTTGCTTTTAAGCCTCCTTCATTGTGCTTTTCTGATAGCAAATGCTTCAGAGAGAATCTGAAGAATCTTCGTGAGCTTCCTGGAGGACAGCTCAACCAGAGACTGAGGCAGAGGGTCCCCGACTAAACTGTGTAACCCAGGCTTTCCTGAGACCTCCCACACCTGAAGTGTCTCTGTTAAACTCACTAGAAGGGTGTTTTTACTAGCATACTTGATTAGAGAATTCTGTGGTTCATTAGTCTTAAAATAGATATATATTTATTCTAAGTTCTGTAGATAACCTATAAATTTAACAGGCTGTTACTTTATTTCCTAAATAATTTGAAATGAAAATCAATTTATCACAGGATATAATCTGCATTTTTCTTGAAATCTGTGAAAGAATAGGACCTACCTAGTTTTGCGTTTTTTGAAAAACTAGTTTGTCCTTTTAAAATGTGCAGTAAAAATTGCAGCCAATATTTCACTACCGTTTTAGTACAGCTTTACATCGATGATGTTTATGGTTTATGAATAGTCAACTGCCTCCCTTATAGTCTTAAAAAGGAGATACTTGCTGACCTCTATAATCTTTAAGGTAAAATGTACCTTAGTGAATAAAGATAGAGTCTATTAAAGCAATCTTTCTCTTTAAGACTACTTTTGAGATCATAAACATTTAGTCTAAGTCATACTTTCATGAATAGCTTGAGAATGAGTGTGAAAAAGTAAGAATGAGACCTTAGGGAGAACTGTGATATCTGAGGCTAGCAATTCAAGTAAAAATGCTTCCTTATTTATCTAGTATTTGAACTCTTTTAACCAGTAAGCCTGCTCCTCCCTTTCGCTTCAGACCTCTGAGAGGGTAAGTGTGTACCAACTAAAATTTTTAATCTTTCAACTTTCTCGCTGCTGCAGACTTAGACAGGGTAGTAATAGTTCACAGCCTCAGAAGTGTGATGGGACAAGGGGGAACAGTAACAGGTGTAGCCATACCAAGTTTCTGGAGTCTGAAGGCTGCTACTAACGCTACCTTAGGGTTCCCCTTTCTCCTGTACTCAAAATTACCGAACTGCCAACTGCTTTCATGCCTTTTACTTGTCTTCCCTTGTCCTCCATTGATTCATTCAACAAATACTTGATACCTGGCCTGGGGAATTCATACTGTTCTGGACTCAGGAGAACCAAGCACTGTCCTCCTCCTCAGGTAGTGTATGTTCTAGTAAGATGGAGACCTCGGTCACCTGGTGGAGGGGACGATACTATGTTATCTATTTAGTTATTTAGTGTGGTCAGGGAGGTTCTCCGATAAGGTGACTTTTCAGCAGAGGCATGATAGAAGTGAAGGAGCCAGCTGCTTGGTTGTCTGAAAGAGTCCAGAGAGAGGTTCCTGTAAATAATGCTTAGCAGTTTGAGGGACATAGGAGGCTATTGTTGGGAGAGCGTGAACCAGCAGGAGACTAGTAGGAGACAAGCTTAGAGACCTAATGGGAGACTTCGCTTAACTCTGGCTTTTATGCTGAGTGAAACGGGAAGCCAGTGGAGGACTTTGAACAGAGCAGCAACATAATCTGACCTCTGAAAGGATCATGGGCTGCTCTGGAGAGACAGAGAAATTGGAAGTTAGGAAACCAGTTAGGAAGCTAACGTTTTCTGACTCATTTCGTTACAATTTAGTTTCTTCTGCTTTCTCAGTAACCCTTTTTTAAAGAGCCTTTGGACCCCTTTGGACCCCTTTAACTTCATGCTAGTCCTGCTCTTTGAGATGACACAAGACTGACATTTTTATAGTCAACCCTGAAAAACCTACCTACTCTCATTTGCTTCAGGCTATATGCAGTTTCCCACCGGGATCACAGTGGCCTCTGTGTTTGCTCTGTGTTACTCAGCAACATGGTCCCAAACAGAAGATGGCCATTTGTCAGCCGTGGGTCTCCAGGATTATAGTTGGCACTCTAAATTTTCCTTACTTTTAGAAGGTCTTTATACCGCCTAACTTCTTTATACTAATCGGTATGATTGCTGGTCTCGTGATTTCCTTCATCACCTTCCAGTCTTTGAGCTAATACCCTTCACTCATTCCATCCTAACCAAGGCCCTCAAGCTGGCCCCCTCTTTCCTGTTCTGTCATTGTGGTTTGCCTCCTGGCGTTTCACTACCTTGGTACCCAGATCTGAGTCACCATTAACTTCCTATCTGTCCGGAGTTGTCAGAGGGCTCACAGACCCGCTGGTGGCCGAAATCCACACGCATTTCCCGGCTTTCCTCACTGATATTCAGACCTTTAATTTGTATCTTGTTCTCTTCAGGGTCATTCTTCATTGCATTCATTCTCACCTTTGCATTTTTCTCAGAACCAGGATTCACAAGCTGGTTTGTCTGACTCGGTCAAACACACCTTTTCCATTCTGCCTCTCACAGTCAGTCCTATGGGGTCTTTTCACATATTTTATAGGGGACGCCTGCCTATCCTAGTGCTTTTCTTGCTGGTTTTGGGTCCCAAAGAACAAGAGATTACATCTATCTGCACTAAACTATTGCCTTAGCCCCTATTTGACTAATAATTTTTATCATCTAGTTTATTCTCAACCCTTCCCAGCAGTGATTTGCTTTCTTTCTGCCCCTTTATGGAAATCGCTATTTCACAACAAAACCAAAAGACATACATAGGACAGTCTGCCAACCACCCTTGGCCTCACTTTGCACTTTATACTACCTATTAACATACAACAATGTACATTTAATCAGTCATTCAACTAATTAGGGATCACTAATTAAGTGTTTTTCACCTGGAGTGCCTGACTGGTGCAGTCGGTAGGGTGACTCGATCTCAGGGTCACGAGTTCAAGCCCCACATTAGGTGTGGAGTCTACTTTAAAAAAAAAAAAAGTTCTTTACACACAAATACCATCAGATCTAGATGTCCCATTGAAATGCCTACTACCTCTCCTACTTTGCTATACATAGTTGTTCCTTGGTTTCAAGTGCTTTTTTAATAGGTTTTTTGTTTTTGTTTTGTCTTTTTCACTCTTGCTGTCCTAGTGTATTGCCTCTTTACCTCAGATGCACAGCATACACTTCGGTTTCTCAGTGGCTCTCTCTACATCACTACCTTCCACCTCCCTCATCGCCAACACATAATCCAAGCCTTCCCCAAATCACCACTTGCCCACATCATCTCTCCCCTCCTCAAAAAATAGATGAGTAAATAAACTTTTAAATGGCTTTTTATTTGCTTCTTAACAACTCTTCGGCCTCATGTAGTTGTCCCCTGCCCCGCTCTCAGCCACGGCCATGTTGTCTGTTTCTTCCCTTACCTGGAAATGCCTCCTTGAAGCCCGTCTTCTTCTTGGCCCCTCTTTTGTCTTTCTCCCTCTTCACAGTGAACACGCCATGCAGCCTCCCTCAACACAACCGACATGCAAGGGGCAAATGGTGATGTGGCTTATTTTCAGGGGAAAATCGCCTGGCCGGGACCAAGGGCTGAGGCTCAAACCGTGGCTCTCTCTTTAGTTAGAGGCAGTATTATATCCAACAGCATTAGCCTATGAGTCAGCAGACCTGGGTTCTGGTCCCAACTATGCCTTGTACCAGTTTTTAATACTTCAAAACTTCATTTTCCCAACAGGATTGTATTACAATTCCTGCCCAGCTTTGGGTGTTCAGGTGACCTTGGAAACTTAAAAGCACTTTACCAATTATAAAGGGCAATGCAAAATGGTACTATTCACTCAATAACAACAGAAACAATCCCAGGAAAATCCGTTCCTGCTTCCCCCCAAAACTGATTTAAGTAGACATTTTCCAAGTCGAAAGGACCCTTAAGCCCCAGCTTGATTTGTAAATACCCAAGGCTTTATGAAGATTACCCTGGAGAGTCATCTCATTAGCAATAAGTGTTTGCTTCTGTTTCCTTTCTGACCCTGTGTTTTTAGTCAGTAGAAACATTTTCCCTTTTTTTTTTCTTTGTTTTTTTAAAGATTTTATTTATTTATTTGACAGACAGAGATCACAAGTAGGCAGAGAAGCAGGCAGAGAGAGAGGAGGAAGCAGGCTCCTTGCTGAGCAGAGAGCCCGATGCGATGCGGGGCTCGATCCCAGGACCCTGAGATCACGACCTGAGCGGAAGGCAGAGGCCCAACCCATTGAGCCACCCAGGCGCCCCAACATTTTCCCTTTTAAAGAGAAGCGCCTTGCTTATCTCTTGCACATCTGGGAAGCGGAGACCAGATGAGTGAGCTAGTGACCCAGGTTCTTTAAACTACGTATCATTCAGCCAAACGCACTGGATGCTCCGAAGGTGAGGACTATTACCTAGTTTTTTGTTTTATTTGACGGAGATCACGTACATGTAGGCAGAGAGGCAGGCCAGGGGGGCTGGGGGGGCAGGGGGAAGCAGGCTCTCCGCTGAGCGCAGAGCCCTATGTGGTGCTCGATCCCAGGACCCTGAGATCATGCATGACCTGAGCCGAAGGCAGAGGCTTTAACCCACTGAGCCACCCAGGTGCTCCTGTTACCTTTTAATTGCTTTTTTTGTTCCTGGTCATATCTATATCCACAGATTGGACCATAGGATAAATGCTCATTTCCCAAATGGCCACATACTGGGGTCACCTGAGGAGCTTTATTTAAAACACACAAACTCCAGACTCTACCCTGAGGCGGTATGGGCAAGAATGTGGCCAGTCATAGGGATTTTTTTTTTTTAAACTTCCCAGATGATTCTAATATGCAGCCCAAGTTTGGGAACTACTGATTAAGCAGAGGGAAGCACTGAGAACCATGATGCTAAAATGCAAGTAGTTAATGAAAAACATAATAATTTTGTAAATTGGCTTACTAAGATGATGGTCAGTACAAGAGTCTGTTTACTTGGACTTCAAAAATCAGGTTGATTTTAATATTTTGAAAATCAACATTAAAAAAGAGTGTATAGATTATATTCAGTTTAGTGTTTTAAACTTACTTCGATTAAAAACTAACTCAAAATGTATATTTTTGGAAATGTGCTTATTAATAAGCTAAGAAACCTCTTTATCTCATTATTTGAAAAACAAATTATAACCGATTCTATAATAAGCTAATTGGTTTTGTGAAAGCAAAATGAAAGGATTTCAAATATTAGGTCTTATTGCTTACCTGTTTTGAAATTCCTAGTCTTTACTTGTAGACAGTCTCAAAATCAAGCAATATGTCATTTTAAAATGTATTTCTAGCACTTTATGCTTTTTGTCTACATATTTGAAAATAAACAGCATGTATCATGACAGGCAACTGTCATTTATGATGAATATTAAATTATAGTATAATATCTAGGAATATACCTTTTTAAGATTTTAACTAAAATCACCTTATACCTGGAAAAAATTTAATTGATTTTTTTCTATTTCTAAGAACAATTTCTAAGTTAAATTAGTCAAAAAATGTTGCCTCCAACCATCATTTAGTTAATCCCTAAAAGATCCTATAACATTACCCACTTGGTGGTCTGTTCCTGTGCTTGAATATTTCCAGCATTAGGTACAATGCATACATTAACATTGATTGAGCCTCTCTTCAGGGTGTTTACCTGAGGTAAACACTTTCGTGTTTACCTCAGTAAATCACTACAACTCTATTCCCCCTTTTATAAGAAAGAGGTTAAGAAACTCGTCAATGGCCACAAAGCTACTTGGCATCATCTGGGTTTTGAATCTGGAACTGCTTGACAACGAGACACACAGACCATTGCATGCGACCGTAAAGCCTCTACGGCATGGTCCAGGCACTCCAGGTGTCAAGGAATTAGGATCATCTCAAGCCAGTTCTTCATGGAGGTCTTCAGATGCCTCAAGGCAGCTTGCGTGTCCCTCACCTTCCAACCTTCCCCAACCTTCCATGCTCAACCATCTCCAGTTTCTAGCACTGTTCTTCACAGTAGGGTAACCATATGGACACCCCAGGTTAGCAGGGTGTCTGTGTACGAGCCCGCCACCCCAATGTCAGTGTTCAGAGCCCCCCCACCGCCACCTTTCACTCAAAAGTGTTCTAGCCTGAATGATAAAAAATTACATATTTTCAAGTTGCGTTATCATCTCAGTCCTCTTCCGCTCGTGTTTATGTCTGCCTGTGTCTGCAGCATGGCGGCTGTTACTCAGAAATTGTGTTATTTGGGGTTCTACTGCTCTGACAAGTGGAATATTGAGAAAAGATGCAGAGCCATTTTTTGTCCTCCGTAGAGATCACAGAGGGACTGCAAAGTATATCCTGCTAACAGGATAGCTTTCAAAGTTCAGTTCATGGATCTCCAAATCTCCTCAAGTTTCTAGCTGAGGAGCCCACCGTTGCACGTTGTGCCGTTCTTCAAACCAAGCTGTCTGGGGGAGCCTGCCTTCTTTCCACCCAGGAGGCTGAGAATGTCCTTTGGGACCTAACTACTGATGCAGGGGGAGATTGCTTAAATATCATAAAAATTCACATAGCTGATCTGAATGCCTATATAAAGTTCAAAGAAGCTCTATGGCTTTTAAAAAATATAAAACTCACTTACCAGCCGCATTATGAGTCAGAGACCCCTTTGGGCACAGCATCTAGTAAAGTGACTGACGTATAGGCTGTCAGCTGATGATCCTAAATAAATGAATGAAATCATGTGATTAAAAAAAAAATTTCCCTACATGATTTTAATAGCAATTCAAGTGTTTAACAATAGAGAGTTCTATTAGCATATATTCATGATAGAATAGTCAATCATTAAACATGTTTTTAAAAACAGTTTGAACATCATATATACTTTATATAGCTGCCCTTTTTTTCCATTCAGCCTAATATTGTAAATGTTTCCATGTCAATATTTTAGATGTGATTCTGTAAGAAAAATAAGTTGTGTGAGTAGGACATGTTATTTGGTCTCTAGGAACCTTCCTTCATTCTGTAAAACTGGGATCACAGTATATCTACCTATCCCTCAGGGTTATTGTGACAGCCTAGTAAGATGAAAAGTCAAAGTCCTGGGCACAGAGCACTGCCTATAAAAAAGAGCTTGGTAAAAATTCTGTGGATTATGATAGTAAGATTAAAGTGGTGTGATTAGCAAATTATGCAATATGGGCTGATCCCAGTACAGTGAGGAAGACAAAGCAGATCAGGTATTGTAAACTGGTAGCCTACACCCCCTTCTGACCCACCAAGGTGTTTTGTTTGACCAACGGTAATGGCCCACGGGGGTTTTGTTTTCTTTAATGTTTTCAGTTGATTACCTGCACTGACCATTAGATTTCACTAAAAACTCCCAAATTCTTGGCATCAGACATTAGACCCTCAGTCCCATATGATAATATGGGACTTTACCCTCTCTAGTTTGCCACGGTCCCCACCAATCCCTATGGTCTCTACACCCCTGTCATTTATTAGTGTTGGTGACCATTTATTACTGTTTCTTTTATAGCAAAACGAAGAAGGAAATGAAATATTTTTATTGATATCAAGTGTGAAATAAGGAAAGCTTGCTAATATCAGGATTCCCCTGCAAGAAAAATTCTTCTCACTCTATAGTCTTTTTCACTGCTGTATATTACCTGCCTTGACCAGAGGTCTTGGGGTGGAACCCTTAGCCTCTCAAATTCTAGCACTATAAGGAACAAGCACGCTGGACCAGACAATCCTATCTTCTCTTCATTGTATAGATGAGTGAGTTAAGACCCCCAGGAGATTGTGATTTGCCCAAGGTTCTGGCTGAAAACAAAGTTGAGGCTGAATCCAGCTGTAAAGTGTTCTCACTCTAATATTGGGCTTTTCAAAGTTTTATTATTGTCTTAATTTTTAAATAATGGAAATGAGTGTAAATTAATTTCCTTTGGAGTAAACGAACCCTCAGTACCTCTTCCCTCTACGAAACATGTAATTCACAGTTTCTAAATGCAGATTTTCAGCATATTCTGTTAACTTCAAGCAACTTTTTCTCTTCATATGCTTTAGTTTTGCTACAATGCTTGTAGCAAATTTAAAGAGACCATTTCTCTGAAAAGTATTTGTGTTTGGCATACTGGTTTTCCTTTTTTAAAGAACGGAGAACTTTGACAGAGTCTGTCGCTTGAAGTCCACACAGCCTCGAAACATGCATGTTGATCTGGAAAAGTCTGCAGTGGGTCTTGATTACTTACAGAACTGGAAGACCCAGGAATAACAGTTCCATGCGTATATACGAAATTTAACTATTAATTTCAAGCTTTTCCAACACATTGCTTAATACAAATAACAAATGGCTGAATTATATCCTTTTATTTTTATGCTCTTTTCTTCTCCTCTCCAGTTTCTGGAAAGGGAGACAGTGCAAAAGAGTTGGAAAGCAGATGACATGTGTAATTCACAGTCGGATCTATACTGAATAAATGAGGCATTTTTAGCCTGCATAAAAATATAAAGGTCTTGTCGGATTTATCGTGTGACGGAGTTAATTTGAAGGCAGAACAAAAGAATGATGGCTGGTCGTGTTAGTAAGAAAACAGCACTCATGCTTTTCCTTTTGGAACATTACCTCTTATCGTTGGATTGGAAAATGTATATGGGATTGGAGATTCTATTTGTTATGAAACGTTTGCAAATATAAATAGCTTTGGTCTTCATTTTAAATCCTGAGAATAATCCACGCTCATTATTAAATAAGGGAAGCACGTAGTGACAAGGAAAACTACCCTTAATCCTATCACCCAGGTTTAAGAAGAAAAACAACCCCATGGAGAAGGCGTGAGGTAGGGCACATCCGTCTCCGTGACCGGCCGGCTGAGGGGAAGGGAGCAGAAGATGTGGGTTCACAGGAGGCCCCCCCCTGAGGAAGAAGGAAGAAAAAGTGCAAAGAGCTGTGTGATCGAAGGCCCAGCAAGGAAGCGGTAGAGAGCCTCCCTCGGGAGGCCTGTAGAGTCAAACAGCAACGGCCCAAGCCACTCTTATGTGCGACCTTCTGAAGTTGGGAGAAGGACATTAGCAAAAACGCCATTTCTCCCTCAGTTGGAGAGAAGGAGATGGAGGTAGGCCTATAGGGAAAGGTTCAAGTGATCAGATCCCCAAGACGCAAGTGTGGAAGACCCAAGCCGAGCAACAGTGAGAGAGCAGAGCAGTGCGGCGGTGATAAGCAGGCTCTTCTTCACAGGAGTAGCTCGAAGTCATGCTCTCAGTCCCAGTCCAGAAACCTCACTGGGCATCTACCCTACGCAGGAACTCTTCTAGGCAGACTTGCTACCAAGATGAAAAAGACACCATCCTCAGTCTCTGCGATGGACAAAGGAACACGGAGAATAATGCAGGAAGTGCAGTAGCCATGCCGGACAGGTGTGTTGGAGGATGGATTCCAGCAAGAATGGGAGATCCGGGATTAAAGAATGCGGAGTGGAGAAACCGCTAGGAACCCAAGACACGGACAGGGCTCCGCCAGAGACAGGCCATCCTGAGAAGACAGCTTGGGACAAAGGAGCAGTGCAGACAGACAATCTCTCCATGCTCTGCAAGCTCATCAGGTAAGCAGTAGGTCTCGGTTCACCACCCTTTAAGATTAATTGAATTACAGACGTTTAAAATACACTAAGACTCTCCCTAGAACAGGCTAATGGGAAAGGCTTATCTCGATGAACTAGATGCTTTTGAGATGTGGGGTTGTATTGTAAAGGCATTCAGATGAGAATAACTGTTGGATAATAGTTTTTTTTAGAAAATGACAGTGAATGCTTCTAAATGCATGCTTTTAATGTGTTCCATTCTACTATTTAAATCTTTCCCCTTGCAATCTTGATTATACTATGAATTTGCTAACCCCGCCTTCCTTTTGCTACCACCTAAAGCAACATAAATCCTGGGTCAGAATAATAAATACTTACTGTACAATTTTGTGGGGAAAAAATTGGGGGAGTTACAAAAAGACGTTCTACTCTTTAGAGAGTACCTTACCTAGTAAATATTTTCTCATGGTTTGATTTGGTGACAGAAAGGACAAGAAGACTTAAAGATAAACATCTTCAAAGTTATTCCTGCACTGCCAACAGTACAAATTCGTGCTGAGATCTAACGTAAATACAAAACATAAATTCTCTTTCTTATGCCAACATAACTGGTTCCATGAACTTTGAATTATCACTAGACTAAAACTGTTCCATAATTTCTTTTATCCAGGCGTTTTAACTATACAGTACATTTTACTGCATCCTCAGTTTTATGGAATGTGGAGGCAGCATCTGATTTAATATTTTCTATTCGGGCTGTTTACTTTGTAGTCAAACATTCTTCAGAAACATTTTAGTCCCCCGCACACCACCCCCCGCCCCATTTTCCATCTACGGCTGTCAGTTCTTATTTAGAAAGGTTAATTGAGACTTGGAGTCTCCAAGCCTCTGATACAGAAGCAGCTTTTTCTGGCCTTAATAGTTTTCTTTGAATTTACTGCCAGGTCTGATTCCACATGTAAATATTTGCTTGAATTCGTTAAAAAAAATTTTTTTTCCACAAGAGTGGGGAAGGGAGGTTACCATAATGCAATTCGTGATATGAAAAAACTAACTTTCATTTCTACCCACTTCTTTTTGCTAATTCCTTTGGTCACCGTCAAATCTGCAGATATCTTCATTACTGCTTTCATTAAACTTCTAGCCTCCTTTGCAACTGCTGAATCAACCAGGAAGTAACACAGCACATTAACAGGAGCCCATGCTGTTTTAATTAACTCCCCTTGAAGTCACAGAAGAGGCTGGGTCAATGAGCCCTTCGCCGTGACCCTTAACTCTTGAAAAGCGAGCATCTTCTTATGAGAGCCGGCTTTGAGCCACAGCGCATGGACTGCTGACACGCTCCTTTTTCACCTCTGCAAAAAGCAAAGCCTGCCTTGGAACATAGTGGAAATAACCCACCACAGAAGAAAGAGTCTGTGAGCCCAAAAACTTGCTGTGGATCTTGGCTTCTTGCTACAGCCTTCTGCCGGGAAGGAAGAAACCTTGTCTCTTTCCACCACCTCACATCCTCTTTCCACCCAGAGGTCACCCGCCCAGATGAGACAGAGGAAGGGAGCTGATGAGACAGGCCCTGTGCTCCCTGATCTGGGCCTGCACTGTCTGACAGGCATATAACGTGAGCCACTTTGATCAATTTAAATTGTCTAATAGATACATCAAAAAAAAAAAATTAAAAAAGGTAAAAAGAAACAGAGGAAATTAATTTTAATAATATGTTCTATCCCAACATACCCACATATTATTTCAACATGAAATCAGTAGCAACTTTATTGATATTTTACCTTTTTTTTAAAACTGGGTCTTCAAAATGTGCTGTTTATTTTATACTGGGAGCCTATCTCGACTCTGCATTGGAGAGAGATGTTCCGTTAACTACATTTCACAAAATCCACAGCCGAAAAGAGAGATTTATAAGCTGTTCCAAGTATACTAGAAATTCTTTTCCAATAACTAACCAAGTATCAGGGTTCAAAAGTTAATTGAAATTAAATAAAAGTATGCCTTCCACTCTTAGCTGCCCTACCCCGCATTTCAAGGGCTCGAGAGCCCCTGTGGCGGGGAGCCACCATACTGACAGCACCAAACTCCGACCTTGCTAAAACGCAGTCCACAAAATGACAGCGTCAGCATCAGCACCACCAGAGATTTTATTAGAAATGCAGAATCTCCGACCTCATCCCAGGCCTAGCAATTCAGAATCTGCATTTTAACAAGATCCCCAGGTAATCCGTATGTGCAATAGAAATTGGAAAGCATGGATCTATTTAACACGACCAAGAAATTTGGTACTTATTGCATCCATTTTACAGATGCACATATATATACTGCAGCTCAGAGAGGGTACAGAATATGCCTAAAATCACAGGACTAAGAAGTGCAGGGGCTGAAATTCAAACTCAAACCTTGCTCATGTTTAAGCCCACGGTCTTTCTAATATTTATCACCCCGAGCATAGGTTACTAACTTGCAGTGGTGTAGAAGTTAATTTTAAATGGTGCCCAGAAGGGCGCCTGGGTGACTCAGTGGGTTAAAGCCTCTGCCTTCAGCTCAGGTCATGATCCCAGCATCTTGGGATTGAGCCCCGCATCGGAGCCTGCTTCCTCCTCTCTCCCTCTCTGCCTGCCTCTCTGCCTACTTGTGATCTCTGTCTGTTAAATAAATAAATAAAATCCTGAAAAAAATACTAAATGGTGCCCAGAGAGTGTCTAATAAATTAATAAATAAATAAATAAATACAAAGATTAAAGATTTGTCCCTTTTCTACTGCCTTTTAATTTTTCTAAGATCAAGGATGAAGTCTCTGATTGGTGCCTTCATTTGCTCAGTACCAACCCCCGATGAAGCCAGCCACAACCTCAGAACCTCCAGCACAGTCTCTGGCTAGATCCAAATGGCTTTGTTTCCCTTCATTGTATTTATTCTTACTTTCACCTGTTATTTATGGCAGATGATGCTGACTCTCCATTCACAAGAGTCCTACAAAAAGTAGATGTATTTTAGTAGAAGAAAGTGGACATAAATGCAGGTGGCATGCAGGTATGGACCCGTAGGGGAAGAGGCAGAGGAAGGACTGAGGTGTGGGAACGGCTCTGGCTGAAGGTGCCTCCCCAGGAGGCGGGGGGTCCCAGCAGCTCAAGCCCTAAAGACGACGAGGGATCACCAAGAATTTTGTGCCCTTCTGCATAAAGCACTTTAACAGTTGTTATTCCTCTTTATTTCCATGTGTCGTCGATGTGAACTGTATTTATTGGATTGGTTGTCCAGCATTTCCTACTTCCCAGCACAGAAAACAAAGTGTCTTCTTGTGAGCTCCTCAACTTGACGTCAAGGCTGCGGGCGTAAGGGCAGCCACTGGGTGCTTCAGCTCCTGGATGAATGTAGAGCAGGTGCCACGAGGAAGCTGGGGCAGCTTCGGGCTCATCGTGGCCGTGGTCCTGTAGGGGCAGCTGGGAGGCCCTGACCCACCTTGGACCTGGATCAGGAGCTGAGGCTCCCTTGGTAACTCTCTTTCTACGAGCAGTGGCTCTCCGGGTCTCCTGGAGTGATCCGTGGGAGATGCGGCATCATTCCAAGATTGCCTCTTCCCTTTATGATAACAAGAGTTGGTTTTTGTCTTTTGCAAATAAAATCCCTGGTTGTTACAATGGGATGATTTGATTATCCACGGAACCCACCAAACTACCAAGTCCCATGAGAGGAGAGTCTGTGTCCTCTTGTACAAGTGGCCCAATCCCTGGGGCCATTGTTTCCAGCAAGGCCGGAGCTCAAAACTTATTGATGAATGAATGAGTGTTGAGCAGGTAGGAGATGCCAATAAACAATGTCAAAAGGTCATACTGCGCTTTCTCAAAACAAGCTAAAGGTATTCTAGCTTTCATTCTTATTTAAGACAATCTAGCTATGAAAAATTCAGTTTTCGGAGACGAATAATAATAACCCTTTACTTCCTCAGCTGATTCACCCAGGGTTCCTTCTCTTACTTTCCTAGTGTGAAGTTTTGCTTCCTAGCCATAAACTAGTAGAGGGACTTCAACACAAGAGAGCGTGAAGGGAAAAGTTTGTACGTCGTGAATGTGTAATGATTTCAAAATTAAAGGAAATAAATCATCAAAAAATAACACATTCAGAGCCACCGGCAAGAAGACACGGTTCAGCTACGACACATCCGAAATGGAAACGTCACTCAGAATTTTCAGGAATTGGTATGTGGTTTGCTAAATCACAAAAGCACGCTAAGCCATTTACCAACATGGTTATGCTTCACAACAACCGGAGTTACGGACTTCTGTGGCCCTTTGCCAGATGAGGAAACTGAGACACAGCAGAGAAACTAAGCACTTCACCTAATTTGCCTTAAGTCAAAGACCTCAGAATCACAGTTAAAGAGCCAGGATTGAAACGTCAGCCTGACTCCAAAGCTTAAGATTTTAAGCACAGGCTAACCCCATTGCCTATAGATTTGTGACGTGTATTTGTAATAAAGACTTTGACTTCATTTTTGATGTTTGACACCTGACAACTTTCAGGTTCCCAACCCTCCTGCTGCTTTTTGCCTTGCATCTGGGCGAGTCCTATGTGGAAGTCTGTCCCTTTCCTCTCTTGGTGCAATCAGGGGAGATCCCATCACTCCAGCCGGAACTCCGACCTCCTAATCACACACACAAAACCCACTCCTTCCTTGCTTCTCTCCGGCCAGCTTCAGCCCAGCTTGGGTGGCTCCTTGATCCCCCTAGAAAGCCTCAGTGTGTGAGTAATAAGTTTCTTCAAATTCTCATCCAAACAAATTCTGGGGCAGGGGGTGTTGATCCCACCCTTCATGGGACAACCACACTCCGGTATTAAATTAAAAAAATAAAATAAGACTATCTATGAAACTCCTTTTTGCGTTTACTGCACACACCGAGAAATTCATTTATTTCCTTGTCTAATTTTTGTGAATATTACCGTCAAGGGAGGGGTAGGTCTGTCTTCTTTCCCACTTCAAGCTCATTTCTGTTTTCCCCTAGAAAGCTTTCCAGCTCAACGAAATAGGAATTAGCTATTGCGTATTTATTAAGCTGAAGTTTATTAGTGGGCAGGGTCACTGGAGTGTGAAAGTTAGCCCGCAGGCACAACACTCTTCTGCTTTTTGTCCGCTGAAACATTCAGGGCAATGATCCTACAAAGTTTGTGTTGTCTTTCATCCCTTTGATGTCTCCTCACTACCTTCCCTGCTCAGTTTGAGTTCCAGGGCCAGCCGTCATAACCCTCCCTTGCTTACATCTACAACTCCATTACCATGTCTCGCTTCGTCATATCCTGTTTACATCCACCTCTCTGCCTCCTCATACCTGTCCTTGAAGGGGGCTGGAGAACCATAAAACAGGTGGTGCTGAGCAAAGCACAGGTTGCTGAATGTAAGACAACAATCCTCAAATGGTCCCCTGGTGCTGCCCGGAATTCCTACCCTAGGTCCCTAATGCATTCACTCTCCCATTTGCTGTAAGATACTTATTCTATACCTTTTCCTTTTCCTCAAACCTCTAACACACCCTCCCACACTTTCACTCTTGGCTGATGATCTCCTTTCCTGCTTCACCAGAAACATTGAATCCGTTGGAAGAGAATTTCAACTGACCCTCAACTGGCCCCCAATCCTGCGTTGATGTATCAGCATCTGCATCTACACACTGTGCCTTTCTGCCTAAAATCAGAGGAATAATATGTGCTCCCATGAAAACCCCTGAGCCCCAGACCCCGTCCCCCTCACCTACACAAAGACATGATGGCAGCCATTTACCACTTCTCTCCTAAATCATCAGTCTTTTACTTTTTACTGGCTTATTCCCATGGGCATGTAAATCTTCTCTTGAATTCATTTCCCCTGATGGTTGCCCCAAAATTCTTTTACTCCTTTTTGCACTGAAAATCCTCAAAGAGATAGCCATGCCCTCTCTAAACCCTCTCCTCATGCTCTCTCTTAAAACCACTACACTCAGCTTTATGATTCCATCTAAACTGCTCTCATCAAGAAAAACCAATGACCTCCATATTGTTTAATCCAATGGTCAGATTCTGGATCCTTCTTTTACTGAACTGAGTGACATTTCCTCCATGCCATACTTTTTCATTTCCTTCCCAGACACAACATACCCCTCCCTTTTACTGTTACTTCCTCTCTGTCTCTTCTGATGGTTCCTTCTTAATGTGGGAGTACCCCAGGGATTGGTCCTTGATTCTCTCCTCTATCTTTTTTTTTTTTTAAAGATTTTATTTATTTATTTGACAGAGAGAGATCACAAGTAGGCAGAGAGGCAGGCAGAGAGAGAGAGAGGGAAGCAGGCTCCCTGCTGAGCAGAGAGCCCGATACGGGACTTGATCCCAGGACCCTGAGATCATGACCTGAGCCGAAGGCAGCAGCTTAACCCACTGAGCCACCCAGGCGCCCCTCTCTTCTATCTTTATTCACATTCTTGGTGATGTCATTATGACCTGAAATACAAATCTACGTGCAATCATACCCAAATGTCTATTTCCAGCCCAGACCCCTTTACTGAGCTCCAGATGTGTATACCCAAGGCTTTCCTGACATTTCTACTTAGATGTCTAATAGACATCTGGAAATCAGCATTTCCAAAGATAAGCTTCTGATCTTTCCGCCATCCATAGTCCTCTCAATTGACAACTTTATGCTTGCAGTTTTACAGGCCAAACTTTGAAGTCATCCTAGGTTTTCCTCTTTCTCTGACACTCTATTTTCATTCCAGCAGGAAATTGTGTTAGCTCTAGCTTCAGAAGTGTTCGGAATCCAACCACTCTGTATTACCTCCATGGCCACCACCCTGGTCCAGACCACCATCACTTCTGTGTAGCAGATTACTGCAATAGCTTCCTGACTGGTTTACTTCCTTCTACCTTCATCCTCTGAAGTCAATTCTCAACAGGATAGTCCTGTTAAGGGAGATCATTTCAAAATACAAGTCAGATACCTTCATCACTCCATGCTCATTCAAATTCTAGCCATGTCCTCTGGGTTCTTTATAATCAGTCTCATCTCTCCTCCCTTTACCTCACCATCCTCTTCTTCTATGACTCTCCAAACCACTCCTCCATTAGCTATGATGGTCCCTTTGCTGTTCCTTTGAAACACTAAGTATGGTCTCATTTTAACATCTTTTCATTTGCATTAACTATTACCTCCAGCTGGAACATTGCTCCCACAGATAGGCCGACTTCCTCACCACCTCTAAGTTCTTGTTCAAATTTTACCTTCTCATTGAGATACCCTGATCACCTGTGACAACTTCTGTTTTCCAAATGAGGCCATAACGATACTCTCATCCAGAAACTCTTACAGTGTCATCTTACTACTCCTCCATTAAGATATGGAGTCTATGTCCCTTTTGCTTTCAACCTGGGTGGACCTTTGTGACTCAACCAGCAAAGAGAAACTACATGACTTCAGGCTATGTCATAAAAGGTGATACATTTTCCAATAAAAGAACCAGGGCTCCTTATGGAATGACTGATATTAGGGGATAGGGTAGAGAAAATACAAGAGGTCCTGGAAACATCCATTCCAGAATGTAAGGAAGTATAAATCAAACAGATACACAAATACACAGAATGCTAAATGTCTCTGACAGAATTAGTGCCCAATAGATGATTTACCTTGGTCTTTGCCTGTTACTTAGTTTTACTGAGAATATTAGATGGCTGCAGTCCTCTCCATGTTCTACACTGACAGATTCCAGTAAATGGCACCATAAGCAGAATAAACACTGTTGAATCCCCTATTGCCATTGGTGTCCATTTAAATTAGAGGTGGGCTCCAACAGGATTTCAAGGAAGCCTTGCCCTCTTTGACCTGGGCCAATCTGTTGAGTATACTACAACTGTGAGTACGAAAAACTGGTCTCCTGTGGTATGCATCTTGAAGAGGGAATGAGAGGACCTTGTCAAAATCATACCACCGGTCAGCTTGAGGCTTAAGGGGAGAATATTTATTTGCTAAATTGCTAGAGTGAACTCTATACATTTCTGTAACTCCAAGCCTTTAGTTTCTCCTAAAACAAATATATCATCAGCTTGTTATCCCACAAGGTAAAATTCTACATAGTGGAAAATTCTTGTTCTTTGGTCGAGTTGTTTTATGAGAAAAATAAGAAACCTTGCTCAGGCTGTCAGAATAATATAAGACAGCTTGTGGGTTTTTTGCCTTGAGTTTGCGTGGGCAGGAAATTTATTCTTTGCTTGGTACATCTTTGAGCTGCACACAGCTGTGTGAGATCCCAGTTCTTTACAAATTGCTAATAAAGAAGATAATGCCAACATTTGCACTCTCCTCAAAAGTCAACCACTGAAGATTTAAATCAAGATTTCTGGATAGAAAATCTTAATCTTTTGAGTCATGTTGCCATCCTTTTAAATTCGCTTCCTAACACTGAAGTGAACTAAAATTAGAATTTGAGATAAGGCAGAAGCAATGCAACAATTTTCTCATTCATGTAACATGTACTTAGGAGCATTTAATCTGTGTGTATGCATTTAGAAATTTTTTGAAAATCACAAAATGGATTTGATCTCCAAATACAAGGATTCTGTTAAGTTCTGCCAAAGAAAAAGAAGGTAATGAATATTTGGTTAGTCCTTACTACGTGTCAGCCCCTTTGCTAGGGTTCCAGAACTGTTGTGGTATGAACATTCTTGATCCCATTTTACACATGAGGATACTGATGCTATGTCAGTAGTAAGTAAGCAACCAAGTGGGATTTTACCCTCAGACGAATTGATTCCAAGGCCCGCTGTATCACCTTACCTCCTATAATCCCAAGTTTCATCCTGACTAGAAATTTTTTTAATTTTACTTTTTTTTTAAATTTTTTTTATTTTTTATAAACATATATTTTTATCCCCAGGGGTACAGGTCTGTGAATCACCAGGTTTACACACTTCACAGCACTCACCAAAGCACATACCCTCCCCAATGTCCATAATCCCACCCCCCTTCTCCCAACCCCCCTCCCCCCAGCAACCCTCAGTTTGTTTTGTGAGATTAAGAGTCACTTATGGTGCTTAAGTGGGTAGAAGAAGAATTTTACTTTTTAAAAAAATGTCCTCACAATTATTTTCTTTTCACTTAAAGCAAATGTGATTCATTTGAAACCACAAAAAATAAATGACTCTGAAATAGATGTTCATTTTCTCTAAGTTAATGTGATATTGGCTGTGGGTGTGGGAAGTTGGGTCAGAGGAAGCACTGAAACGAAGGCCTCTGCTCACCTGAGGTCGGTTCAGCGCTGACCCCCCCACCCTTTCTCTCCTCCCTCCCTCCCTCCCTCCCTCCGTTCATCCCCTCAGTTTTGCTCCCCTTTCTAGGAGCTGGGGCCGGGCACTGGAATAAAAAGAGGAAAAGAAACGTACTTCAATCCCAAAGAACTTTCAGGTTAATGGGTAGGAAAAACAGCTGAAGTAAGCAATTTAAATACAATGTCCTGCTGCGGAAGGAAGGATGAGAGGCAGGGGATCTTGGAAGGAGGGATGCTTTTGGAGGAGTCAGAAAAGGGTATTTGAGGTTACCTCTGAAGGAAGGATAGAGATGAACAGAAGACATTCTGCTTCCATAACAAAGAAGTGGGTTTGGACGAGACCAACTCCTACATCCATGATGACTCACGCGTCAGCAATCCCCACTGTAACTAACCTGAGGCTAACGGCTTTGCTTACCTTTCACAATCCCAGCTCCCACATCCGGATGCCAACTGGTAGGACGGCCAATTCATATCTTGTCCAGGTTCAAGGCAAGCTTTACACTCCACCCTTGGGGACTTATTCATTTTCAAATGCAGGCTGGAACATATCCAGGAGCTCAAAAAAATCCTGATCCAAGAATATTCCAAGAGTCTCCCAAATTCATGGGGATACCCATGCCAACGAATGTGGTGGTGGTGGTGGGGAAAGGGGAGAATGGTAGAGTTGTGTAGTCACTCTCAAAAGTGATGCTTCTCAGCTAAGTTCTGTGGACAGCCTGACTGTAAACACACCAGGGTGCTTCCTAAAGCTGGAGTGTCCTGGTCCTACCTGCCACTGAGGTAAAATCTTTGAGCATGGGACCCAGAAATCTTCCCAGACCCATAGCATTCTGAGCTTTTGGGTCCCATGTTTCCCCAGAACTAGTATAAGAAGACTGCTCATTGCCACCATGTGAAACTGCTTATTCATTAGAAAGAAAGAAAGACAGACCAACTCATTATATACAAAGTGCTGTAGCTATGGCATGGCCCTTCTCTCAGGGAGCTTGTGTCAGGGAGCAGATACCATGGCAGAGTCAGGGAGCAGATACCATGGCAGAGGCAGGAGTCTAAGCGATCTGCTGTGGGTGATGCCTATGAATGATTAAGGGGAAAGGAGATGGAGTCACCAGCGCAGGCCTTTCCACCACAGAGCAAGTCTGAGGTCTCCAAGTCTCCAAGTCTCCAAGTTTGGAGAGAGTATCTTTTCATGTCGTGGCCTCAAACACTGTGCCAAACCCCAAAGTTGCTGCAGCTGGAGGCCATGGCCTGACGGCACCCCTGGTGACCGTTCCGTCCTGAAGGGAGTTCTGAGAGGGGCACCTCCACAGCTGCCCCAGAATGTGTTCCCAAAATAGAGATTGGGGGTCCGAGTCTAATCAGTGGAATGCCAGGAAGACAGGATGTGGCAAAGAGTGCGGACTCAGGCATGTCTCTGGAGCCAGGCAGGCCTAGACCGGAATCCTGCAGGCTCTTTGACTTAGTGTGTCACCTCAGGTAAGTGACCTAACTCTCCATAACTGTCTCCTCATGGTCAGAGTGGGCTGGTCTATGGAATAGGGTATTTGGGGATGGCTAATGACAGTACAGATAACATCTTTCTTATTCCCTAATGATACACACCCACACACTCATACATACACCACAATTGGCTTCTTCATTTGGATGCAAGTTTTATTTGCTAACAGGGAAGAGAAACCAGAAAACAGAAAAGGCAAGCCCTGAATACGGGCACAAAGCTTCTTGTTGACCTGGTCCAGACTGGATTTGCATCTCCTGTGATTGGCACGAGGTTAAGAGGCTCACGGGCATGGCAAGACGTGGTATTTACAGAAAATGGTACTGTAGGCCACAGTAGGGTTCATGATATACGACTACTCAAAGCTGGATGGCAATGCTGGGGCTCATCACCCCAGCCCCATCAGGGTGTTCCAAGGACTGGGGGACTTGATGTGCTGTGTAACCTGTGTTGAGGGACACAGCTGGGAAGCTCTACCATTAGTTCTTGAATCTCCTCAGAGATTACAGAGGCTCTGGCCACACGGAGAAGTGCTAAATGACCAAGTTGACACAGAGGGAGAGGAGACTGTCTTTTCATCAAACACAGAGATGTTTGAGCATCCTGAGGACAGAACGTTTGGTAGCATCCGCGGATGGACGGTTGGAAACAGCTGTTGTCATTTCACGGTATGGAGTGACGTCTGTGATGAAGAAAAAGAACAGAAGAGACTGTGTGTGGGGACTGGGGCCAAAAGACTGAGTAATGAGGAAAAATGAGGGCAAGGTTGTGACTCACAAGAAATACAATACGGTCATCCGGATGACCAAAGATCTATTTCTCATGTGAGAAATAGATGTTTGGTCTTTGTCCATGGTTCCTGGCTCACAACAACCAAAATCTTTGGAATTTCCTGAATGATAAGAGCAGTAGGAGCATCTTTTGTCATAATAGTTGGACTTTTGTGCTTTGTTCCTGAAATTGCTTCAGACAGTAAGGTGAAATGGGTCTCTTGTTATCTCTAAGAAGCCCCTTTCCACCACTACTGGGTTTATGTTAATAAGGTGACTTTTGAAAAGCATATGGAGGAGAGGAGAAGGTCTGGAGGTTGAGTTCATCACCAAAGATGAATGATTTAACCAATCCTGCCTGTGTAATGAAGCCTCCACAAAACCCCAAAGGCCAGGGCTCAGAGGGCTTCAGGATTGGCGAGCACGAAGAGACCCAGGAAGCGGCACACTTGGAGAGATGATGGAAGCTCTGTGCTCTCTGCCCAAACTTTGCCCTGTGCCTTTCTTCATCTGGCTATTGACGTGCCTCTTTTAAAATCCTTCGCAATAAATTGGTAATCTAGCGAGAAAATGGGTTTCCTGAGTTCTTTGAGCTTCTGTAACATATTAATTAAACTCAAGGAGGGGGCAGTGGGAACCTCTGGTTTCAGTCAGAAGTCAGTCAGTCAGAAGTACAGGTTAACCACCTGGGCGTGCTGCCGGTGTCTGAAGTGGAAGGTGATCCTGCAGGACTGAGCCCTCTGTTTGTGAGATCTGCAGCTCTCTCTGGGGGTTGGTAGTGTTAGAATTGAGTCTCATGGTAGGACACCCAGCCTGTGTCCAAGAAGTGCTTGTTGGTGATACAGGGAAACCTCCACTATAGGTAGTTGGCGATCAGAAACTCTTTAATGAGGTTCTCCTTGGGGAACACCCAGAAAAAAACTGAGAGGCACTTAGAGGGAGTTATTGAAAAGAACTTTTAAGTCAAGAAAAACTTGGGTCACAAGAAAACAAACTTCTCAGAGTAGTTGCGAACATTAAACGAGCTAAGTCCTATGGAGTCGGGCACACACACCACAACTCTATAAGTGTTAACTGGGATTATGGGTATTGGGTCTTCTCTTAGTTAGGTGTCTTTGGTTGTAAGTAACAGAAGATAACTTGAACGTGCTTAACCCAACAAAACTGTGTGCTTGTGCATGCATTCGCGACTGTTGTGTATGTGGTAGTTATTGAAGAAAATATAGGTATCTCGTAGGAACTGAGGACAAGAATCTACTTGGCTCTCAGAAGGAACTAGAACCAAGGACTGAGAAATCATTAAACCACACAACTTCCAGAAGTGAATGTCACCACAGACCAACTGTCTCTGCTTCTCAGTCCACTTCCTGTGCAAAAAAACCACAAGTCCTGAGTCCATATGAAGAATTTCTTAAAGCAGACTTCTGTAAGATATCTGATTGGTCTAATTTGACTCAGGTATCTAAACATCCTTCCAGTAAACTTTGGCCTAGAGTGTGGGACCCCAGAGTATAAAGAAAGGCCCTTGGTGTCCCTTCCGGGATAGAGGTGAGCAGATGCCCGGTGCATCTCTTGCCCTGGTCTGATGGAGTTCAGGGCAAGGAGAATACTCTTATTTTTGGAAAACTTGAGGAAAATGCAATAAAAGGATTCTTTACAAAGACATGGCAGGGTGTAGGGAATAGTGTCAAATAGGATCAAAGAAGTACCCAAAACAGACTCTTTGCACCCAACCAGAAGAGGAGAAAGAGCTCAGAACCAAAGGCTGGAAGGTGCTGTGAAATTCTTGTGTGGGCTGCAAAAGCCCAGAGGACCCTGGAAGAAGGAAGCCAGGCAAATAAACTCCCTCTTCATGCACTCCTTTCCGTGGATCTTTTACAGGACACCCTACTGGACAAACCAACAGGTAAAGAGAAGATCCTTGACAGTAGTCTCTACAGGACTTCCTGCCAGGGAGGAGAGGAAGAGAAGAAAAGTGGAGGGTGTGTCTGGAGGGCAGAGAGATATATCTGGCACTGATACTTTTCACATTATTCAGTGACAGCAAAGAAAATCGCCCTACCTAATTTTTTTTTTTAAGATTTTTAAATTTATTTATTTATTTGACAGACTGAGATCACAAGTAGGCAGAGAGGCAGGGAGAGAGAGAGAGGTGGAAGCAGACTCCCTGCTGAACAGAGAGCCGAATGGGGGGCTCGATCCCAGGACCGTGGGATCATGACCTGAGCCGCAGGCAGAGGCTTTAACCTGCTGAGCCACCCAGGTGCCCCCGCCCTACCTAATTTTTAATGGCTCTCTTTAGAAAGCAAACCAGGGAGCTTATAGCATCACGCTATCATCGAGGCCAGACAACTGTAATTTCCACTTCCATCAAAATAGGCTATTGCCCATTCTACTTACTCCAAACCCCTATTCCTTGACCCCCTCCCCTGCCACCTCACCCCACTTACCCATCCAAGACCAGATCCAAATCCCGCCTACTTTCTAAGGGCTTCCATCTAACACTCTCTCCCCTCTCTGATTTTTGTAAACTTTGCATAGCTTGGCCCTGACTCATTCCCTAATTTGTGTTATAATTTTTGTTCAGGTTCATGTTCATTCATTTCTGGATCCAATGGAGAACTTGCACAGACCATTGCCCATAGAAGACGCTCAGGAATGTCAGATGAGTTGTTGAAGGAGGTAGGAAGAGTCTGGCAAATCTCACTTTTCCTAGGGCGGTGTCCCTTCTTTTAAGATTGCTTACTGGAGCCTTTAAGTTTAAAACTTGGAAAATACACAGTTCAACAAGTTAGAACATTTGTGAAAGGGTTTATGTTTACCTCACAAGGCTGGCACAGTTCAGCCATTACCCTTGGGTTACTCTTGAAGAACTATTATTTACATTTTAACTATTACTGAGAAAGGGTGGATATTAAGTAATACAGAAATGAATCACTCTTCTATTTCTTAAAGAGATAAGAGATGGAGCTAAAATTATTAAAACCTATGTGAACTACATCTTAAGATGGTATTAACTTAAAAGGCAAATCACACAAGATAAAATTGAAAGTGATATAAAAATAATCTATTTTATATCTTTTAACCTTATTCCAATAATTCATTTGGGGTCTGGAAAACTGCCCGATTTTCCAAGTGGGACACTAGAATCAGACAAGAGTTCATCCTTTCCAGTCCCATAGTCTCACGATCACCCTTGAGATTTCTATCTTTACACTTCGAGACCCTTCCCTGAATGCGTAGTTACGATTCAAGGCAACACTACTAAATTGAAGTCCTTAGCCTTTCTTGTCCAACCCGTCTTCTTTCCGTCCTGTTGCTTCTGCTTTGAATTCATTAGTGTTGATTCTCCCTACTCATCTCTGCTCCCACATGCAATCAAACACCACACACATCTCTCCTGTCTGCTTCCAAGGTATTGTACTGTCTTGAACCCAGATCTCTTTCCCTAAGTTGGGAGTAGTTAATGAGAAACCACAGGAGAGTCAAGTAGGAGTTCAGTGATGCGTGTAATGATACCTGGAAAGTTTTGTGAAAAGGATTAAATAAGATGAGGAGCTCTTCCCCTGCTGCCCCCCCGGTAGTGCACCAGGAGAGGTTTGGTGTAGTCAAGATTTCGCTGCATCTATAACCTACCATCACAGCCAAGGAAGGCATAGCTGCTGGAGGTATAATGGACATTAACACTGCTGTCCAAGAGGTAAGGAAGACCGCCCTCATCCATGACCACCTAGCACATGGACATCCCCAGACTGCCGAAGCTTTAAAAGAACGCCAAGCCCATCTTTGAGTGCTTGCATCCAACTGTGATGAGCCCGTGTGTGGCAAGTTGTTGGAGGCCCTTTGTGCTGAACTCCAAATCAACCTAGTTAAGGTTGTTGACAAGAAACCAGGGGAGGGTATGTGCTATGGTGAGAAAAAAAATTTTTTTAATTAAAAAAGAGAGAGAAAGAGAGAGAGAGAAACCAGGGGAATGGGCAGCCCTCTGTAAAACTGACCGAGAGGGAAAACCGGGTTGTGTGGTGGTTGAAGATTATGGCAAGGAGTCTCAGGCCAAGGGTGTCATCGAGGAATACTTCAATCCAAGAAATGAAGGAATAAAAAATTGGGTTCTTTTCCCTCAGTAACTAGCTAAATAAAAAAATAAGATGATGCATGCAAAGCAGCAGCCCCTAGGGATACATGGTAAATTCAAAATCAACAGTAGCTCTATAGTTCTACAAATAACGAGAAACATGGCCTCCTTCCCCAAGAGTACTCATCAGTGGAGACCAGACATAAAACTGGCATGGCAAGCTGTAAGCACTGGGATCACTTAACACCTCCTCTCTATACTTCTGGGCAGGACTGGCTTGGTTGGTGAATAAGCAAGTTTGGAAAAGAACAACCTTGGACTCCGTGAGCTCATGTTCTTTTGCATCACCAGCGATAACATCTGAAAAACAACAGTAGTCACCTCCTACATATCCCCACGAAAACACTTAGCTGTTTCTCACTGACAGATTTCTTCTCTCTCCCAGGGTTCTAAATTCTTAAACTTTTGGGGTCAAGCTTCTGCTACAATCCTAAAGTTTGCCTAGGCAGCCCTACAGAGAGGTAAACAGTGCTAGAATAAATCGAGAGACAGGTGAGCAAGGAAACTCTCTTTCTGGCCTCGGGAACCAGTCTTCCTGGAAAAATACCAGACCACTACAGAAAAACTCAATCCTGAATCCCCAGCTTATAAGACATTTTGTTTCTTCTCTTTGAATTCTCCAGTCCCCTTCAAGTATGCCACTGACCTTATCTTCCCTCTCCCCAAGCCCTAAAATCCTGTCATGAGTTATAATAATAACAGTATATACCACCGATCACATCATAATAAACTCTTGGCATACACTGTCCCATTTAGTCCTCATATTAACTCGATGATGTAGGTATGAATATTATTCCTATTTTATGGGTGGGCTACTGAGGTTCAGGGAAGTTAATATTGTTCATCAAATCACTGGCAAATGGTGAAGCCAGAACTTAAACCCATCTCTGAATCCAAAGCTGGTACCTTGAATCTCTGTACCTAACACTTCCTGGTACCTGCCTTCACCCTAACCCTTTATTGTCATGGGGCCAGTTTGGAGGATGTCTTTGGCTATACTCATTTAAGTATATGCTTCTGTCTTTTAGTCTACATTCATATTTAGTTCAGTTTTTTTTTTAAATTTCTTTTCAGCGTAATAGAATTCATTGTTTATGCACCACACCCAGTGCTCCATGCAATACGTGCCCTCCATAATACCCACCACCTGGCTCCCCCAACCTCCCCCCCCCCCCCCACCCCTTCAAAACCCTCAGATTGTTTTTCAGAGTCCATAGTCTCTCGTGGTTCATCTCCCCTTCCAATTTCCCTCAACTCCCTTCTCCTCTCCATCTCCCCATGTCCTCCATGTTATTTGTTATGCTCCACAAATAAGTGAAACTATATGATACTTGACTCTCTCTGCTTGACTTCTTTCCCTCAGCATAATCTCTTCCAGTCCTGTCCATGTTGATACAAAAGTTGGGTATTCATCCTTTCTGATGGAGGCATAATACTCCATAGTGTATATGGACCACATTTTCCTTAACCATTAGTCCATTGAAGGGCATCTTGATTCTTTCCACAGTTTGGCAACTGTGACCACTGCTGCTATAAACATTGGGGTACAGATGACCCTTCTTTTCACCACATCTGTATCTTTGGGGTAAATACCCAGTAGTTTAATGCTATGTTGAGCTATATAATAGACACAAAGAGTTCTGCTCTTAGTTTCATTTAAAACTTAGCTTTCTTTCACCAAGTGAATTGTAGGTCCATTTGGATAGTAAATCCTGGCCTTACTTCCTTCTCCATACAAAATTAGTGGACACATTAGTAAAGCACTGGGCATGGGGCATTAATCCTGAAAAGCCCACCAAAATAACCTCTTGGTCAAGCAGAGCCAAGTTCGTGGCTTATTGCAATAAGGGAGAGTCCATCTTGACAAAATTTTAGTGTGTTTCAGAAAGCGGACTTCAGGAATGAATATTTATAAGGTTTAGGCAGTCAGGTTTAAAGTGGGATTTTCGGCATGGGGGCCTGCTTGTGACTGGGTCAAGTTTGTGATATCATAGTTTAAGACTGGTGAACTCAGCAAGGCTTTGGTTTTGAAGGAACTCTTGATAAGTAAACAACACTTTGATAAGCAATCTGGCTTTCACAGTTGGACAGTCTATTCTTCAGATAAATGAATTCTCAAGATGTTCTTGAAACAAATATTTTGCAACTGTATCTCCTTGGGCAAGAACTTCCCATTATAGAAAGTTATGCTAAGGTAGCCTGTCTTATTTCATGTAGTTACATGCGGCTTTTGCTCAGTTCTTTATGTCTCCTCTCTCTAAATAGAGATGATTATAGCACTTACCTCACCGGGTTATTACGAGGTTTAATGAATTAATGGAGGTAAAGAACTTAGAAGGGTGCCTGGCACCCAGAAGGTGCTATGGATGTATTTATTATCATCTTTACATCTTCTAGGACATTTTAATTAGCCTTGCTCTTGCCAGGCTGAGGAAGGCTTTCAATCTAAATGGATTTTTGAGGATTTTTCTCTAATAAAGTCAGATTTATAGCAATGATAGTCACACAAGAGCTCTGCATTACTTTGATTTTGAAGTCATTCTGAATAAACTAAATTCACAAAATGTACTTATATTGCCCTAGCTTTTATCGCCCCTGAATTCCAGATGCATATTTCCTGTTGAAATTTAGTTTTCCTACTCTTCTTTCCCACTTTAACGGGACTGAAGACAAAATACAGCTGACCCTTGAACAGTGCAGGTTTCAACTGCACTGTCTAGTCTTATGCCGATTTTTTAAAAAAATGCTATAAAGTACTGTAAATGTATTTTTCTCTTCCTAATGAGTCTCTTGTCCCTAGCTTACTTTATTGTAAATATGGTGTGTAATACGTATAATCTACAAAATATGTGTTCATTGAATGTTTGTATTGGTAAGGATTCTGATCAATAGCAGGCTGTTAGTAGTCAAATTTGGGGCAGTCAGAAGTTATATGTGGGTGTTCAACTGTGCAGGAATGTCATGCCCCTGACCCCCACATTGTGCAAGAGTCAACTGTAATCTATGATTTCTTCTCCATTTTCTCACCCAGCCTCCTGTCCAAGGGTCTCAATCATTCAGCAAATATTTGTTGACTACAGTTGCATTCCAGGAGCTGTAACAAGTATAGGGAATAAAATGACAGGCAAAACAGACATGGAAACCTTCCCTCACAGAGCACAGAGTCTACTGGCAGAGATGGACATTAATCTGATGTAAGTTGTGCTGCCACAAGAGGTACCAGGGAAGGGGTGACATAGCATAGGTATATTGTGAGATCTGCGATTGCTTGTATGCATTCACCTTCAATAGGGACTAAGAACTAAGGCCACCTATGTCAACATGGCTTGATTATTTGTTTCAGGAGTGCTTGTCCAGGGACCCGAGGCTAGTAAAGACTCTTATTGTTTGCTTTAGGGACTTTCTAAAAACCGATGTATCTGAACTTCAGATGCTTGAACAATTTCTCAGGGCAATAGATCATGTAAATGGCAAACTGCTCATTCATCAAATACCTGTTTACTTATCTTTGAGATTTACTTAGCTTAGAGACTCCTTTTACCCTAAATTCACTGATCCTAAATTTTTGTTTCAAGAACTTTGCCTGAGCTCAGTCAGATCCTCTTAAAACAAAGTTGAGTCTGGACCTCAAAACCCTTTAAATATCAGCTCCTGATTTCTGAGATATTGCTAAGGTTTACTGGATCAGCAGCTTATGTTAGTGGTCTTTTGGAGAGTCTATAGTCAATAACTGAAAACTGATAGGTGCCGTGGAATGAAAACACAGGAACAAGAGTGGATAGCAAGGGGTTTGATTTAGAATGAGTGGGGAAAGAGAACTCAGGGAAGGCTCTGGACGAAATGATACTGGAACTAAGAATTTAATATTGAGGAAGAAGTAACTGGACAAAAAATAGAGGAGGAAGAGTATTCCAGGCAAAGGCCTTTAGTTGGTAGACAACTGTATTTTTCTAAGATGAAATGAAGGCCATTATGACTAGAATGGAGAATAGGAGGAAATGAACCCCTGGGATGAGGGTGAAGTCAGACCTAAGGACCTGGCATGTTATGTTGAGGATTCCAACTAGAATCCTTGAAAGTAAAGAGAAACCACTGGAAGGCTTAAGGCAGAAAAGTATTAAGTTCTGATTTGAGACCATAACAAGATCATTCCGGCTGTTGATTGGATAGTGGATTATAGAGGAGCATACATTGATGGGAGAGATGGTTAAGAGGTGCTGTAAGACTACAGAAAAAAAAAAAAAAAAAGCCTAAAGTGGATGTGACACTGGTATTGTAATCCAAATTCATCCTATTTACCCTGCCCGATGTAATATAATTTAGGCTTTTTTCTTTTCCTTTCTCGTTTATTTAGGCTTCCTTTAGGCTTCCACCATAGCTTCTTAACTTAGTCCACGCCAACCCAGATCTACAACCCATCTGGCTCTCTGCTCACAGTCTCCTGTTTTATAAAATGGGGTAAGTGATAACACACATGTTGCTCACTTCATTCAATAAATAGTTTTGAATACCTGTTATATGCCCAGCATGTGCTAAGTCCCAGGAATTTACTCATGAGCCAGAAAGGTGTTTTTTGGTTTGGTTTTAAAATGTCAAAACATCATAATAAACAGAAAATTTGAAAATCTATATAATCCCTAAAGCTTTACAGTTTTCAAAGAACTTGTTATGGTCTCAAATCAGGACTCACCTGGGAGCATGCCTTTGGTATACAAGCTAACCAATCCAGACCCATACCTCCTCTATCTGGCCCTAGACCCCAGGAGACAGTATGCTTTTGCCTTAATCATCCCGGGGCCAGATGTTGGGCAACTTGAGATCATCCAAATAGTTTAGAGCCTGCTGAAGTTATTCAAACATTGTAGCCAATCCTAGACTGTTTATATACTTTGCCCAGCCCTTCCTTTTTCATGGAAAGCCCAAAAAGTCTCTAGCCTCAACTTTCCCTTTGCTCTGGTCTGGTCTTCCAGACCAAAACCTGGTACTTCCTCTGTGACCCTATGTGGCAAGAGGTGACCTTGCTATATGATACATATTATACATATAATATATATTATACATATCATAAATATATGGTAAATTTTGTTTTCTGTATATATGTCCCATATATATATGTATGTATGTATGTATGTGTGTGTGTATATATATATACATATGTATATATATATATGATAAATTTTGTTTTCTTGTTCCTTTTCTGTGTTTCCTTTTGTGGCTATACTTGACTGACCATTGCATAAAAGAACACAGACCACCACACTGGAACTCTTGATTTCAAGTGATAGAAGCACAAATCAAATGACACAAACAAAAGGGTTATTTATTAGCTTATGTACCTGAAAAGTCTAAGAATAGCCTGATCTTAGGGATCTTTGGATCCAGGAGATCAAGCAATGACATCAGGGACCCATATCTTTCTCCATCTCTTATATAGATACTTCCACATGGCAAACGAAATGGCCTCTTGCAGTGCAAGAATGATCTTTCAGAAAGGGTCCATCTTTCATAGAACTCCAAGAGGAAAGTTCAGGGTAGAGTTCAGATTGGCCTAGCTTCAGTGATGTGCTTATTCTGGCAACCTGAGGCCAATGCCAACCTTGATGTAATATTCTGGCCAGGCCTGGATCATGTGCCCACTCCTGGAGGAAGGAATTGGGGCAGGGGGAGTCAGTGCTCCTGAAACATACATCCTCAACATTGTTTCTACTGGTTGATGTGGGAGAACTTTGGACCCCCAGTGGAATGTTTGCTGAGCAGAGAACCACAACAACATGTGCCGAGAGCGAAGATGTTCCAAACAAATAGTAGGCTCTATAGTTAAGACCCAAATATCTGACGTCTCTCTCATGATAGCTTTTATAGCTCTCAACTCTAAATACAAGACGGGAAGGAAAAAGAAACATGAAGACAATAAGAAAAGTGGAATAAATTCTAGAGGATGACACAACATGGGTGAACCAGATGATTTCAGGATGAGAGACCTGAGATGTTTTTAGTCTGGGAGAGGTAGAGTTAAAAACACCAGAGAGAAAGGAAAAACCAATGGAGAAAATCGAGGAAGACAGAATAAAGAACATAGGACAAGGGTTTTAGTCTTGGGGAGCAACAGCTCATCTTTCACCATAGGAACAAAAGAGGTTCTGATGGGCGTGGATTACCATACTTAAAAATGGTCAAGTGTTGAACCTTGAAAAAGGTTTATTTTCACCTTGAGACATCTCTTGTGTAGGAATTGTCTTTATATTGTTTCACAATATTTTCTTAGGGTTATGTGAAATAATGGTGTTTCTTACAATCAGTCCTCTCGTCGAGTTGATGCAATTTGGTCATTACGCCAGTAATCGGAGCACCTCCATGCTCTCAGTTTTCTGAGCGAATGAAATAGGGGATGAGATGAGGTAGTTTGCCCGTAGGGATGGGGCTGGAATGTGGGCTTGGTCAGTACACTAGTGGGGAGGGGCTGACTCTTAGCTCACCAGTGACTAGCATCAGGGTGCTGGGTCACATGGCTTTCTCTCTCGAAGCTTCAGTTCTCTCATCTACAGAAGAATAGTACTTAACCCCTATGTTTGAGACAAAGACTAACTGAAGTGGATGTGGTGGGGGAGGGGAAGAAAAAGAACTTAGCACGTGGGCCTGGGCCATCGAACGTGTGAATAAAGCTCAGTCGTTGCTATTGTTGTTCATATTAGTTTTGGCTCAGTGAGGTGTGAATGTTTGGAAGAGCTGCCATGGCAGGGCTGAGAACCCCTCTGAGAGGTGAGACAAGAGAGCCACAGTCTGCCCCTTGGCGGACATTCCTCCAGCAGAATTCAACGGAGCAGGTGTAAGTGTGGGGACGGCGGGCTGTACCGCCCGATGTTCAGCTGGGCGAGCGCCCCAACATGCCAGTCCTGCTGCCGCTGCCGGGCTTTTGCTTTCCCTGGTCTCTCGCCAGGAACACTGTTTCCCTGTAGCCACATGGCTCACCTTCTCATTTCACTCAGATTCTTCCTCAGATGTCACTTCTCCAGCAATGTCTCCATGGCCAGCCTACCCCAAGTGGCATTCTCCAACCCACCCTGCTTGGTATTTTCATGAGCACAGGCTGGCACCACGGGAGGAAAAAGAGCTTACTTCTACCCTCTAGGTCTGGCAACAAAAGACAGATTAGTGAGAGGAAAACAAACAGAAGTTTTTTAACAGGTATGTCTCATATATACAGGAGAAACTCAGGGAAGAGTAACTCCAAGAGGTGGATTGAGATATGGGCTTAAAGCCTCGTCCTCAACTAGCACAAAGGAAGAAAGATGTGGAGGCAGGGAGAGGCGAGTTATGGGAAAGTGACCAGGATAAGTATGATAAACAGGGGTGGATTTTGTTATGCAGATTATGTTGGTGCTCTCTGCCTGGATGAGAGTCTCTTGTGATTCAGAATCTTGTGATTTTTTTTTTTAAAAGACTTTATTTATTTGACAAAGAGATAGAGAGCACAAGTAGACAGAGAGGTAGGCAGAGACAGAGGGGGAAGCAGGCTCCCTGCTGAGCAGGGAGCCCAATGTGGGGCTCGATCCCAGGACTTTGGAATCATGACCTGAGCTGAAGGCAGCTGCTTAACTGACTGTGCCACCCAGGTTCCCCTGGAATCTTGTGATTTCATCCTTCTTTTCCCGGATCAGAGAGGGAGACACCCTTACAAATGGCGATGTATTTTATAAATGCAAATTTCCCTAACAAGAAGATAGCTTCTATTCTATCTGCTGTTTTTCAAAATGATCTGTTCAAAATAATTCTTATGCCAAAGAGGCATATTTGGGGGCGTATTCTGGTCACCTAACGTCATACTTTGGGGTGGCTTATCCTGGTATCCTACAGTACTTAACATTATAGCACATTTTCCCTCGTTTATATATTTATTGCCTGCCTTCCTGGCAAGTAAGGAAGCAGTTACTGAACTGTGCTCCTTGTTCTATCTCCAATGTCTGGTACAGAACGGACACATGAATAGTTGTCAAACAGACAAATGAATGAATGAAACGGGTGATTGGAGTAATTATCAGAAGCTGAGTTCACAGTGGAAGGGAATGAAGCCAACAGGCAACTGACATACATGCAGTCATTCATTCCAAATGATTGTTTGAACACCTACACTGTGCCTACACTGTTCTAGGTGCCAGAGACAGATCAATGAAGAAAACAGACAAAAGTTGCATTCTCCAGGGTTTCTATTCTGCTGAGGGAGAGCAAAAACAAGCAAGATCAATAATTAATTATGCACTGTGTTAGAAAGGAAAAGTAGAGCAGGGCAAGCGGAATCTAGAATGCAGGGGAAGAGTGAGAGGTTACAGTTTTAAACTGAGCCATCGGGGAGACTTGACTGAGACGGTCCTCTTTCAGCACAGACTGGAAGTCGATTGTAGAGTGCATCTTGAACCTACACGGCTGAAGCTTTTTGTAGACAGAAGGTACAGCTATTGCAGGGGACCAGGGGTATAAGCACACCCACATCGGATGAGAAACAGCCAGGAAGCAAGACGGGGAGATGGCCTGGAAATGAGGAGGGTACAGACACTGTTCAGGGCACTGGCAGCTATTCAGGACTTGGGATGTGATTCCGAGCAATGGGAAACCAGGTGGAATTTTAGGTCATAGAGTAAGAAGGTCAGGATTTTGTTTTAAACAAGCTGAGAGATAATTATCTTCATTTCATAACTAAGAAAACTGAAGTTCAAAGGGCAAGGTTATTTTACTCAGAAATTACAGAGCAAGGGGCCATACTGGGATTTAAACCCAAGACAGCCTCATTCACATTCTTGGTCAACACATGCGCTAGCTCCCCCCGCAGGGTGCATATAGCGCTGGTCGGGCGCCGCAACCACCAGGAGAGCAGCATTCTCTCTGTGTGTGCCACCTGAGGGTCAACAAGAACTACCTGCTACAATCTTTCTGTGTGAGTGTGTCCCTCCAGCTGAAAGAGAGCCACTTCTATTGCTTTCCCCTGTACCTGCTGTGTAATATGAAGGAATAAGAAGAATGGCACCAAAGCACTGTCAGCCCCAAACTCTAGATGTCAACTCCTGCCACGCACACACTTGGTGAAGGAAAAGGCATCACTCCCAGCCCCCGATATTTTGTGCTGCATTCGTGCCTTGTGATCCCAGATACAGGCATTCATGACCCAAGGGTAGCCCATCCATTGGCTAGGCATGATATACTACCCTAGGCCCATAACATTCTATAACCCATGGGAACTAGAACATTCTGAGAGATCTGTTTGTCAGTAATGTGAACAGGAACAGATGTATAAGCAGAGGACACTATTAGGTAGAGAGAGGGAGCAAATACCTGAGCACAGCAGATACGCCGAGACAGCGCTGGTGGTATCTCCATTCCTGAGCTGACTGTTCTCTGAGATAATGCAACACTGTACTCTTACAAAAGTGCCCCCGCCTTTCCTGAAGTAACACAAAAACCAGTTGAGCCAAGATAAAGCAAATTGGCAGGTCACTCCCGATGTGTTCAAAAGATACCGCCTTCGGGTCCCCATGAAACCGGTGAGTCTCCGTCTCCACCTGCCGGTTCTAGCCCCGGGATGTCTGCTCTGTGGGCGCTGGAGAGCCAGACCCCAGACTGGGGTCAAGGCCAATTCCCCCGACTTACATTGGTGGGATTCTGGATGATGCGTCTCTTTTCTTACTTGGAAGGTGACATTCTTACCATGAAGAGCATTTCACCAAAACCCTCATTTTTTTTTTTCTACCAGGTATCTTCCTTCTATTTTTACCATGGCCATTAACCTGGTCTGGAACTAAGGATCCTAAAATAATCTTAGCCAGTTAGAACTACCATCTAATATTCAATTGGATCCAATAAACACTGAATGAACACCTATTATGTGCTGGATATTGGGACCAACCACACATAAGGTAGATAAGATCTCAGGAAGCATTAGTCTATCCAAAAACAAAAACAAAAACAAATACAAAACACCACACTTGTAGTCTTGTTTTGAGTCCATGGCACAGTTCTGTTGCATACAGAGATTTGCTTGAGGCACATAGAAAGGTAATGATTGCTTCCTTGTGAGCTTAAGAACTTGAAGTTAGTCATTTGCAGACCCAGCACTCTCTTAGAACATCTTGCAGGAAAGGCTGATTAAAAAGCTTTAGCATGTCTCCTTGTCTCATGGACTGAATACTTCCATTAAGTTTGAATGTCCTCCTTGTTCCTTTAAAAGATGGCATTAAGCCAAGTCATTAACTTTCTGATAGCCTGTCCTTTCCCCCAGCTATCTGCTCCAGATCTGTACTTGGTGACTCAAGTTTCATGGATACTTTGATGGACGTTGGGAATGAACAAACATGTAGAGTATTAAATCTGAAAGTATATTGCCTAAACTGTTTTCTATCCAAGAGAAATGGAAAGGGAAAATTGAGTAAAATGATGATTTTCTGCCTGCTTTTTATAGCTCTGTAATCTTCTCTGTTTTTTTTTCTAGTTTTTTTAATTAACACACAATAAAATTTACATTTTCTGTATGTGTGACTCCATAAACTTTAGTACGTGTATACATTCAAGCAACCATCACCAGGATCAAGATACAGAAGAGTTCCATCAGCGCCCCAAAACTCCCTCTTGTTATCCCTTTGCCATCACTGTCTCCCTCAACCCCTAATCCCTAAAAGATCACTGATTATTTGTCTGCTGTCCATCATGGATGGTTCTGTCCATTAGAGAATTTCACATAAATGGGGCTATTTCGTAGGTAACCTTCTGAGACTGGCGCCTTTCACCTGGCTTAATGCCTTTGAGATTTATCCAAGTTGTTGCATGATTCAATAGTAGGTTGCATGGTATTGTTGAGTAGTCTTACATTATTTACATGTACTACAGTTTATCTGGTTATCAGTAGGACATTTGGGTTGTTTCCCATTTGGGGTGATTATGACGAGAGCCGCTATACTAACAATTTTGGACAAAGGGGTTTGTTTTTGTTTTTGTTTTTGGAAACGCATTTATTAAATACCTAGGAGTGGGATTGCTAGATACAGTGGGTGTAAATATGTTTACTTTTATTAGACACTTCCAAATTCTTTTCCAGGCTGCTGGTATCATTTTGCATTCCCACCAGCAAAGTAAGAGAGTTTCAGTTGCTTACCACCACTTGGCATTTTATTTTTATTTTAGCCACTCTAATAGATGCATAATTATGGTTTTAATTTGCATTTCTTTAATGGCTAATTTTGTTAAACATCTTTTCATGGGCTTATTTACCATGCTTATATCCTCTTTGGTAGAGTATTCAAGTTTTTTGTCCGTTTTAAAATTGGATTGTTTTCTTATTGTTGATATTTGAGGGTTCTTTATATATTTTGGATAAAAGTTCTTTGTTGGAAACGTGATTTGCAAATATTTTCTCCAGATTTGTTACTTGTCTTTTCATGCTCTTAATGTCCTTTGCAGAGCAAAAGCTTTTAATTCTGATAAAGTCCAATTTATCAATTTCTTTCTCTATAGATCATAGTTTTGGTGTTTTGTGTGTGTGTGTGTGTGTGTGTGTGTTACTCTTTAGACTGTTAACATGGTGGATTGGTGGATCGTGTTTACTGATATTCAACCTTGAACCAATCTTGAATTTGCAGGATAAATTCCACTTGCCATGCTATATTATTGTTTTTACTTATTGTTGAATTTGATTTTGTTGAAGATTTTTGTATCTATTTCCATGAGGAATATTGGTCTCTGGTTTTCTTTTCTTGAACTGTCTCTTTTTTCATCAAAGTAATGCTGACCTCATAAAATCAATTAGGCAGTATTATTTCCTCTTTTGTTTTCTGGAAGAGATTTTGTGTGATTGGTGCTGTTCTTCTATATATGTTTGGTAGAATTCACAGTGAAACTATCTGTACCTGGAAATTTTCTTTTTGGATGGTTTTTAGCTAGGAATTAAGTTCTTAAATAGTTATAGGACTATTCAGGTTACCTAGTTCTTCCTGGCTGAGTATTGTTGTTGTTGTTGTTTTTTTCATTGCTGTACTATGAATTAATCAATTTATATAAAGTGCTGAATTTATATATGTAAAGTTGCTCATATTATTCCTTTATTATCCTTTTAATGTCTGCTGAGTCTGGTGTTACATCTTTCCATACTTGATAATGATAATGTGTCATTTTTCAGTCATGTTAGAGGTGTGTGTGTGTGTGTGTATAAAATATATTAAAAAATATATATCTAAATATATATCTAGTCTTTGTAAAGAAAAAGTTTTGTTTTTTTGGACTTTTCTATTGCTTCTCTGTTTTCTTTCTTTTAAAAAAATATTTTTAAAGATTTTATTTATTTATCTGACAGAGATCACAGGTAGGCAGAGAGGCAGGCAGAGAGGAGGAAGCAGGCTCCCCACTGAGCAGAGAGCCTGATGCAGGGCTCAATCCCAGGACCCTGAGATCATGACCTGAGCCGAAGGCAGAGGCTTAACCCACTGAGCCACACAGGTGCCCCTGTTTCTGTTTTCAATTTTATTGATGTGTGCTCTTATCTTTATGTTCATCCTTTTGATTGTTTTGGGTCGATTTTCCTTTTCTCTTGTTTCATGAATTAGACATTTAGATGATTGATTGGAAACCTTTCTGTTTTTCTAATATAAATATTTACTACTATAAATTTTCCTGTAAGTCCTGCTTTTGCTGAATCTCATAAATTTCAGTACACATACTTAACTTTTCAAAATGTACTTAGAATCGATATTTTACTACTTGATGTGGAATATAAAACATTTTCCATCATATAGATATCTTTCTTTCCTGATTTATATTGTAGCTGTCTTATATATTACATTTATATACACTAAAACTCCATCAGTATTATAATTTTTGTTTTCAACCTCAAGCATATTTTGAAATATTCAGTAAAAGAATAGCATATATTTTCCAAGACATTTATCAACTGTGTTGCTCTTCTTTCATGACTGATGCTATAAGTTTTCCTCAAGTAGCATTCCACTCAGTCTGAAGAACTTCTTATAGCTGTTATTCTAGAACAAGCCTACCCTCAGGGGATTCTCTTATTTTTTCTTCATCTGAAAATGTTTTTTTTCCCCATAATTACTGAAGAATATTTTCACCGGTTATGGAATTCTGACAGTGACAGTTCTTTTCCTTCAGCACTTTAAAAATGTTCCATCCCCCCCACCCCCGCCCATGATATCTGGTGAGAAATCTATTGTCATTCAAATCATGATTTCCTTACAAATAATGTATATCATTTTTCAATGATATCCTTCAATACTTGATCTTTGTCATCAGCTTTCATGATTTTTAAAATCTTTAGCTTCTTGATTCTACCGTGTCTGGGAGTGGATTTCTTGGGGGTTATCTCTTTACAGGTATGCTAAAGTTCTTGAATCTGTAAGCTTACATCTCTTGATAAATTTGGGAAGTTTTCAGCTATTATTTCTTCTAATATTTTTCTGAACAAGACTCTTTCCTTCTCAAACTCTGACAATACAAATGTGAGACTTTTGGATTTTGTTCTACAGACCCCTCTTCATTTTTTCCTATGAAAAAAGTCTGCGTTATTTTTTTTTTCAATCTTTTTGTTGTTGTTGTTCAAACTGGATACTTTCTATTGATCTATCTTCAAGTTCACTTTTTTCTTTGTTAACTTCTTTTGCTGTTGGGCCTATCCAGTGAGTTTTTATTTTTAAGTTGTTATATTTTTCAGTGCTGACATTTTCAAATGGTTCTTCTTTATATATTCTATTTCTTGGCGGAGTAATTCTATCATTCCATTTATATAAGAGTTTACTTCCTTACTTGGTAGAGCATTTTCACAAGAGCTCCACTAGTCTTTGATAATTCCAACATCTATGTCATCTTGGAGTTGGCATCTCTTAACTGTCTCTTCCTGAATGAGTCATGATCTTTTTGGTTCTTTATATGCTGCATACTTTGGGATTGTATTCTAGATATCTTGATTACTATGTTATGAGATTCTGGACAAATCTTACAAAGAAAGTTGATATTTCTATTTTAGCAGACAACTGACACAGTTGGGTTTAAGTGGTAAATTCCAACCAGCCACATGTGTTTTATGATTCCAATGTCAGTCCAGTTTATAAAACCTTTGTAGTACTATTCAGATCTGTCCCCTGTATGTACCTCCCAGCTTCCAGTCCAGGATCTGGGCAATAGTCAATCCTGTTGCTTGGTTCTCAATGTTCCTGTAGTTTAGAGTCAGATCCACATATGTGCAAATCAGAAGTAAGCTCAGAAGTTCATAAACAACTTTAGGGAGTTGGAATCCTGATCTCTTTCCTCTTTGTCAACTCACTGGTACCTTCTAGATTCCTGGGGCTCTCATCTTTGGTCTGTTGGCCAGAAAGCTGGGATTTTGGTAACTTTACTCTGTTGTTCACTTTCTGCAACTGACCCACATCTAAGGCCAACTGATAAGGGAACACGGAGACACACAAAGCCACAGTAGTTTGCCTCATCCCCTTGGGATCCCGGCTCCTCCAACTGGAAAGGAATGTGCTCCTTTCTCAGAGTTTTTGTTTCCACATGCTCCTGTTACTGCCACTACTGCAGGATTTCTTGGAGATACAAGTGAATGAGAAAAAAAAAATGGAGAAAAGAAAAAAATATATATAATAATGGCTTCTGCCAGCATCTCTGAATACTAGGAATTCCCTTTCTGACTATTTGAGCTAGAATCAGAGAACCTCTCCTGGGGCTCTCTCTGTTCGTCCCATTGTGCCCACTCTGGGTTTTCAGCGGCCCTGAGTTCATTTCAAGGGATATCAGAAGGGTAAAAGTGACAAACTCACCATTTTGGTTGTCTTCCCCAATCTGCCTACTACTATTTACTTTCAGAGTCCTCAGATGACCCATGTATTTTGTCCAGACTTCATAGCTGCAGTTAGTAGGAGGGACAGGGTGGAATGAATGTGTTTACTCTGTTGTACCTAGAATTGAAACTCTTCGATATTTCTAAAGAGAATAAGGCAAAGCTCCTTATTCTGAATTTCCTGCCTAACTGAATGTTTAGACCTATTAATGCTAGGAAGAGGAAAAATGTAAGTGTGGGTGGATGAGGTGGGACTATCATGTAGTCATGTGAAACATTTCAAAGCCAAAAAAAGAAAAGAAAGTCTTTTAAGATTTACTTCTTTACAGGCATATATTTTACCCAGTACCATCTGTGGGGAAGGAAATAAGAAGTGAAAGGCAAGAATTAAAATAAGTTTTGGAATCAGTAAAGGACTAAAGAAAGTTTTACTGGGCAAGTTAGTATGGATTCAGGAAAGAAGGAAATACACTATACTTACTGAGGTTTTTTTGTACCATCTCCAAACCAGGGCTTGCCAGGAATTTCCCTTTTTCCATTTACCCTGCTCAGAAGCCCACCACAAAGAGCAGGACCTGGGTTTGCCTAAGCCTACGCTTGAGACAGAAATAAAACCCTTTACCTCCTAACAGGGGACTGAGCTGTGAGACTCTGAAAGCTTTTCTTACTGCTTGTTATCATCATCTTCCTCTTCTTCTTTCTTCTTCTTCTTCTTCTTCTTCTTCTTCTTCTTCTTCTTCTTCTTCTTTTCTTCTTCTTCCTCTTCCTCTTCTTTTCTTTTATGGGTTCATGGATCCATAATATTATTACATTTTCCCACACACATAGCTAGTTTGGGCTCTCACATCCACATCCATGGAGTTAGGTCACAATAAAGATCAACCTCTACACAATGTGCTACTGTGTTAGTTGGTTTCCGTCTGAACACAGTAATTCATGTGTGTGTGTGTGTGTGTGTGTGTGTGTGTGTGTGTGTATACTTTGGGAACTTTTCAAACACAGAGTTTAACCAAGGATATCAGATCCTGAGACCCTCCTGACAAGGGAATCGTGGATTTTCCTCCAAACCCTTTCCTCCAAGTGGCCTTATAATAGATTCCCGTCCTATAACTTGTTTGGTCAGAAACACCATTTCCTCTACCCTTCAAGGACTGAGGTTGAGAAAAGGATTGCTGGCCATGATTTATACAAAATACAGACGATTCATCTCAAATGAGGAGCTAAATTTACTTTGAAAACCTGCTCTGTTTGTCCGGAGATGACTCTCATGGAAAACACCCTGGAGCCTCTGCTAACATGAGGGCTGTTATTCCCCGAAGCCCTGCCCCTCTCCTCAGGAGCCTGGCGGGAAACAAAATTTGTAGTTGGAGGAAGTGAGTTGCTATCAGCCTACGAGAGCAACCTAACCCAGAGCAAATGGACTGCAGGCTTTTCTAGGGCTGGCATCACATGTTCTTCACTTTGACTAATGCTGAGCATAGATCTTTCCACATGGTGGGTAATCCATATAATTATTTAATTAAGTGGTATCTTGACCAGATCTGAGAGAGTGGATTCATTCATCAAGACTTAATGAGTTGCCTGCTATGGGCGTGGCTTTGTTCTAGATCTCTCCACTGAGGAAAAAGAAAGAACAAAAGACTTTACCTGCTTTAAAGAGACTGTTTTAGTGGAATAGGTGGGAGGTGACAACTGGCTTAGTCAGCTTGGGCTACCATAGCAAAATACCATAGACAAGGTGGCTCAAACAATAGACGTTTATTTCTCACAGTTTTGGAGGCTAGGAAGTTCAAGATCAAGGTGCCAGCTGACAAGGTTTCTAGCAAGAGCTCTCCTTCTGGCTTGCGCAAGGCTGCTCTCTCACTGTGTCCTTATATGGCAGAGAATGAGCTGACTTTCTGGTGTCTCTTCTTAGAAGGACACTAATCTTACCGGATCAGGGCTTTACCCCAGGAAGGGGTGACCTTGTTTAACCTTTTTTAACTTTAAATATAGCTCACTGGGGATTAGGGCTTCAATGGGCAAATTTTAGGGGGATGGGGGATGCAATTCAATCCATAGCACCAACCAAACAAATCAAAATCATTATATTACATAATGGCAGTTAGTGATACAAGGAGAACGAAAAGTGGAAGAGACTAGAGAGTTTGAGGTGGAAAGGTGATAGTAGGCTTCTCTGAAGAGGTGAATTTAAGCAGAGGCTTCAGGGAAGTATGCTGTTCAATGTAGTGAGGGTCCGGACTGAGAGACCCAGTGAGACAGAAGGATGCTTGGTTGCTGCAGGATAAATGTTCAGGACAAAAAAAAAAAAAAAAAAGAATCCAGGTAAAGTTCATGATCAGGGATGAACAACAGACACTTTGCAGCTTGTAGGTTTCTAGCTAAGTCCCCAGTAGGAACCACCTTTACCCATCTAGTCCCCCGTGTGCCTAGAAGGCAGATAGAGGGAGGAAGTCTAAATATATTTAAAATACCAGGATTTTCTAATAAGGGGTCAAGTCTCAAGGGATTTGGCCAATCTCCGGAGACTTGAAATAATTCATTCAACAATTTGTAATAATTAGGAAGTCCTTACTATGTACCAGGCACTGTGCACATACTCATGAACGCGTCTTGGCATAGAAACTGGAAAAATGTCCTTGGACTTATTTTTCCTGGGAGGTAATTATTACAGTGGTGAAGTGGTGTTAGATCGACTACTCCTGTTCCAGGCTTGGAATATCCTAGGACAGAATGGACTGTTCCTTTTTTCTCTATTGCTGGGTCTTTCTCTTAGAGGACTCTGGGCCTTAATCATTGGTTCTCTTCTTTATTTTATGCTTTCTCTTTGGTTACTTCAGCCTTATAAATACAATCTCTATACCTATTAATCTGAAATTTATATTTGCATCTTCACATTTATCATGGACTCTAAATTCATATATACTTGACTGTCTATTTAACCTCTCCATTAGGATGTTTAATAAACACCTCAAATCTAATGTGCCCGACCCTGAACTACTAATCTTCCTCCTCACTCCTGCTCTACCCAGTCTTCTTCATCTGAGCTGATGACAGCTGCACCCTTGTTGGAGCCCCAAGCCTCAAAATTGTCCTTGACTTCTGTCTTTTCTAGAATCTCATATCCAGTCCTTCAACAAATCCTGTTGGCTCAATCTTCAAAATATATCCATATTCTGACAATTATTTACACCTCCACTGCCTCCAGCCTGGCCCAAGCCATGGTCACTGTTCACCTGGATCGTTGCAATAGCCTCCTGACTGAGCTCCTCCATCCTCAGAAATCTATTCTCAGAATGGCAGCCAGAGTCTTTGAAAATATTAGTAGCTTATCCCACTCCCTGCTCAAATTCCTGCAATGGGGCTGCATTTCATTGAAAGAAAAAAATCAAAATCTTACAATTATCCAATTATCGTTCCCTTAATTAATTCCCGGACCTCCTTTCCCCTTTGCTCTCCTAATCACGCTGGTTTCTTTGCTTTCATAGTAGAGGAAAAGTCATTTTCCTTCTACTCCTGTAGGTTCTTGTCTGAGACCCCCTGTAACAAGAGACAGATTAACAGGAGAAAAACAAACAGAAGTTTAATAACGTGTATACTTCCTATGTACTTGAGAGACATCCAGGAAAACTAAGTAACTCCTTCAAATGGTCCGAACTACCACCCTAAATATGATGTCTAGCTAAAGACAAAAGATGTTGGGCAGATGAACTCGGTTTTCAGGCAAAGCCCAGTAAACAAGCACATGGTTGTTATGCAGGGTTAAGTCTGCACCTTCTCCACTGATAAGAGTTTCTAGAGATTTGGCCATCCTTCTTTTTCTGGTGCAGAGAAGGGGACACCCTTACAAATAGGGATTTCCCTTATACTGGGAAATGTCTCTTACGAAAGGGTGACTTATTTCAGTTTTCAGGGCTTCTGCAATTTATTTATTGCTGGCAGTCTCTTCTCAGCAGGCCTCGGTTCCATGAGGAGAGGACTTCTGCCTGTTTTGATCACTTGTATCATCCCAGGCATCTAGATTACTGACTGGTATGTCGTAGGTGCTCAATAAATCTTGACTTTGTGATTACAAGACTACAATCTATATCTAATGCAATTTCTTCCATTGCAGGCCTTTAATAACTGATTTTGAAGGTCTGACTGTTTAGCCTGAATTGTGCAGCAGTTCATGAACTTTTCTAACATAGTTTCCAGTTCCTGGAAACTGGCAAGAAGGTCATCCGTATACAAAACACGTCTCATTTTTTTCTTCTTGTTGAAATATAATGTACAGATAGAAAAGTACATCTATCACAAGGGCACATCTTATTGTAATGTCACAAAATGAAGTCTCCTGCAGGACCAGTACCCAGAGGAGGACACATGAGCTGCTCCCTCATGATTCCCTTCCTGAATTCTAACACCATGGGTTAGTTAAGCACATTTTATTTTAAAGACTCCACATTGGGATTTCAACAGTTTCGATAATGTTCGGTTAAAACCAATCTAGTTTTTCTTTTGGGGGGAGAGAGAGAGAGCATGTGTGCATGGGCGAGGTTTGGGGGAGTGAGAGGTGGTAGGGAGAGTAAAGAGGAGGAGAGAGAGAATCTTAAGCAGGCCCCCTGCCCAGTGCAGAGCCCAATCTCATGACCTTAAGAGCATGGCCTGAGCCGAAATCAAGAGTGAGATGCTTAACCAAGGCAGACATCGAGGAGTGCCAAGGCTAAAACTAAAATTAATCTGATTTTTCCCCGAACTGCCGAAGAAAATATAAAAATGGAACTTGTTTTATTTTATTTTTTTAAAACATTGTATTTATTTATTTGACAGAGAGAGAGAGAGAGAGAACACAGTAGGCAGAGCGGCAGGCAGAGGGAAGAGAGGGGAAGACTCCCCACTGAGAGGAAAGCCGGATGCAAGGCTCGATCCCAGGACCCTGGGATCATGACCTGAGCTGAAGGCAGCCCCTGAACCCATTGACCCACCCAGGAGCCCCTCACACTTGTTTTTAAAAAGCACAGCCTGGCGTGACAAAGCTTGGGTGGCTCAGTAGGTTCAGGAGCCAAGTCTTCAGCTCAGGTCATAATCTCAGGGTCCTGGCATGGAGCCCCACATTGTGCTCGACACTCAGTGTGGAGTCTGCTTGAGGCCGTCTCTCCCACTCCCTCTACTCCTCCCTCCAGCACTCTCTCTGCCCCTCTCTCAAATAAATAAACAAATCTTAAAAAAAAAAAAAAAAAAAACCCATAAGGAATTTATCAGAGGCTCACATTTCAAAATAGACTTTCTGGGAAAAATCAATCAAACATAGATGTTAGATGCATCTCCCTTTACCTCATGTGCATTTAGGAAGGACTGTGAAATATGATATTTGCCAGAAATATATGTCGAGCGCAAGGATAGTTCTTTATTGCCTTACTGGCTTGTAATACTGATGCTGTTGTAATGGCAAGGATTTTCTCACAGAAAGTAAGGAGCTTGCTGAAGAATCACTCCATTGAAACTTCAGGGTGAAGAACTTGCACACGCGTGGGTGAGCTATTATTCTTTCTCCCTCACAACCCAGCTCTATTCTCAGCACTTCTCTTCCCTGCAGAAGCAGATGACTCAGACTCCCTACTGCTTCCCGCCTTTCCCTCAAACCAGCCCTCTGGCCTCGTGGGGGAATTCCCCATGACCGATTCATGAGAAGACCGGGGACACTGTCTGGTTTAAGGATGTATCCTCTGCAAGTCAGAGGGAAATCTCCCAGTGGACAGAACTTCGGGTGCTACCTCTGGTCGGACACTTGATGTGAAAGAAGAGATAACTGAGTTTCCCTGAAATCGGCTGATCCGTGGGTTGTAAACTGATGTGTTGGTCAACTTACCAAGGACTTGGTGGGTTTTTAAATGTGATTGGAGGACTGTTGCCAAAATCACCTAAAGAGAAATTACATTACGGACTTCTGAGAAGGCCACCAGTCTTTGAAACTATCTGGGCTCCATGGAAGTGTCCCCTGGGGGACATCCACAGTGTAGAAGGATAAAATAGGGAGGTCATCAACATGACGTGTACTTGGTTATAAGTGAGCCTCCTTTCTGGCCATCTGTATACTTGCACAAATAGCCCGGGTACCAAGTGGCCATGGAAACAGAGATAGAAGCAATCAATGTGAATAAAAACACAGACTTCCTCTTACCACAATTATTCTGATTTCTACCGGTATGAATGCACAACTTTGTAAGAGAGCAGCCCATACGGAGCCTTTATTTGGTACCATTGCCCAGGACACCAGCCATCCAGGCTGATTGTTTTGGACAACTCCATTACAGAAGGGGCTCTTTGTCCTTGTGGGAGTAGCTGCATATTCTGCAGAGTGACTTCCCCTTACTGCCCATGATGCTTCTGCCAACACCACCAGAGATGGTTGATAAATTGTCTTATCAATCCATGGCATTGCAGTGACCAAGGGCAGGCTGCCCCAAATGGACTGTTTTGACAGGAAGACTGTTTTGAGTTAAAAAACCATTAAAACCCAGAAGATTCAGGAAAAGCTCTTTGTAACACCCCACAACAGCCTAAAAAGAATTTAGATAGAGGACCTGTTCCAGGAAGAAAACTATCACCATGAAGAACTACATTATACTATGAGCTAGTTATGGTGGAAAGGGAGAAACCGAGCAAGCGTGGCCCAGCAAACATTTGTTTGCTAAATATTTACTCTTTTTTGTCTCCCTGTGAATTGCATTTCTTCTCTTTGAAGTTCCAGATACCTGCCCCCTTCTCCTTAATGCAGAATGGCATACATATTTCATGTTGCCTGCCTTTGGAATGTCCATGTCTGTGTGGATTCCCTGTACATATGAAATCAAACTTAATTTTCTCCTGTTAATCTCTCTCTCTTGCCAATCTGATTCCCAGTCTAGCTAGAAGGACCTTAAAGGAGATAGGACATTCTTGCTTCCTAACAGTATCACACACATTGTTGCCTCTGATTGAGTGAGGAACTCCTTTGCAGTGAAACAACTACGGCTACGGCTTTGGGCTCACATGATGGAATTCATTGTTCTTACATCACTTGGAAGCAGCTGGCTTGACGGGGTAGCGGAATGACGCACTGAGGTCTCAGTTATGGTCCCCGCTGGAAGATAGCATCTTGTGAGGCCAGAATATTGTTCTCTAAATGATCAGGTCAGTGGTTAATAGAGGCTGTTGAATGCGTTGTTCTGGAAAACTACGAATGGAGGAGGAAGTGGCTTCTCTCAGTTACACTTAATAACCTGATTCGAGAATATTTTCGTCCTGTCCCTGAAACATTGTAGCTAGTGAACTTGCGGTCCTGCTGCCAAACCGAGAGGATTACTTCCACCAGACGACACTGAGAATGCCCCCCCCCCAGGCATTTCCGGCTGTTCATGAAGGACAGTGTGCCCTGGGTGTGCATATGGGGCAGTGTGATTGATTCTGCTTATCGTGGAGAAATTGGATTGTTGCTGCAGAATGGGGCCAACATTATCCACAGCCCACGGGATTGATTGCACTCTCATGTCCAAGAGCAACGGGCAATGGAAAACAGCAGCCAGTCGATAAAGACAGAGCCACAGAGCACCAGGATCCTGTGGGTGGGAAGGTTGGGCTCACCCCTTAGGATAAGAACATCTTCACTTGCCGGGGTGCTAGCTGAGCGTGAGGGGGTCACGGGGTGAGTGGTGGGAGAAGGACGTCAGGAGGGTCGGTGTAGACCCATCTTACTGCAAGTGTTTATCCTTCTCCCTTTCCTTGCTGCTTTACTCCTGGGGGGTGTGGACAGTCCAGGTTCCAGGAAGGAGAGTGACTGAACTCTGACGCCTCTCATGACACACTGGTGGATGAGAGGTTGTGTATTTCCCCGTGTGGGAGGGCACAGTCTCTTAGCTAAGGAAAGGACCGGAGCAGAAGCTGGGTGACAACAAGGTGGCCTGGGCTGGTTCTTCTCAGCCTTTCCTTGCCACACCCTGCGGCCTGCGAGGCTGAGCGCTACTAAACTTGCCATTTCGCTTGCTTTTCCCTGTCCTCTGGCAAGGAGACACTGGCAGAGGCCCGTGCGCGGGAGGAGAGCAAGGTCAGGGATTTTTCCTCCTCCCTCCTCACTCTTCCTGGCCTCCCCACCGTTCAGCACAGGCCCCGAATCCCAGCCAGATCCCCAGCCGCAAGCCTGCCTTACTCAGCTCTGCCTCTTAGTAGGCTGGGAACAGCATTTCCTCACCTGTCCAGGTCTCCAGGGCTGCAGGCTAATCCCTGGGTGTTTCCCTAGATCTTGTAGCTTCCATTAACCTTGATCATGCCTCTGTAAATAATCCCCGCATGAAGTGCTTTTCCGTTAAAGCCTTTTGGGGGGTGCCTTCGATTCCCTGCTGACACTTTGATGGCTAGAGCAGGGAATGGTGCTGAGAAAGGAGAAGGCAATGCCTTCTGCTGTTGTGACGGGGTGGGGGGCCTGGAGGGTATCTGGCCGGCATATCGCAATGGGATAGAATACGGTGCATCTCACAGGCTGAAACTGGCTGAGATTAAAAAACAAACAATCATCTCTACTGGTCAGAGTTCATAGGTTGTTTATTTTTTTAAAGGGTGGCATAAGGGAGAAAAGTTTGTGAAGCAAATTGTGGGGGGGGAGTGCTCAAGACTGAGGGGTTTCCTGGGATGTGGGACCTCAATGCTACAATCGGGACCATCCTGAACGAACTGGGACAGCTGGTTCCCTTAGTCTGTGACTATACTTGGGACCTCCGAGTCCTGCTCAGATGCTCCTGCTGAAGAGGCATTCCAGGCAAAAGAACACTATTCTAGAACCACATGCTGATTCCTTTCCATCTTCTAGCAATGGCAGATACATTTCCCTCTCGTGGCATTCGTTCTCATTAATGGTAGAGGCAGTCCGAGAATCCCTCTAAACACAGTGGTTCAGGCAGCCGGTATCAATGGATCAGAGTTGGAATGCCAAAGAACCTGCTGCCTCTAATTTAGAGCTTTGACTCCGGATCTAAGAACTGAGCTGGACCAAGTAGAGCCTCCAAAACTCCTTTTGCCCTTATAACCCTGGATCCTGCTGAACTTGGCAGGCAGTGTGTGGCCTTTTTGGCTCCTTTGCACTTGACCAAGAACCTAACCTTGTCTCTCCGTGACTCTCCGTCTAAGGTAAAGTTTCAAAGGCTGACAGTATGGGCTGTAAGAATAGCAGATCATACCTTTGTAACATTAACAATACGCCTGGATTGGCTCTACAGGCTTTGTGTGTATTTATGACTTATATTTTAGGGAGGAGGAAACAAACGGAAGTGAATTAAACGACTTGCCCTGAGTGCCACAGGTAGTGTGGAGTAGACACGGGACTCAAGTCCGCTCAGTCTGGCTGGGAAATTTCTTAAGCACTGCATTGTAGTACCTCTTGCCTTGGCCACTGGGGATCCCTGGCTCCTGGCTCAGATCTTGGCATGTAGCCAGTGCTCATCATTAAATCTCTACTGGAAGCTACTAAATACAGACAAATCCTAACAGTATGTTTCCTTTTTTCTGGTCTCCTTGTCATGGACACTGCCCTGGGTCTTCTAAGTAAGGGCAACCTTGGATCCAGCTGACTAAACCAGCAGGACAGAGGACAGAAGAGCAGAGACCCATCCAATGTCATGTGGGTTCAAATCCCGACTCTTTTAGTCTCCTGATCTATAAAAAGACAGTGACAATGGAATTTACCCCACCAAGTTTGTGTACTAAATGAGAGCCAAGAACTTGGCACACAGTGAATATGTAGTGTTAGCTTTGGTTATTTGGATCATTATTATTAGAAATCAATCCAGGGGTGCCTGGGTGGCTCAGTTGGTTCGGCAGCAGACTCTTGAGGTCAGCTCAGGTCTTGATTTCAGGGTCATGAGTTCAAGCCCAGAGCTGGGCTACACACGGGGCATGGAGCCTACTTAAAAAAAAAAAAAAAAAGAAAAAAGAAAAATCAATCCAAATGTAGTACATGTAAGTGCAAAGAGGAAATTTCTTGTACCAGGAGCAATCTCGTGACCCCTGCTAGTTCCATTCCCAGTGGAGAGCTCTCCTCTTGGGGTCTTTGGCCCTCCCCTTCGGCATCTGCTCCTTCTCTGCAGCGGGGGTGGAAGAAAAGAAATCCTTGGGCTCCCTCTAGAGGCCAGCAGCGCTCAACTTTGAAACTTTCAATGACCTCCCAGGAACCAGAGGATGTTTTCTGAAATTCTCTGTTTTTGTTTTTGTTTTTGTTTTTTTCTTTTTTCCCCCAAGTCCCTTCTTCTGTGCTGGGTGTTTTCTGTTTGTCCCTCTGAATCTACTCTCCCTTCCTTTCCACTCTGCTCTGGGTCCCAAGCATCCCAAGATGCTTGATCTCTGTGGACTGAATCTGGGGGCTCCCTTGCCCACTGACTTCCAGGTTATTTTAACCAGCAGAGATCACTCCTACTGAGGAAAAAGAGAGAAAGACTGGGGTATTATTATTTCCTCAGACCCCTCCTCGCTGAGTTTTCTTAGACTTGACAATTCCCTTCTACCAAAGACTAGAGCTCCCATCAAGCAGACCCTAAGATCTTTGGGTCTTGATGCTGGCCTCTTTATCTCTTCAGAGCAAGGATGGAAGTGGTCCCCTGCTGTTGTGAGCCCCAGGACATGGCACCATCTTGTTTTCCCTTAATCCTGCCCACACCTTTGTAAATAGTCCCTTTATTAAGACCTCCTCAGTTGAGTTGCCATCTGTTTCCAGCCACATTCTACTCATACTGTGTCTAAATTCCTTGGCTTGGCAGTCTCATCTCTGCCTCACTTCCCCTGTACACCGCGTTCCCACAAACCAACCACTTATGGTTTCTGCAGTATAATCACGTTGCTTAGTGCCGCAGGATTCTGACATGAATTCCTTCATCAGCAGAGACCCGACACATTCCATGCCCTCCCCTCTTGCATTTCACTCTCCACCTTGACCCCTCTGCAATCCCAGGCACTCCCTCTTCTTCTTTAAAGAACATGGTTCAATGGCCTTGTCTTCTATTCAGTCCTTCCTTATCTCCTGTGGTGCATGTTTTGTCCCTCATCTCGCTGGCATCCTGCCATTTCTATCCTATTGGGTATCAACATTGCGTTTTGGTTGGATTGACCTTTTCTCTGGCGTCTGTGGAGGATCCTGGGTAATTGCATGGCATTAATTGGATTAATTCCCATAGTCCTAGTCCTACCAGTATCTGGCACTTCCCTGGCCATGGGGATTTCTTTACAGGTGTTCCACTCAGCAGGAAACTGAGGAGTTTCTGTTTGTTTTGTTTCAGGAACTGATGCTGTCCCCATCAGAGTGAACAGGGAGACTGTAGTTACATCTGCTACTGGCAGCCATGTTGTAACCAAGAAGAACGCTACACTGAGCAAGAAGGTGGCATAGAGGGAGAGAGGGGTCAAGAGAACCACTGAGAAACAGTGCCCAAATCTGTTATGCCAGTTTGAAAGGGGGTCTAGTGATACAACCTAAAAATATCTGTAGCATTTGTGTTCACGAAAAAGCAAAATTCACAAGGTGCTCTTAGAAAGCAACTGGATTCATTTCTTCTGCTGCTCATTCAAGCCCACCCTAAGGGCTACATCTTCAGCTGTCTCTGGATGACATACTGGTGAAGCCCAAGGTTGGGGGAGGCTCTATGACTTATCTCTTCTTTCACTGGTGAAAAAAAGATCTTCTAGCCACTTCTAATTACAAAATAGTTTCATTTCGGTAATTAAAATACCCATTTCTAAGTGATAGTTAAACCTCTGTGATTCATTCAATACAAAGCTTCCCCGCTCCCCAAACTCCAACCACTAGAAGCTGCAGCGGGTGCCAGGTGATGGGGGAGGGAAGTGTTTCTATTTCTCCCATCCAACATCGGGTATGGTGCATTTTATTCCCCATTTCCCATTCCTTCTCATTTTCTAAGAGGTTTCTGGCTCCTGGTTTGAAGCACAGGAAAGAGGAGAGGGAAGCAATGAGAAAGATCTCACCCGTACGGACTCTCCAAAGTGATATAGTGATGGTTCCTGCTCTTCAGATGTTTAAAACTAATTTTTCCTGGCTTTAAACCCAGGCAGAACTATCCCCATGGGCACTTCTGCGGGTTCGCTGAGGACCTCCCTGGCACACTGGGCCGGACTCCCTGTGATGTGAGCAATGCGTTTTTCTCTGTAGGTCACTTTCGGGTCCTCCCCAGCTCCTGGGATTCTGGAAGTCTGTCCTCTTACTGGATTTATGGCAACAGTTCAGGCTTTCTCGGGCTGCAGTCCTGCCTACCTCGCTCCCTGCCCTCTCTTCCCCACATGGGTCACGTCTGGTTCTGGAAAGATACTGTTGTATCCTTTCCCCAGTGGGAAGAGTCTGCTCAGGGCAGCCTGGTCTCTGCCCTCAGAGTAGTCAGCCAACCATAACCTTTTGCCTTTTGATTTTACAGGCATGTGTCACATCGCATCACTGTGCTCAGCAGCCCCCAAGGGTTACATAACTGGAAGACAGCCTAATCTCCTCTCGGCAAGTTTGAGGGTAGGGAGAGAGATCCCCTACCCTTCCCCCACAGGCATGGGAAGGGGGGCTGGGGAACAGACACACTGATAGTCTCTCCACAAAAATCCTCTTGTGTCCGAACTCAACCCAGAGACGGATATTTGCTGAAAGTCGCACAACTGGTGGATTGCATCCTCTTTCCAAGTCCTGCACAGGTGTTCCGGCCCATCCCATTGGAATGCGGGGTGCTTACCCCCTTATTGTCTTGATCCCTCAGCAGAAATGGAAAGAGAAAGCGTGGGAAGTGTCCCTCTGTAACACCCTTTTGCTTTCCCTTTCCTGGAATAGGTGTGGGTTTGAGGGGTTCTGGGAAGAGTAGGGGTACAGTCTCCTGGAGGACTGAGAAGGAAGGGGGTCCACTTAGCTCAGCCTCTGCCACCTTTGGCTCTCGTCATATCCTTCTGTCTGAGAAGCAGGCATATCCTGGTTTGCTCTGTTGGCTGTAGGGTAAACTCTGCTTTGTCGGGGTAAAAAGCTGAGCTGGGGGGGAGGAGGGTTAGATCAATTCAGGAGCCTGCTGGCAGGCCTGTTTTGTTGTACACTTCAGCCAAATTCTTCACTGTTATATCATCAGGATCATAACTGACATTTTGACTTTTGTCTGTCTGAAACCCATAGGACTCAGTGGCTTCTCCATTTTGGTGGGAAAGAGAGGTCTTATTTGGGGCTCACTTCGACACCATCACAAGCTATAGAGAAAAAAAAAATTTTTTTTTTTTTTTTTTTTTGCCCACATGAGTGTTTAAAAATTTCCAAATCAGCATACAACTTTTAAAATCAAGGAGATTTTAACTGAAATTCTAGATTTTCTAATTATCATGATAATTTCAATGATTTGGTAACACTGGGGCTGCTTACCTCATGGAAACAATTCCTGAGATACTATGTAGCAGCTCCCCCTTTAGCCAACGCCTGCACTTACCCATTCTCCTCAATTCCCATTTAGCTAGAGTTACTAGATTTAGCAAATAAAAATACAAGACGTCTAGTTTAAAGTTGAAATTGAGATAAACATTGATTTAATTGGTAAGTATGTCCCATGCAATCCATGCAATTTAGGACACCTCATCCTGTGTCTAGCAACCCTACAATCGAAACTCCTTCCCTCCTTCTTGTTATCTGCTTGGGTTTAAAAGATAAGTGTTTCCTATGCTTGTACCCATTTTTGCTTATCTATATATGCTTAATGCTTAATATACTGCCTGGCTCCCATTCATGTGCTCAACAATGTGTGTGGAATAAATATAGTCAGGGGACCAAAATTCTGTCCCACAGAGAATGTCACTAAGTCTCAGAAGAGGAATAAAAAGTGATAACCTCTTGCTGAACTCATCTTGGATAAAGATTCCGCATTTGTGGTGATTCGAGGGACAGTGCTGAACTTGAATTCTGGACTGTCAATGTGTAGGCTCGACTCAGTCACTGGCTAGCTGAACAGAGTTGGGCGTGTCAATGAGCTTTCCTGGAGCCCTGGTTTCCCAACTCTTCCTGGAAGAAATTGATCAGTTTGCTCCCAGGACTTCTACCAAAGGGAATGTTTCTGATTTCTTGTTTTGCATATTCATCATAGAAAAAAGATCAGCATGGGAAAAATCTGACATCAGTATTTCTCAGCAGCACAAGGAGGAAAGTCAATTAATAACTATATAATTGGTAATAATAAATCAGTGTCCCCAGGCACTATTTCAAGAACTTTTGATCTCATACAGAAAATAGAAGCCTAGAACTTTAGACATATATAGTATACTACCTTTTTTTTTTAGAGTTTAAGATGTCATTAACACCCACCATGACTTAGTAACAGCTACTTTGAGGGAAAAATATGTAAATTATCACATCTGATGCCAATTCAAAAAAACTAAAACAGTGATTAGTTTTTTTAAAAAATTGAGTACAGTTGACACACAACGTTACATTATTCTCAAGTGTGCAACAGAGAGATTCAACTTCTCTATACATTATGCTCTGCTCACCCCAAGGGTAGCTATTATGCTAAAAGAATAATTTTTTTTTAAAAAGGTACGTCATATAATGAAGAAACTTTGGTATATTTAATGGAAAGTTTAGGAGATCACTAATTATTTGAAACCTTACGAGCAGCAGCAGATCAGGCCAGAAGGGTGAATTGACATTTACTGAGCATGTTATGTGGTAAGCGCTTTCATTTCAGTCAAGGTTTCTCAACCTCGGCACCAGTGACATTTGGGGCTGGATCATTGCAGAGGCTGTCCTGTACCTGGTAGGACGTTTAGCAGCATCCCTGACCTCTGTCTACCAGATGTCAGGAGCACCATATCCACCCCCTCCCCCCCCCCCTTGTGACAACAGTGTCTCTAGACATCACCAAACATCCCAGGATTGGGGTGGGGGAGGGGAGCTGTCCTAGTTAAGAACTACTGATTTAAATTATCCAATTTTGAGATAAATAGTTCACAACAAAGTAAGGTCTCAGCAGTCTTCACTGTGCCAAGGTCACGCTGTGGTCTGTGCAGACCTGCGTAGAAGCCTCCTCTTTTGTCACTCTGGTTTCCATTTAGGCCCCTGGCTACCAGGCAGTGCAGTGTGTACCAAGTGTCTCAGCAGACTCGATAGTAACACAGTTTCTTCTACTTCCTGCTGTATCCTCTCCTTCCAAGAGACTCAGACTGAGTCTGTGGGGCTGCAGAAGCTGAGATGTCACAGTGTTGCTGTCTGTCCTGCCTCCCTTCTCTGATGACAGGCATTTATTCAAACCTTGAAAGGGTGGAGGAGACAGAGGGATAAGAATCCAACTCCTATCTAGCCCTTACTATCTGCCAGGCAGCAAACGGTAACAGCTGTATTACCTTTGTGTCGCTAAATTCTAAAATGGATGACTCTCATTTATTTAAAGGAAATGAATGAAAAATTTCAGGCCACTGTCTGAGCTCTTGTATGGTATATGTAGGTTTACAACCCCCTCGGGAGTTATCCTGGCGTACGCTGAAACTGGCTCCTATGTGCAGAGAGCAGGGAGAGAATGAAGAAAGAGGCAGGTAGGTGACAGGTGGCAATTTTAATAACAGCAAAGGGAACTTACGTAAGAGGCTTGTCTTGGGTGGCAGTAAGGTAAATGGATCCCCTACGTCGTCTCCAAATCTTAAAAGCTTACCCAGTCAGGACTGGGTTTGGTTACCTGTCCTGTGCAGGTGTTTTCACCATCACATCACCATCTCAAGGCTCTGTCCTTGAAGCAACCTCTGGGAACAAGAAAGAGTGGGATAGGCAAGTAGAACCTACATTCCAAGGACATGGGAGGGCGTGAGGAGCCTCCAAGTGCCCAGGTCCAGCTCACTGGGCAGTGTCCAATGTGTACAGTGTCCAATGTACAATGTGATGATTTGATATTTGGGTATATTGCAAAATGTTTACTACAGTCAGATTAGTTAAAACATCCTTTACAACACATCATTGCTATTTTGTTGTTGTTGTTGTTCTGGTAAGAACCTTAAAGCTCTACTCTCAGTAACTTTGAAGGATTCAATATGGTATTATTTATTAACTATAGCCGCCATGCTGTGCATTAGATCCCTGGGCCATATTCATCTTATAATTGAAAGTTGGTAGACTTTGACCAACATCTCCCCCATTTCCCCCACCCCTTAGTCCCTGGCAACCACCATTCAACTCTGTTTCTGAGTTTGATGGATTTTATTTTATTTTTTAATTTTTTAAAAAGATTTTATTTATTCATTTGATAGAGATCACAAGTAGGCAGAGAGGCAGGCAGAGAGAGAGGGAAGCAGGCTCCCTCTCAAGCAGAGAGCCCAGTGCGGGGCTCGATCCCAGGATCCTGCGATCATGACCTGAGCCAAAGGCAGAGGCTTTAACCCACTGAGCCACCCAGGCACCCCTTGAATTTGATGTTTTTATATTCTGCATGTGAGAGATCACAGGGAATTTATCTTTCTTTGACTTATTTCACTTAGTGTAAAGCCCTCCAAGTCCATGCACATTGCTGCTATTGGCAATATTTCCTTCTTGTTTTCATGGCTGAGTACAATTCCATTATGTATGTCCAATTACATATACCCCATCTTCACCCATTTATCTTTTGATGGACACTTAAATTGTTTCCATGTCTTGGCTATTGTAAATAATTCTGCAAAGAACATGAGAGTGCAGATATCTTGTGTTTTAATTTCCTTTGGTTATATACCCAGAAGTAGGATTGTTGGATCATATGGTATTTCTATTTTTTTTTTTTTTTAAGATTTATTTATTTGACAGACAGAGACCACAAGTAGACAGAGGCAGGCAGAGAGAGAGGAGGAAGCAGGCTCCCCGCCGAGCAGAGAGCCCGACGCGGGGCTCGATCCCAGGACCCTGAGATCATGACCCGAGCCGAAGGCAGAGGCCTTAACCCACTAAGCCACCCAGGCGCCCCTGGTATTTCTATTTTTAATGTTTTAAGGAACCGTGGTACTGTTTCCCAGAGTGGCTACACCAGTCCAACAGCACACATTTCCTTCACATCCTCACCAGCACATCTTGTCTTCTTGCTGGTAGCCATTCTAACAGGTATGAGGTGACAGTTCACTGTGGTTCTGATTTGCATTTCCTTGATGCTTAGTGATGTTGAGCACTTTTTTCCTATAACAGTTGCCCTGTCTTCTTTGGAAAAAAAAAAAAATGCCTACACAGTTCCTCTGTTCATTTTTAAAAATCAGATTTATTTATTTATTTATTTTGCTACTGAAGTATGTGAGTTTTTATCTATTTTGAATATTGACCCCTTATCAAATCTATGTCTTGCAAATATTTTCTCCCATTCCATAGTTGCCTTTTCACTTTGTTTCTTTTGCTGTGCAGATGTATTTTAGTTTGACGTAGTCTCCCTCATTAATTTTTGCTTTTGGTATGAAATTTCCTAGGAGGCAGAGAAGGAAGAGGGCCTGTAGAGAAGCAAGAACCACAAGGACAAAAAGATGGCAAGAAAAATTCTATTGTGAGGATATGGCTGACAGGATTTAGAAACTGAATGTTGATTGAAATGAATTACTGATGGTCCTCAAAACAAAACGAAGTGAAAACTAATGCTTTGATGATTCAAACAGATCTGGAACTTCCTTTCTACATATTCTCCTATGCTCTGGAACAACTGGATCCAGAGGAATTATAGTGCCTGGATACAGGATACAAAGTAGTTTCCCTCCCAAGTGCCACACAAGAATGTGAACAGTAGATGGCACTTTTGTGTTATCCCTAAATTTTCAACCTTTGAAGGGAACTAACCTAAGAAAGACTCCTGTTAACATAAAAACAAGCTTTTATGGTGCTCAAGTGGATACATTTGATTTCTAATTTGAGGGGAAAATTAAGAAAAGGAGAGCTAATTAAAGGATCTGTTTGTCTTAGGTAGTACCTTGCCTCCAATGCTATCTTGTAGATTTCCAAATAGTGTGAAATATCGTGGCTTTCTTCCAGATTAATACATTTGCAGTTTGGAGTGGTTCCAAGTTAACGTAGCAAGTGGAATTATGTGAATTCCTCAGGCTTGAGGTGAGGGGAAAAAAAAAATAGCCCCCACTTTGGCCTTGTTTCCAAATCTCTGTCTCTGAGCTTTTGCTGTTTGCAAAGGTGGGGAATAACAAACAAAAACACAGTCAAATCAAATATGGAAAAGAACCATGGGAGGAGCAGTTTGGACTACTGAGAGAACAGTGAAATGGAAACACAGATGCTTTTTTTTTTTTTTTAAATTTACTGTTAGACTAGGATACAGAATTTTACATGTTTACAATACGCCTGCCATCATGCAAAAGGCATCATGATGTAACTATGTACTTGGAGCAGTTAATTTCACATCTCTGCATATGAATTTCATCATAAAGAAACATGGTAATAGGGATGCCTGGGTGGCTCAGTAGGTTAAGCTGCTGCCTTCGGCTCAGGTCATGATCCCAGGGTCCTGTGATCGAGTCCTGCATCGGGCTCCTTGCTCAGTGGGGAGTCTGCTTCTCTCTCTGCCACTCTGCCTCGTTTGCTCTCTCTCTCTCTCTGACAAATAAATAATAAAATAATTTTTTAAAAAAAGAAACATGGTAGTAATATTATTCTTGTGAGGACTATGTCAAATTTTCTAAGTTACTTAGAGGAGTACTGAGTATGTACCGAGCACACCAAAGGTAGATGCAAAAAAGTTTTTAAAGCCAACTTTTAGGTGATGGGCCAGTAGGTGATAATTTTCCTTCTATTCAGTAGAGAACATGTATTTTTTTTTTTGGTAACTAGAAAGCTTAAAATCTTAAAAGACTTAGAGAAAAATCTGTATTTAAAAACTTCTCTTTTTTTCTTAACTAGTTTCTACATCCTTCCTTTTCCTTTTTCTTAATCTGCTATACCCATGATCAGACATATCCTAGCTATGAGAAATCCAGAGGTCTTGGTCATTCTTCAGAGTTTCCAGAATTATTATTTTTGATTGTAGTCAAATATATATAACACGAAATTTACAGCTTTATTCTTAAGTGTACAAGCCACTGCCATGACATACATTCACAATGTTTTCCACCATCCCTAGTACCTATCTCCAGAACGTCACCATCTCAAACAGTAACTCTGCACCCATTAAACAATAATTCTCCATTCTCCCTTACCCTCACCAGCTCTGGTAGCCTCCATTCTACTTTCTGTCTCTATGAATCCAACTATTTGGGGTACCTCCTATACATGAGATCATGCAATACATGCACATTTGTGTCTGGCTTATTCACTTAGCATATTGTTTTCAAATTTCACTCATGTTGTAGTATGTATCAGAAATTTATTCCTTTTAATGACCAACTAATAATCATTGTTATGTACTTATCACATTTTATTTGTAGATTCACCTGTTAGACATATGAGTTCTTCCCACTTTTTGACTGTTATGAATAATGCTGCTATGAATTTATCTGTACAAGAATCTGTTCTAGTCCCCGCTTTCAACACTTTTCTTTAAAAACCTAGGGGTTAACTTACTGAGGAACTGCCCAACTGTTTTCCACAGAGCTACAGCATTTTACATCCAAACCAGCATCCAGCATTATTTTTAAGAATGCCTTCAAGTCAAACTGAAATACTGAATCTAAAGTTATTTCCTAGCTGCTTAGTTGCTATGTACAGTATTTACTAAAACTAAATTCTATCACTAGGTAACCAGAGCACCTATAATTAAAAGATGCAGCACACCTTTCATCTACATTGAACATGCATCTTGCCAGGTGTGGTCCATTATGCCATTTTTTTGCTGCCAATAATGTTTATCTTATATGCAGTTTTCAGCTCTGAGTCCTTCCTGCTTTGAGGGAGGGTAAAAAAGGATACAGGTTTAGAATTCGAAAATGTGACTCTGGGATCTTTGACAATTATACGTAAAATATCTAGGAATGAAGTTTATAACTTGTAAACCTCGGTAACATTTTGTCACTCTATCGACCTCATAGTGTTGCCGAAGCGCAGATACAATGTGTAAGGAAGCCTGCTGTACCAGGGCTATAGTTACTATGTGTCCTAATAATTTAAACAAGACAACAAGTTTCTTTCTAAGGGTCCCAACAGACTTTCAACATGCTGCCCTGCGAGTCTGGGGCTCTAAAGCAAACGGTAATGCGCAGAGCCTAGAAACCCATTAACAGAAAAAACAGTAAGTGGATGCATAGCATTCCGTCTTCATTCAAGTTCATCCAGCATCCATATTTATACCACAAAGCCTAGTGCGTCAAAAGCAGTGATTCAATAAGTTAAAATGTGTCCTCCAGAGGCTTAGTTCCTGTGTGAATATTAATAACTATCGAGCTGCCCAACTTCAGCTCCAAACTCCCTTACCCGGTCATTAAGCAGTTGCGGACCCTCTTCAAATTCGTGGGCGCTGTCTCTTTAACGTGCAGCAGAACTCCGATTGCATCGATCACAGACTCGTCCCCCTTCCCCCCCCTCGGTCTCATTTCCATCTCGGTAACTGCTCTCTACTTCCCAGTTTCAAGCAGAGGAGAGCGCGTGCGTTAGTAAACTTTGGCTTTCGTGGGTGGTCACACCTGACCCCGGAGCGTCCCGCTTGCCAGCCCGCGGCGGCCCGGCTTCGGGCCGCGCCGGCTACGTCTCGGGGTTCGACTGGCCACGCCTGGAGCGCGGGGTTTGACTGGGCCGCCGTTGTTGTAGTGACCGGGAGGCGCCGCCGCTCTGAGCAGACGGTTCCGGGCGCCCCACGGTCCCCCTTCCTACCCCATCCCCTCCCTTCCCCGGCTCCCCCCGCGGGCTGGAGCCCGGCGCCGACCGCGCCTCCCATGGCCTCCGCCCTGGTAAGGAGGGGCTGGGGGGCGCCTCCCCGGAGCTGGTGTCGCGGGCTGCGGCGCCAGGTACGGGCAGCTTTCGCACCTGGCGGGAGATGGAGGCGGCGTCCGCAGCCCCGTCCCGAGAGCCCCTCGCCCCTCGCCCCGGGGCGTCCACATCCCACTCTCTGCTCCTGGGGCCGAGTTCTGGCCAGACCCCGGGCGCTCCTCCCCCGCGTCCCGGAGCCCCGGACGGAGCCGGGGCAGCCCCATGGCCCCTAGAATTCTCCGAGGGTTTCCGTGGAGCGCCTGCGTCAGAATCACCTGCAGGTTTAAAAAAGTAGCGAAGCCGGAGCCCGCGGCCGGGGCCCGGGAACGCGCATTCGGACGAGCAGCCGTGGGGGGGGGGGGGGGGGGAGCGCCCCGCGGGCACGGCCGACTCTGGGAAGCGCCCGCGGCGGGCTTGGCAGGTTTCCGCGCGGGAGGCCGGCGCCCGGCGTCCCCCGGCGGGGGTCCCAGCGTGTGTCCGCAGGCTCCCGCCGGTGTGGCCGCTCCGGGGCTGGGCTCCGGGGCTGGGCTCCGGGGCCGGGCTCCGGGGCAGGGGACCGCCCTGATCCCGGAACCCCCGCGTCGGAGGTCTGCACCTGCCGGCAACCCTCGGCAACTTTCCTTCCCAGGAGGACCCGGTTCTGGAGCGCTATTTTAAGGGCCACAAAGCGGCGATCACCTCCGTGGACTTCAGCCCCAGCGGCAAACAACTCGGTAAGTGTTCTTCTCCCGTTTTGTGAGGACGGACACGCTCGCCGGGTCGGAAACCGGGCCGCCCGTGCGCCCTGCGCCGCGGGAGCACCCCCGGGGGACCCGGGCGGGGGTCGAGCGCGGCCCGAGACGCGCGCACCTGGGTCGCGTCGGTCCCGCCCCCATCCCGGGCCCCGGCCGGAGCCTGGCCGGCGACTTTCGCGAACTCACCACCAGGAGGAGTGAGTGGGAAGGGGAGGGGTTTGGTCCTCGGCCCAGGGAGGGTGGGGTGCTGGCGAGAGAGTTTGTGAAAAGTTGTGAGAAGAGCAGGAGGAAGCGGGGACCGAGGCGCGGGGGCTGCGCCGGAGGCCAAGGACTGAGAGGTCGCAGGTCACCCCGGGGAGCTGGAAAGGAGCCGCGCGTCTGCGTCAGAGGAGGGACCCGCTTCGGAGTTCGTCCCTCCCTGAGCCTGGAGCTCCATCTGCGGGTCCCCAGCCCTTCTCCTGCGTGGTGACTCTGGTGGCCGCGTCGGCGCCCTGGCCGTGAGGATCCGGATGGCCGTGAGGTGGACCTGGGCAGGCAAAAGCTGCCTGTTGCTGGCGCTTTTAACAGTGGCCTATATCCTGGTGGAACTCTCGGTCTCCACTTTCCATGCCTCCCCAGCAGCCGACCTTTCCCGGGAGCAGGGGCCCAAACAGCTTTCAGACCCCTGGGAAAAGGCAGAGGATTTGTCTCGACCGCTCTACAAGAAGCCGCCTGCAGATTCCCATGCGCTTGGGGAGTGGGGCAAAGCCAGCAAGCTCCAGCTCAGCGAGGGTGAACTGAAGCAGCAAGAAGAACTTATTGAGAGATATGCCATTAATATTTATCTCAGTGACAGGATTTCCCTCCATCGCCACATAGAGGACAAGAGAATGTATGAGTGTAAATCCAAGAAGTTTAATTATAGGAGACTTCCCACCACCTCTGTTATCATTGCTTTCTATAATGAAGCCTGGTCGACTTTGCTGCGCACCGTCCACAGTGTTTTAGAAACTTCTCCTGCAGTCCTTTTGAAGGAGATCATCTTAGTGGATGACTTGAGTGACAGAGTTTATTTGAAGACACAGCTTGAAACTTACATCAGCAATCTTGATAGAGTCCGCCTGATTAGAACAAATAAGCGGGAGGGGCTGGTTAGAGCCCGCCTGATTGGGGCCACTTTTGCCACTGGGGATGTCCTCACTTTCCTGGATTGTCACTGTGAGTGTAATTCTGGTTGGTTAGAACCACTTCTGGAAAGAATTAGTTACGATGAGATGGCAGTTGTTTGCCCTGTTATAGATACCATTGATTGGAATACTTTTGAATTCTATATGCAGACTGGGGAGCCCATGATTGGTGGATTTGACTGGCGCTTAACCTTCCAGTGGCATTCTGTCCCCAAGCACGAAAGGGACAGACGGAAATCGAGAATTGACCCAATCAGATCGCCCACCATGGCTGGAGGACTGTTTGCCGTCAGCAAGAAATATTTTCAGTACCTTGGAACATATGACACTGGAATGGAAGTGTGGGGAGGTGAAAACCTTGAGCTGTCTTTTAGGGTCTGGCAGTGTGGAGGTAAATTGGAGATCCACCCGTGTTCCCACGTGGGGCATGTATTCCCCAAGCGGGCGCCCTATGCTCGGCCCAATTTCCTACAGAATACTGCTCGGGCAGCAGAAGTGTGGATGGACGAGTACAAAGAGCATTTCTACAATCGAAACCCTCCAGCAAGGAAGGAAGCTTATGGTGATATTTCTGAAAGAAAATTACTCCGTGAACGGCTGAAGTGCCAGAGTTTTGACTGGTATTTGAAAAACGTGTTTTCTAATTTACACGTCCCAGAGGATAGGCCAGGTTGGCATGGAGCTGTCCGCAGTATGGGCATCTCTTCTGAATGTTTAGATTATAATTCTCCTGACAACAACCCCACAGGCGCTAACCTTTCCCTGTTTGGATGCCATGGTCAAGGAGGCAATCAATTCTTTGAATATACTTCAAACAAAGAAATCAGGTTTAACTCTGTGACAGAGTTATGTGCAGAGGTTCCTGAGCAAAAAAAATATGTAGGAATGCAAAATTGTCCAAAAGATGGGTTCCCTATCCCCGCAAACATTATTTGGCATTTTAAGGAAGATGGAACCATTTTTCATCCACACTCGGGGCTATGTCTTAGTGCTTTTCGGACACCTGAGGGTCGACCTAATGTTCAAATGAGAACTTGTGATGCTCTAGATAAAAATCAAATCTGGAAGTTTGAGAAATAGAAGAGCACAATGGCACTCTCTTCCTGAGCTTAGAGCTTTGGGAAAGTCAAAGAGCTGGTGAAGAACCTCAGTAAAGACTGTATTTTATCAGAAATCACCCACTGGTCTTCTGCGAGAGTTCTGTGAAAGCTGTGTTTCCTTTGGTATAGAACACTGAGAGTGGGTGCATAGAGAGCTGCTGTTTAATCTCTCAAAGTGCCTTACTTGGGTTGTCTTGTTTAAGGGCTTCATCAATATGGTTTCTTCTCCTTAAAGATGTTGACTGTGAATTGAGATACACAAAACATTTAAGTGACAGACTTAATAGTACAGAATATAAAAGTCCAAGCAGAATGAGTGATGAGTTATGTTGATGGGTAAGTTCAAGGCCCATCCTTTTAAAAACAAAACTCATAAATATGTGGTTGGAGCTATTGCTATTTTGATTGTATATGGGTTTTGAATTTCTTTTAGCCAGTACATTAAATTTTAGGTGTTTTTTTCTTTAATTTTAATTTTCCTTTAATCAACTAGAAATCAAAGAAAGTTGATCTTAAGGAAAAAGGCCTGGCATAGATGTATGTTTCATTGGAAGAGGGCATTAGTTTGAATGTGAGTTTGCTGGTCTTTTTAACATGGAGACATCTCAGAAAAGTAGACCCACATCTGAAGGAAATGGGGAGATACTTACATTCCACGCTTGGTGAACTGGAGCTATTAGACTTCACTGATTTGTATTGATACCTCATATTGTTCTGATTTTGTAAGCTGTCCTCTCTGTGAACTCTTTTTCGTGTGTGGGACATTTTCTGTTTGCACTTCCTTAAGTTATGAATGTACTGGAGAAGGACTCATTCACAATACTGTGCTTCCCTTTGTTAATGCTTAATCATTTAAAGTAAACACAGTTGTTGGCTCTCTGAAGTTAAACCCAACTGCATTTACTGAAATGTGTGAAACTGAAAGTGGATCTCATGCTAGAAAGGCCGTGGGATTCTTCTAGGAGTTCTTCCTAATTAGGACGTTTAAGGATTTATCTTAACACAAAGAAAAAGACTGGGCACTGGTGTCTGCTGCCTGGCAGCCTGTTTTCAGCACCTAGCACCAAGCCTGGCACTTAGGCAGCTTCCAGTAGTGGGTGGGTGGATGGATGGGTGGATGAATGAATGAATGAGTGAATGAGTGAATGAGTGAATGAATGGCTCAGCCATGGAATGTGATTTTCGTCCTGTCCTTTGACCAACTGTTTGGGCCTCAGTTTTCTCATCTGTAAATGTGGGTGCTGGATTTGATCTCAAAGATCCCTTCCAGCTCTGAAATGTGGGTAATGACACGTTACAGTCACTCTTGCAGTGTTTATAACACTTTATATCTCTTCACTTTTAACACAGGTAATGTGAGTGAACAACATTCAGTCCAGTTATGAAGCTGGAAACGAGGGATGGTTTTAAAATAAGTGAGGTGAGGGTCGCCTGAGTGGCTCAGTCAGTTAAGTGCCTGACTCTTGATTTCAGCTCAGATTGTGATCTCGGGGGTCATGGGATTTGAGCCCCATGTCGGGTTTTGCATTAAGTGGGGTGTCTGCTTGAGATTCTCTCTCCCTTTGCCCCTCATTCCACTCTCCCTTTCTCTCTCTGTCTCTCTTTCTCTCAAATAAATAAATAAATCTCTAAAAAACAATTAAGTGAGCTGAGCTCAACTGAAGTGGTTTGGTTTGGATTGAGTGGGAAGTTGTTGTGGTCAGTGTTTGTATTCATTTTATTTTGGCAGTCGTTGAACCAATTTTCTTTTTATCTTTACTCTTCAAACTCTAAAAGTAATCTTCTGGGCTAAGAAGACAAATATTTACTAAAACAAATTATCTGAGAAGTAAGCATATTTTTTTGAAGAAAAAAATATGTTTACTAGTTTTATTTTAGTGCTATATCCAGAAATCACAGGCTGAATTGAGAATTATATTAGTTCACTTTGGTCTAAATTTATGGAAAATGCATACTCCATAGAAAATTAGATGACAGTACTCATAAGTAAAGTTGTTTTCGGTGTGTACATGATGACCAGAGAAGGAACTTTGCAGAATGTGAATTTAAGAAAAGCTTTTAGGGTGACCATTTCAAAAATTAAAAGTGTTATGTATCTTGAACAGCTTATTTCTCTTTTGCTTCTTAAAATGTAAGTGTGTTAATAACTTTCATTAAGTTATTTAGCAACCTTAAAGTTTATCAAAGAAATGTCCAGATTTCATATGCACTGTGTATGGCCATGGGTGTAATTTAAGAAGGAGTTATAAGAATACTCCAGATTTTGCAAAAATGGTTGGTTGACAGCAGTTGTTCTAAACCCACCCTTTCCTCTTGCCCAGTCTACTTTTTAATTTAAATTACCCCTTTTCTTTTTACTCATTTTTTTGTTCTTGTTAGCCTCCTATCAAGTGGAAAGACTAAAATTGATGTATTCTGGAAGTACTTACTGAAATTATTTTTGTTCCAGTGTCTTGCTGCTCCTATCAAAAGGCGAAGGGGGCATTGAAAAGCAAAGTACTTGATTTTTTACCTATTGCCTAAATTGTAGGCTGTGACCCATTAATCTTTTTGGAAGGAATTTTAGGATAGTGCTTTATTTATATCAATAACTTGAAAGTGTCTGGCTCTTCATTCCTCCTGATAGTGTAGGTAACAGAGGAATGAGACTTTCATATTTTTATCTATAGGCATTTCCAATTTAATTGCAAAAACATACTGTAAAATTATAAACAAAATTTATTTTGATTCTCTAATTCCAGTTTATTGGTACCAAAGCTGTCTTTTGCTGTAGACAATGAAGAGTTGACCTTTTAAGTTCTTTAACATACTATTAACAGTTTCAGTGAAATATTTAGTAGACTAGAGGTTTCCATTTTAAATGGTCATTGTCATGTAGTGTCCAATTCTATGAGTAGATTGTCTAAATAGGCATTTCTAGCAGTCATCTTTTAAGCAAATGACAACCTAGTCATCGGCAGGATCTCTGTAACTCAGAATAACTTGTTTGTATGAGAAAATCTGTTTACTTCCCAGGGGTAGGCTCCTCCATATTCATTATATGTTGGCAAATCAAACTTTTCTAGGTTGATGTCAAGAGGTTAAGTTGTAGAGTCTTAGTGGTTTTAGGATCTCAATTTTAATGGATAAAATATTTAGTTTTGACTTGTTTGTCCTTTTAAATTGCTGTTTTAATAATATTTTTAAATGAGCACGAAGAATATTGAGGTTCAATTAATCTCTTTTGAACAATGAATTTTTTTCCTTAGTGATGAGCAGTTTCCATCCTTTTTTTTCCCCTTTTGTTAATGGTTTTTGCAGTATTGATCAGACATAAAATAAAATGTGTGACTAATTATTTTTGCAAATGGATTCTAATAATTTTAGTCTATGGCATCATTGTTTCTATGTACACATTTGTTGATGGTAACAGAGGTGAGTTAAGCTCATAATAGTTTTGCTTGTTTGAAAATACAGACAAAATGTTAAAAAGTCACAATTCCGGAATTATATTGCAAGGTGTCATTAACCAACAAGCATTCTAAAGTGGTGTTAGCACGATTAATGCATGCATTAATTACTCATAAACAAACAGGAAATGATCCGTGAGCTCTGGGACCTATTGGGGGCACATTAACACAAATTTCAAAATGCTAGGCCAAAAAGAAATATGCCTATTCTATAAACCACATTGCCTCACGTTTTCCTTAACCTTCTCTCTGCATCACGCGATCCTAAGTACAATTCCTGTCTACCGGTCATATCTCTCTTCCTCAGTGATTCTGCCTAATGCCCTACACCCTGCCTCTCCTAGCCTGAGACACTGCCTGGGAATCACTATTCTAAGTGAATACTGGGGATTCACTATGCCAAGATGTCAGAGGTCTTATAGCCACGTTTAGGATATGTATAGTTGAGCTAAACAAATTTTTACCTATCTTTTGTTTTGTACGTATAGTCTAAAGTGTTACTATAAATACGTATGTTATAATCTTGCTGTCTTACTAAGTGACGGCAACCCTGTGCAAATCATTTTATCTCTCTTTCAGTTTCATGGAAGTGAGAAAAGACTGGGAAAATCATAGAAACAGTATATAATGTTTGCAAGGGGCTGGGGAAGGGAGACGTAGAGAAGGATTGCTAATGGCAATTTTGTTTTGTTTTTTGGGGTTTTTTTTACATGTGTGTGGGCAGGGGGAGGGGTGTGATGAGAATGTTCTGAATTACATAGTGACAATGGTTGTACAGCTTTGGGTAAAACACTGAATTATACACTACCGAAGGGTGAATTTATGGTATTTGAATTATATCTCAATTATTTAAATAAAAAAATTAGAGGAAAAGAAGAGGCTGGAGAATTTCATGTATCCCAGAAAAGATTTCCGTGTCCCTCTGTGCCTATTAGACTTTAAAACAGGCCAGCAGGATTTATTAACACTTGAGTCATTTTGTAATTCATCAGAATTAAGAAAGCTAATATATATGTGAATTAGGCTGTGAGTACAAATGAGTTTGTATTGGGATGTTTTCCTAAAACTTCAGAGAAACCTCAGTCAATCCTCTTGAACAGGAAGTGGGGATTATTATAAAAAGTGAAATGAGTTCCTGAATTATATAGTTGTCCACGGCAGAACTGAAGAGTAGACAGGTCCTCCCTCACAACTTGCTAATAATCAGACGCTACTTTTCCTTTTGTGCCAAATTCAATCACTTTGTCAGGCTGACCTGAGAGAGTTGTCTGCTGCAGGCCAGCGGTGTCCTTGGCTCTCTGGTCATCCTGCTAACCCTCTCATTTGCACGTATATAATCTTGTTCAAAGAGGGAAATGGGAGGTACTCTATTTATTTAGTATTCCTTTATTTTGTTAATGCTACTGGTGCCAGATACTGGCTTGTGCTCTGGGTATACATACAGAGGTGAACAAAACACGTGTGCTTTCTCAGGGGGTAGGAAGAATTCACAGTCCAATGATAGATACTGGGAAGCACATAAATCATATACCAGTACAATGTGAAACAGGAAAAGAGGGGCATGGTATGAAGGAAAGGAAGAGTGCTTTGAGGAAGAACAGTGGTGACATAAGTTTATGGGGTTAAGAGACACTCCTTTGTTGGAGTTAGATATCACTCAAGACCTGAAGGAGGAGTTAGCAAGGCAAAGGCTGGAGAGAGAATAGCATACGCAGAAGCCCAAGTGGGAAAGAATTTGTCCTTGATCAAGGAAATAGAAGAAGGCCAGAGGCACCTGGCTGGCTCACTCAGAAGAGAGTATGACTCATGGACTCTGGGTTGTGAGTTCAAGCCTGGCACTGGGTGTAGAGTATGTACATATGTACATAACGTACATACATACACAAACATTTAAAAAATTTCACTTAAAAAGAATTCCAGAAGGGTAAAGCCGGAGAGCAAAGGAAGAGAGAGAGCTTTGGTAGATGAGTTTGCAGGGGAAGGCAGAGGCAGCTCAGCTAACATCTTGGAGGCTAGAGTGGGTCAAATGGTAGCCCTTTAAACATGTTCCTGAAACCTGTAAATATAACCGTATTGGGGGGGAAAATGTTCTTTCCAGATGTTATTAAGAATCTTCAAAAGAGATTATCCTGGATTATCTTGGTGAGCCTTCAATCCAGTGACAAGTGTTCTTATGAGAGACACACAGAGGAAATACGAGGAGGCCACATGAAGCCAGAGGCAGGGATTGGAGTCCCCCAGCCTCAAGCCAAAGAACTTCTGGAGGCCTCAGACATTGGAAGAGGCAGGGAATGGAATTCCCTTTAGAACTTTAGAGAGATTCCTGCCAACACCTTGATTTTGTACTTCTGGCCTTCAGAACTATACAAGAGAATTTCCTTTGTATTAAGCCTCTAAGTTTATGGCAATTTCTTTTTTCTTTCTTTCTTTCTTTTTTTTTTTTTAAGGTTTTATTTATTTGACAGAGAGAGAGAGACCACAAGTAGGCAGAGAGGCTGGCAGACAGCGGTGGGGGGAAGCCGTCTCCCTGCCGAGCAGAGAGCCCGATGCAGAACTGGATCCCAGAGCCCTGAGATCATGACCTGAGCCCAAAGCAGGGGCTTAACCCACTGAGCCACCCAGGAACCCCATTGTGGCAATTTCCTATGGCAGCCACAGAATACTAAGAGGCCATGTTTTAGGATTTTGTTCTGAGAGTTCTAAAAAGTTGTTGAGGGGTTTTAAGTAAGGGAATGAATGGCATGATGTGATTTATACTTCAAAAAGATCATTGTGGCTACTATGTGGAGACCGAACTATTAGTAGAGAAATCAGTTAGGAGCGATTTTAGTAATAACAGTAGGAGATGATGATGGTCTTCAAACTAGGGTAGTAATCTGGGAAAGAGAGAAATCTGGGAGTTATTAGCATAAAGATGGTATTTAAAGTTGTCAAAAATTCAGAAATAAGAGGTAAAACCAAGCAATCCCTGGAACAGTTGTTAATAAAAGTTTATTGTGTGCATACCATAAAGACAGTTTGCAAACTGGGAGCAACTCAAAACATGGCTGGCATGAGGCTCAGAGGTACATTATGAAGCAGCTTTTATGGTAAGAAAGCAGTGACTTTAGTCTTCACACTGATTGCTTGTAATATTAGAATTCTCTTAAATGATAGGGTGTTGGTCTGCAGTTACCTTGGGAAAAAGTTCAAGTTTTGCTTAAGATTTCCAGGGACATAAGCAAGAAATGACCCAGGTCAAGTTAGTTTTACAAAATAAGCTACATTAATCTTTGTATGACTGAATGGGTTTTGTCTGCTCAGGGAATTTTCAAGGCTGGTCTCCATTTGTTTTTGATTTTAGCAAAGTCATGGGAATATTTGAGGTCACCTGGGAAGAACATAGAACAATGAGGGCAGATGGGCCAAGGCTGAGCCCTAAAGATCTCCACCCTCTAGACCAGAAGAAGAAATGGCAAAAGAATCTAAGAAGGGATAATCAGAAAGATAGGAGAAAAACCATGACAGCAGGGCATCATGAAAGCCAAGGTCCAGGGTGGGGTAGAATTGTTGAATTGGGAGGAGAAGATATTACATAGTCATTAGCAGGGGCACCTGGGTGGCTCAGTTAAGCGTCTCGGTCTTGATTTTGGCTCAGGTCATGATCTCAGGGTTGTGCGATTGAGCCCCCCATCAGGCTCCATGTCATTAGGAGAGTGGGGAGGGGACTCTTGCAGAATGAGGCACTGCTGGACAGTATGGAAGATCCATGTGAAATTAGTGGTTCTGAATTTACAGTGTTTCCAATCTGTTTGGGGTGCATCTAGCCCTTTTGACGGGTACAGATACCGTCCCAGGAAAGGCAGAGTGATTGGGACTTGGCTGGGGAAATCTGAAGGAGGGAGGGAGGGCCAAGGGGTTGAATATATGTGTAAGAGAAGGATTATCAGTTGGATAAGGAGAGAAATGAAGATTATTAAGTGGAGGGAGACATGGAAAGAGCCTTGGGGAGAATATAGGTCAATGGATTGGAGTTCTTCATGCGATAGAAGTTACTTGACTATGCTGTAAGGAATGCAGGTTGTCAGAGGATGATGGCTTTCGATTCATGATCTGCGAAGTGTTCAGGTTCTGCTGATGACAAGATGCAGGGTGTGCCATGAACAAGGTGCGGAGGAAGCGCGGAAGTAAAGGGCTTTGGAGAGTCTTAGTTATCCCCTTAGTCTGAAATGCTCTTCACTCTTCACTTGGCTTGGCTGACTCCTTCTTGCCCTTGATGCCTCTACTTAAAATGCTACTGATAACTCCATCTGAATTAAGTATTCTACCCCCCCCCACACACTATTCTTTTATTTATTTATTTGACAGACAGAAATCACAAGGAGGCAGAGAGGCAGGCAGAGAGAGAAGCAGGCTCCCAGCTGAGCAGAGAGCCCAATGCGGGGCTGGATCCCAGGAACCTGGGATCATGACCTGAGTGGAAGGCAGAGGCTTTAACCCACTGAGCCATGCAGGCGACCCCCCCCCCCACAATTCTTATTGGGACTTCCTGACTTATCTTTCACATCTGTTAGCAGAAGGTAAAATGGTATGTTTGCCTGTTGTTGGCTTGTTTTCCTCCTCTTCATCTGAATGTCAGTAGCTCCCCATTTAGAGATTTTGTCTATTTTGTTACTTAGGACTTTCCCTGCCCTTGCCACAATGCCTTACGTGTTATGTGGGGGTGAGATATCTTTTGAATGAACTAATAATATCGGGAGTTGGAGAGGAAAACTGTGACCTGGGGTAGGTGAAATGTGAAAGAGAAGATGATTGTCACTTGAAAGGGTTTCAGGGCACTTGGGGTTCCGAAGTTGAGAAGTGGTTGAGAAGAAGGGACTTTCAGGGAGGAAGTGGAGGGTGTAAGGGAGATCATCTAGTGGATGTTCCTCTGGGCAAGTGGTACCTTTCAGAAAGCAGAGAAGGCATAGGTGTTAGGGTCACTAAAGGTTAACTAAGTGGACACCCAAGCATTGTGGGAGTGAGTACATGTGACTGATGACCCGAGGGGCTCAGGGCTTCAACTTCTGGTCATGACTGGGGGAAATAGAACAATAGAACATGACTGGGGGAAATAGAACATTTAAACTTGGCAGTCTTTTAGAAGGCTGGGTTTCACAGGGTGATTTGGGAAGGATCAGAGGAGAGGGGAATGGGAAAAAACAGTAGCCTATGAAGTGTGTCCATTCCTTGTTCTGGATGAAGGTTCAGTGACTTTCTGAAGCTCTGTAGCCTGGCTGGGCCTGGTTTGGAGTCTGATTCTGGAGCCACATTTTTTGCATTAGGCTAGTTTCTCAGAGGGCAGCACTCAAGTTTATTTAAACATTAGAAAGTTTTAAAAGTACTGTCATGTGGTTTGTAGAATCTATGTTGTACTTTAGAAGTTTTTATTTAAACTTGTATAATTTTAACATTGTGAAGTTGTCACTTTTCCCCCCTTTTTTTTCCTTCAAGGTTATCCTGTCATCAACTCAATTCCTATTTATTAGCCTTTGGGCTATTTGTAGAATAAATCATTCTTTAAAAAAAAAACAAGTTAATTTCTTTCTTTCTTCCTTTCGAATAGGAGCAGAATGAAATTTAGAATTTCTAAGTTGTTTTCCTCTTGGTGAAATCATAGTAAAAGTTTGCCAGATATTCTTTTTCTATTAGGGTTCTTGATGTCAATCTGTGTAGTAGCTTTGTTAAAGTTTCTCCTACTGTTCTAGTTCAAAAAATTACTCCCAAGTACTAAAGTAATCTAGTGTATGCCCTGAAAGGCAGTAGCAGAGTGCCATATTTCTCTAGTTTTGAAGTACATCAGACTTAAATGAGAAAGTGGTTTAAAAAAAAAATTCAGATTCCTTGGTCTCACCCCAAACAATGCTTAATTTGCTAGAAATACACATTTTTTAAAAAACAATTTTACTTATTTATTTGACAAAGAGATAGAGAGAGAGGAAGAGCGGGGGCACAAGCAGGAGGAGCAGTAGACAGAGGGAGAGGGAGAAGCAGGCTTCCTGGCTGAGCAGGGAACCCAGTGCAGAGCTGGATCCCAGGACCCTGGGATCATGACCTGAGCCGAAGGCAGATGCCTAACCAACTGAGCCACCCAGGTGCACCTGGAAATAGACATTTAAAAATATTTATTTATTTATTTATTTGAGAGAGAGGGAGGGTACACACGAGAAGAGGAAGTAAACTCTGTGCAGAGCATAGAGCCCACTGTGGGGCTGGATTCACAGCTCTGAGATTATGACCTGAGCCGAAACCAAGAGTTTCGGAAAAACATGTTTTAAACAAGGTTCCCAGTAATTCTAATGGAGATAATCTATAAATGCCCCATGCTTCTCAAAGCACCAGGTTATTGGTTAATTGCCCAGACTTTGGAGTCTGATTGAAATGGGTTAAAAATGGACTCCATTACTTTCTTCATCCATGATCTTGGACAAATTACCTAACCCTGCTAAGGTTTATTTCTTTCCTCATCTATACAACAAGAAGAAGAATATTCACCTGTCTTGTTATGATGGTTAAATAAAATAATGCTTATGAAGTCTTTAAAAGTACTTGGCCCATAGTAACAACTCAGTAAGGGTGCATTCCGTTATGACTGTCCATCCTCATAGAGATGTGGAATTTGAATAAGTTAAATTAAGTTTCTCCAGGTTATCATTACTAAAGATTATTTTTAAAGCACCCACAGCTCCTTTTAGAACAATCTTACACTAGTAAGATAATTACTTAGTGTCAGCTAGAAGGAAAACATGATTAAATAGTCTCTCTTTCAGGGCAGAGGAATGTTCATTTAGTGCCGTCATTTACTTATATTATTACACAGTACTTGGAGAGCACAAACTAATTCTGAAGGTATTAGATAGGTATTAAAGTTGATCTAGCGAAGATTAGAATATTATCTTTTTATTGGGCAGCCTTCTCTCTTTTATCTAAGTTTATAGATATGTGTGCTTGGGAATTATTTATTTTTTTCACTCCTTAAAAATAGTTACAGAAAACTCCTTCTTGTCAATTTCCTTAGAAGATGTCCTTTTTTTATTCTTCCTTGGAAAAGGCAGCCTGGAGTCTCTTTTGTGACCAAAAGGCAAGCACGAACCTGGAAATGCAGAAGGAAGTCCAAATTCAGGGTGCCCTCAAATTAGAAATCTGAGTTTACTTCTGGCAGTGGAGTACAAGTGGGACATAATTAGGGTCCAGAATATATAGAAAGACCTCTGAAATAGTTGAAAGATTCAATAATTTCTATATGGGGGTGCCTGGGTGGCTCAGTGGGTTAAAGCTTTTGCCTTCAGCTCAGGTCATGATCCCAGGGTCCTGGGATCGAGCCCCACATTGGGCTCTCTGCTCAGCAGGGATCCTGCTTCCTCCTCTCTCTCTCTCTCTCTGCCTGGCTCTCTGCCAACTTGTGATCTCTGTCAAATAAATAAAATCTTTAAAAAAATAAAAAATAATTTCTTTTTGAAGGTAACCTGAATTTTTGGGACTCTCATGAATATGGGATAAAAAAGTCCAAGAGGGATATAACCCAAATGTATAAAGTTGTGAAAGATACTATATTATGATCACAGACCTTTTTGTAAGTTTAAAAGCATGTACTCTTAGACCCATTCAAAATTCTTTTGGGAATTAATCATAGTGATATACTTGCACACACCAGAAATGACACATGTACAACAATATAGCATCGTTTGTTGAAAGGGCAAAGCTATACACAATTAGTCTGGTTAAATAAGTTAAGGTGTAGCTACACAATAGAATACTATGTAGCTATTAGAAAGAAAAAGGCATCCTTCCATCTCTAGTTAGGACAGGGTAATTGGTAACTGAAATTGCCCTCCTGCCTGAAAACCACCGAAAAATGAGACAAAATGTCTGAGGCAACTGTATTCAGGCATTAAGCAACAGAGAGTGCAAAACTGTGGTGATTACTACAAGGAGGGAAACACACAAGGTGAGCCCACAGTCAGGTAGAGCCGAAGCTGTGACATCCTAGCTGAGCGGAGGCAACAGAGGTCATAGTTCTAGAAATGATTCTGGAAGGTAGTACCTCAAGAATGAATGACGCTTATTAGAGAAGGTCACAGAGACTAGTTTAAGGGACTCTCGCCAAATTTCAGACAGTGTGAGGGTCAAAATAAATAATGATAGCTATGGATTATAATTTGAGTCCATATTGATAAAATAAGTTAATGAATAAGTAGAGAAACAGAGGAAAAAGGGAAATTCTTCCTTGCAATAACAAATTAATTAATTATATATTAGTTCATTAGTTAAATTATTAATATAATTTCTAATTAGTAAGTTATGGAAAGAAGGATGTGTTAGAAGAGCATTAAGGGTGCTAAAATCAGTTGTGATAGCTTATTAAGGAATAGGGTTTATCTTGTCCTAGAGTATCGTCCCCACAAACCACTTGTTGATTACAGAGGGGAATAATACTAACTTCACTAGGCAAAACCACCTAAACAAAGTGATGAAAGTAAATCTCACCCCTAATATGATAAGGGCACAATAAAATTTGTGAATTTCCTATCAAAAACATATATCCTAACTCTAATCATAAGGAGCACCAAGAAGAAAATTGATGAACACCCCACAAAAATAATGGGTCTGTAGTCTTGAAGAATATCAAGGTCTAATAAATAAATAAAATCTTAAAAATAAAGGGGGGTCAAAAATCTAAGGTGGAAGATACAAGGGAGTTTCTTGTATGACCTTTGTAACTGTTCTGTAAGCTTGAAATTATCAAAATAAAGTTTTATCACAACTAGGGAGGAAAAAAATAAGACAGTTCTATGTACTGATAAAACACGACCTCCAATATATACACTAAGTGGGCTGGTGGAAAAGGAGATGCAGAAGCAGAATGGCCCGAATCACATGTTACCATTTGCATAAAAAGGACATGTGAATAGACATGGATGTGTTTAAGCACACAGAAGGATATTCAAGCCATGGTTAACACTGATTGCTTCTAGGAAGGGGAACTGGATAGCCAAGGTCTGGAAGGAGATTTGGGTAAATACCAGTGTCAGGTACATGTATCACCAATTGAAAAGATAAGACAATTCAACAACAAACTCAAAAACTGGAGGCAGCACCTTTTCTTTCCTGGATATAGTATTTCTGACAGAATAGACTTCTGAATCCCTTCAGCTTTGGGCAAACCAAGGAGTGAGAGATCTTTGGGTGACTCAAGTTATTGCTACTTGGGGTGACACAGGAACTTTTGGACATTGTGGAAAGCAAACATGTTCTCCATTAGTTTGTTCCTTGTTACTCCAGAGACCCGGCGCTGACCTAGGTGAGCGTGGGTTTTGTTTTTTCTTTTGTCCTAATGAGGATTTCTTGAAACAGTGAATTATTGTTATAGAATATAGTTTTTTTTTAAATGAGTACATTTACTAGTTAACCTTTTCTCTTAGCTTCCTGCCTTTGACATTTTATCTCAAAGCAGACCAATCAGATGATGAAGCCTTGACATTTGAAATTATGTAGTAATGTTTATATAAGGTGTGGCTCAGTAGAAATGTATGAAAGCAAATTCCACGTTGACACTATGCAACATTGACATCGATAGTCCAATACCTTTTATTATCATGGTATGAGAATTTGGTGGGAACAGGTAAGGAAGGAGGAAAAATTCAGAAGAAATCTGGAGTGTACCTTGAGCCACACAGTGGCGATCAGACATCTCTGCTTCTGGGGTCTCATAGTTAATAGGGCCTCTGAAGTGCCACCTTGCCCAGAGGTTGGGTTGTCCCTGCCCGTGAAGCACTTGTTCTTTCTGCTCTCTCACTTCCCTTCCCCAGAACAGCAAACACTGCTTTAATGTGGGCCATGCAACCATCGACTCTAATTTTTGAGCACCCACTCTGGTTAAGATGGTCTTTTCCTCTTCTGATGAAACATGTGAAGGCTTGAGCCCTATCCTGTGTCACCTTCTCATTTTAGCTTCTTATTCTTATCCCTCTGAGCCCACCTTACCCCATTGATTTTTGCATCACCATGAGCATCCTATAACACCATTTTTTCCCAGACCTCTTATCATATTGTTAGGGACCCTGCAAATCTTCAGTGAGTTAAAGAATCAATCTCACAACCCCGAGGTCATGACCTGAGCCCAGAATCACGACGAGTTGAACCCTTAACCAACGGAGCCACCCAGGTGCCCCTACCTTTAAATATATCTTAATTTTGACTCCTTCTCCCACTTCCATGGCCTCTAGTTTAGTCCAAACAACCTCCTCCTTCAATTTTGTCTCTCTGCCCTGTGTGTATTCTGCATAGAGCAATCCGAGTGATATTTAAATTTTTTTTTCCCTAAACGTTTCATTGAAGTATAAGATACGTAACCATTGGACAACTTGATAAGTTTTCACAATGTGACATGACCGTCTAACCAACGCCCAGAGCCAGGACCCCAGAAGTCCCCGGTACTCCCTCGCGGCCGCTGCCCTCCCTTCTTGTCCTCCAGTAATCCGCGTACTGGTTTCTAACTCCACTGACCAGTTTTACTATTCCTTGAACCTCATATGAAATGAAACTTCATCATTTAAGAGGTACACAGTGTGGATATATGACGTGTAGGCATCCATCTTTGATGGATAGTTGGGTTTTTATTTTTAGTCTATTTTGGATCCTATTGCCACGGATGATATTATTATGCATCTTTTGCTAAACATACATAAGAATCACTGTCAGGGATGTATCTAGGAGTGGAACTGCTGAGTCAAACGGTCAATGTATATTCAGTTTCAGCAGATACTCATAACAATTTCCTGAAATGGTTGTAACTCTCAGCATTACGTGAGAGGTCCGGGTGTCCCACATCCTCATCAAGGTTCGGTATCATTTCTCTCTTTCCTTGTAGTCCTTCTGACGAGTGTGTAGCCAACTGTGCAGTGCACTGTGTTCATTATACTTGCACTGCTGAGCTACTCATGGAATGGACTCCCTTTTCATATGTTTGTTGACCATTTGGGTATCTTCCTGTATGAAGTGCCTATTTAAGCCCTTTACCTATTTTCTTGCTCTTTCTTATTGATTTGTAGGGCTCTTTACAGAATCTGGGTTCAATGCGGATGTCTTCTTCCACCCTGTGGCCTGCCTTTTTACTCACTTGGTAGTATCTTTCCATGAACACAGTTTCTTAATTTTGGTGTAGTACAGATTATTGCTTTTCCTTTAATAATTTAATCATTTTCATGTCCTGTTTGTTGCCTACCCCAGTGGTCATGAAGGTATTCTCTAATGTTCTAGTCTATTAGCCTGTCGTTTTACCTATCCCATTTTTTAGATCGATACTCTATATAGGATTATTTTTGTGTTTAGTATAAAAGGTAAAAGTCAAGATACATTCTTTCCCCTTATAATATCCAGTTGACCCAACATCATTTTTTGTGAAGACTACCCTTTTCTTACTGTAAAAGTGGTAATTTTCTTAACTCAGATCATGAGTCCTCCTTGCTCAAAACCCTTCAAAGTTTCCCACTGCACTTAGCATGAAATAGACGTGTCTTCCAGTGGCTCTTTGCCTGGAATTTGCTTTCTTCTCAGCTTTTGCCCCACTGTTCTCATTGTCTGCTCTCCACAGTGGGCATGCTGGTCTCCTTGCTGTTCCTCAGTCTCTCAAATACGTTATTGACTTGGGCAGTCAGGCATGGGGTTTGTTCTGCCCACACGTCAGACTGAATTCCTCCTCACTGCGCTCAAGTCTGTGCTCAGATGCCCTTTCCAGAGGCACCTGGGCGGCTCAGTTGGTGAAGCGTTGGACTCTTGGTTTCAGCTCAAGCCATGATCTCAGGGTCTGTGCTCAGTGCAGAGTCTGCTTCAGATTCTTTCTCCTTCTCTCTTTGCCTTTCCCCACTCACACACACTGTCTCTCTCTCAAATATATAAAATATTTTTTTAAAAAGCCCTTTCCCAGGGAGGATCACTAACCACTCCACGTAACACTAAGAATGAAGAATATATGAAAATCCTCTGAACGTGTATGATATTATTAGTGAACTCTTTCCCCGTGATATCAATGCCTGCCAGGCGGCCTCTCCATTCTGTGTCAGATTCATCAGATCTCACTGGATTTGGAAGTAGGACTGATCATCATCTTTGCAACAGGCAGCAGCTCTTTTAAGCCAGTGCAACTGTGCTTTCTTCATTGTTTTTAGAATTTGAAGAAGTGCTTTTGAAGACTTCCATTTTAAGAACTATGAAAATTTTGCTTCCAAAAACCTTCACTACTGTGTGCTTAAATGAATGTTAATTTCTAAGGTTTGGAATTTTGTGGATTTGCCCCCTCTTTTTCTTTTCTTTCCTTTTTTCTTTCTTTTGATGTTATTTGCTGTACATGCTGCACATCCAGATTGTGTATCAGAAGGATATGGATTATTTTTATGCTTTCTTAGTGATAACTGTTGTTAGAGTACCATTGCTGTCTGTCATTGCACTGTTTATTCTCCTGAAATCAACTACTTCTAATTCCCAGTTAAACAGATCATTTTCAGTTTTGTCTGTTGTCTTTCTAGCCATTACAGTCATTTGGAATAAAAATTCAATTTCAGTGAAAAAAATGGGCTAAAGACCTAAATGTGAGCCCAGAAAGCATAAAACTCCTAAAAGAAAATATCGACAGTAAACTCTCTGACATCAGCTTTTAACAACACTTTTCTAGATATGTCTCCTCAGGCAAGGAAAACAAAAGCACAAGTTAACTATTGGGACTACACCAAAATAAAAAGCTCTTGCACAGTGAAGGAAACCACCAACAAAACAAAAAGGCGACCTAGTGAATGGGAGAATATATTTGCAAATGATATATCTGATAAGGGATTAATATCTAAAATATATAAAAGACTTATGCAACTTAACACCCCTAAAACAAATAATCTGATTGAAAGATGGGCAGAGGAGCTGAATAGACATTTTTCCAAAGAAAACATACAGATGGCCAACAGTCATATGAAAAGATACTCAACATCACTAATTATGAGTGAAATACAAATCAAAACCACAACGAGATATCACCCTAAAGCTGTCAGAATGGCTAGAAATGAAAAGACAAGAAATACGTGTTTTGAGGATACGAGGAAAGAGGAACCCTCATGTACTGTTGATGGGATCATAAATTATGCAGCTACTATGAAAAAAAATATGGAGATTCCTCCAAAAAATTAGAAATATATGATCCAGTAATTCCATTACTAGGGATTTACCCAAAGAAAATAAGAACACTAATTTAAAATGATAAATATACCTCTGTGACCTGTAGCATTATTTGTAATAGCGAAGATATGGAAGCAACCCAAGTGTCCACTGATAGATGAGTAGATAAAGTTGTGGTACACACACACACACACACACACACACACACACACAGGAATATTACTCAGCCATATAAAAAGAATGAAATCTTGCCGTTTTTGACAACATGAATGGGCCTCAAAGGTGTTATGCTAAGTGAAATAAGTTGGATAAAGACAGATACCATATGATATTGTTTGTATATGAAATCTAAAAAACTAAACAAATGAATGAACAAATAAAAAAAGAAACAGACCAATAAATACGAAGAACATAATGTGCTTGCCAGTGGGGGAGTGGGCACATTAGATAAAGAGAGGTTGGAGCTACAGAAAATAGAATGAATCATTTGTAAAAGTCGTCTGAGCATGTATATTATTATTATTATTGATCTGTCTCCTCTATGATGTTGTGATTTCTTGAGATTAGGGATTGTGTCTTATTTCTTTTTGTAGATCTTATTTGCGGCATAATACTTTACATTCGAACAGGGTCCTTAGTATGATGCGTGTGATAATACATTGTTTTCCCTATTTTGTCTATATTAGCTCCAGATCATTCAGATTCTAATATAAATATTTAATAATCTTACGAATTGAGGTGGAACATGAGCTTTTTGTATTTTTTTAAAAAGGGGTTAGTATACAGCATTATAGCCTGAAACTTTAAAATTCACTTTTAACTATTTTATATGGGAGCAACGCATAGGCCAAGTCCAGGCAAATGTTATCTATGGCTCAAGAAAGTAGAAGGTTTTCAGTGACTTTGTATTCTCTTCTAACAGCAATAGTAGTTGAATTTCACGTTTATAAAGTTGCATTTTTTTCTAGAATTCTGCAGTCTAGACAGTACTTCTCATTGATCTGGTTCCTATTATTGGTGCAATTTGGGGGCTACATGTATATATAAAATTTGATTTGGGGACAAGAGTTAGATTGATCTTTCATTTATTTATTTGTTCATTCTTTGTCTGAGGCATTTATTTCCACTATTGGTTGCATTTGTTTTTATTTTCTTAAAGCCTTAAGCTATGGCTTAACATACACGATTCTTTGATTAATTGTAGAATGTCATACCAGAGCAGAAAGAGACTTTCAAGATCACCTTATCCATCTATAAAAGAAATTACGGGGTCAGTTAACAGAATGGGAACACTGTTGGTAGATTCAATTATTATAAGTGATCAGCTTCCTGAAGTTGATAGTGTTACGGGCATATAAGAGAGTATCCTTATTCTTAGAAAAACACAATGAAATATTTAGGAATAAACATGCCATGATGGTGTATTTACTTCCAAATGGGTCAGGGAAAGGAAAGTGTGTGTGTGTGTGTGTGTGTGTGTGTGTACAAGCTCACTTGCATATGGAGAGAAAGAGGGAGCACAAATGAGCAAAGAGTCAATTATAAACCAAATGGAGAATAATATTAACAACAGGTAGATCTGGCAAAGGGTATATTAATCTTCTTTACACTGTTATGTGTTTCCTCGTAAGTGTGAAATTCTCTCCATCTAAACAGTTTTAAATACTCATCTCAGCCAGCCCTCTCAGGAAAAGCATTCAGTCTCTGTGACACAGAGGTTATGTAACTTTCCCAGTCACCCCGAGAGTTAGAGATGGAACCTCTCCGAGTCCCGCGGGCCATGTTACGCTGTGCTGCCACCTTCTAGTAACTTGTCATCGCGCTCCAACCAGATGCAAGGGCCAGTAATCTCGACTTGAGGTTTCATCGGACGCAGCCAAACTTGCACAATAATGATGTAGCTCTGGGTGACTTTTAAAAATACTTTTTCCATCATCTGGTCAGCCCTACAACCCCCAGCCCCTGTGTTACCTGGACATCTTGTCACTAGATATGCTGCCCGCTGTAATGAGACATGCCTACATTCGCATATTAATAGTCATGGTTTGTTCTTCTCTCTCCTGATAGCTACTGCTTCTTGGGATACGTTTCTCATGCTATGGAATTGCAAGCCACAAGCCAGAGCTTTCAGATTTGTGGGTCACAAGGATGTTGTAACCAGCGTGCAGTTTTCCCCACATGGAAACTTACTGGCCTCTGCTTCACGGGACAGAACTGTCAGACTGTGGATTCCTGATAAGTAAGAGAAATAAAGAAGTACCTGATGTGCTCTGGATTTAGGAATGTGAACGAAAATGAGCCTGGCCTTTCCTTCTGCACTTCTTGAGAATGCCGGCGCTCCCAGTATGTGCACCGCACCTAGTCTGAGTCACGTGCAGACGTGGTGCCCTTGTCGTAAAGTTGGCAGACTACCTCATATTGTTTTTTCCCCATTTTAAACTCATAATTATCTCTTCTTTTTGAAATCTATGTCTAACCATGGAAATATACTTAAGGTTTGTTTTTTGGTCTTTTTTTTTTTTTTGACAGGGACCTGGTTTTCTGTCCCTTTATAAATCTATTGTAAACTTCAGACTGTCTCACCAGAGAGACACATATTGACATTATAACTGAGATTTCATAGTTTATTAGCCTACTATCACCCATTTGTGGATTTTTGGGGGGCCTTTGGATATCTGTTAATCCCTGTTGCAGAACTGACTTTTGGTGCATATCATATTATTGGGCTCCGGAGTTTTCTGGCTAAAGAAAGTTTCTGACACTGTGTTTGTGTAAAGTCCTATTCTAGTCTAACAAATCCCTCTTTAAGAGGCTTTTAAAATCCTAGCTGATAGCTTATCTATTTTAAGCAATTATTGAGCCATGTTTTTTTAAAAAAAAGTCTTTGAACTCTTTTTTTGAACTCTTTTAATTATATGTTTTCAAACACACATGAAAACAGAAGGAGTAGCACAGTGATCCCGCCCCCCCATATTCCTCCACCACGCCCAGCAGCTTTCGGTGTCAGCATTTATCAGTGGTTTCACCCATGCCCCCGCTCGCTCTCTCTCCCTCTCTCTTTTTCAGCGAGAGTATTTTTAGAACAAATCCCACACACCATTTCCCGCCATAAATAAGAGTTTGAGCATTTGCCTTGGCGCTGCTGTGGCAGGACGGGATTTGTGGTGCGTGACTGAGCAGTCCCAGGCACCCCCACATGGACGTTCGCAGGGCATTTTCCTGCCAGGAGGCACTTTGTTTTCACCACCACCCAGGGAAACTCCGTGCTGAGAAACTGCACATCACCCTGATGGTGAAAACTACCCGAGAGAAACTGCGTGTTCTCTTGACGCTGTGGGTGGCAGGGCGCAGGGTAGCTGCGGGGGCGGGAGACTGGCTCGGAGTCCAAAAGGGAGAGTGTTTTCTAAAATCCTTAACTTTGGGGATTTAAGGCCAGTGGTTGTACTTTCTTCAGCACGACACCGCTCCCGTCTCCCACTACTAATTCAAGGAGTTCTCAGTGAATAAGCGCCCTACAAGGGTAGAAATGCTTACCACGCACGGCCGTTAGTTGGTACGGGCTGATAAAGTGCCGCAGTTCAGCCTGGGTAGATGTCTCTGGTTCCTCTTTCTACATCATATCCTCGTGGGCCAGCGAAATCGTGGGTCATGGCAGTGAGATGGAGACTGATTGCTCTGTATTGCTGTATAATCATCCTCAAAACTTAGCCGAACACAGTAACTGTCCTTTCCCATAATGTGTGGGTTATCTGGATGGTTCTTCTGCCCCATTTGACGTTAGCTATTACTCAGTTTCACTAGGCCAGGGGGTCCTGCACCCCACTCACACCTGTGGCCTGTGCCAGCTGTTGGCCAGGGCTCCGTGGTCCTCCGTATGCCCTCTCTGCGCCCAGATAAGGACTTCCCTACAGCCTGGCAGCTGTGTTCTAGGACAGTAAAAATGAAAGCGGCTAGGCCTTTGAAGGGCGAGGTCTGACACTGCCACAGTGTCACTTTTGTATCATTCTGCTGGTCAGCATAGGTCACAGCTAGCCCAGATGTGAAGGAGGAAAAATGGGCAGATTCCACCTTGTGTGGGGGGTGCTGCGTGTGGTGCAGTGATGAGAGGGAGTAGGCAGGGGCCGCACTTGCAAACAGCACACCTGGTCACTGGCAGGCCAGGGGAAGATAGTAGGACCAAGCGCGGAGGCAGTTCTGGCCCAGAGGCCATCACCATGGGCAGTCACGAGAATGTGGGCAGAAAGGGGACGTAAATGTGTGTGGGCACAGAACCAGTGTCAAGGCAAGGTGAGGACCGATGGAGCCGTTAAGCAGCAGCACAAACAAGGCACTCCTACAGTGGTTTCTTACAGGCTTCCTGTTGAGACCAGGTCCAGGGGTCACAGCAGACGAGAGCCAAGAGGCGGGCCCTTTAGAAAGACGTCCAGCCAGATAGCCTGATGGAGTGTGGAGCATAGAACTAATGATCAGGGCGGATTTGAATGATTCCAACTGTCTCCTGGCTTCCTGGTCATAGCGGATGCCAGTCTAGTCTTTGTCTTTTCTGTGCTGTATTCTTTGTTGTTTGTTTTGTTTTGTTTTAAGATTTTACTTATTTATTTGACAGACAGAGATCACAAGTAGGCAGAGAGGCAGGCGGGGGCGGGGGGGGGGGGAGCAGGCTCCCCGCCGAGCAGAGAGCCCAATGCCAGGCTCGATCCTAGGACCCTGAGATCATGACCTGAGCTGAAGGTAGTGGCCCAACCCACTGAGCCACCCAGGCACCCCTCTAGGCTATATTCTTGAATTCGGGCCAAACTATACTCCTAACTGCCACCCATAGAACTTTCCCTTGAAATTCCACTGGACTAGAGCCTGAATGCTCCTTCCTATTTAAAAAAATATATATCAATTTTAGTTTTTCCTGGTATAATATCATGTATCAGGTGATGGAGCTTTATTACAAAGTCACTTTACATTCTACAGACCACTGGAAGGATAAGCCAGGATGGATCTAAGAACCTTAAGTAGTGAGTCTTCCCAGTGGAATTGAACAAAGTGTATTGAGCTCTTTTTATATGCCTGATATTTTGCTAGATGCTGATCTTATAGGGATGAATAAATCATCATTCCTGTCCTCAAAAAAAAAAAAACTACAAAAAAACACCCCCAAACTTGGGGCTTCATACAAGAGAAACAGGTCTATTTTTTTTTTTAAGTACTGTATAATGTAATACGTAAAATAGATACAGCAGACAGGGAGCAGTTAAGCCTGCCTGGGTCGGTCAAGGCGGTGAGGGGTGCGTGGGGAGAGTGTTTGAGTGGAGGAAGTAATCCATGCTGAGAAAAAGCAGCGAGTGCAAAGCCAGAGGTGTATTTGAAGCTCGGGGATTGTTCTGAGTCCAAAGTTCAGTGTTGGAGCAGGATGCCTTGCTGAAGAGCTTGGGCATTGTGCCTTTTCTTGGAGCACAGCCAGTGACACGTTTATACTAAGATTTACATGCACAGAATGGCACTTTTAGGGAGGTAATAAGCACCGTATGTTGGGGACTAGAGGGGGATAGCAGATTAGAGCAGGGAAACCAGTTAAGAAGCTTTTGCGATAATCTCGGTGAAGGATATGGAAGGTGTATCTCCCTTAATGTGAGCGTAGCTGGGATAGAAAGAAGAGGTCCTGAAAGGATATTTGGGCAGTGATAGCAAGATCACTGTCAGTAGATCCATTTGTTGGCCTACTGAGTGTGGGAAGAGAAGGGGAGCCGTTGAGTATGACTTCTCCCTCTACAAATTCTGTCGCCTGCTGTTTTTCAAACAGTTACATATAAATGACTTTCTGAATGGAAAGACACTTGGAGGTGTCTTGGGAACTTTAGAATGCTACCACAAAGTAGTATTTCCCCAGTGCCACCTTGGAACTCCAGCTCTCTCTGCTAGCCTGCTCCTAACTATTTTAAAGTTTTTTTGTTTTTTGTTTTTTTTCCTGGTGCTTCTCCTTAAATAGCACACATCATTTTCTCCATCTCTTCTTTTCCTGTTCTCTTTTGCTCACCCTAGTCAAGAAAAAGAAGCAGCATCTGAAATTCCAGTGTTGAGAACTGTGTTATTACCATTTGTCATTTGTTTTGCTTATGAGCATAAGATTGGGCCTGGCCTGAGCATGGCCTTGGATATACCCCAGGGGTCTCAGTTCTCATTGCTGGTGGGTGCAAACACAAGTGGAAACAGGAAAGTCAGATCACCTAGAGCTACGTTCTGGAGAGGGGAAAATGGCATAGGGGCCATCTCTTCCCTCCCAACCCGAACTGCTAGTCCACACGTGACCTTAGTCCGAAAGCACTTCCTTGGAGCTATTCATTTAACCTGTCTTAGCTTTTCTAGGTTGCAGGTTCTTTAAACTATTTTTCTCTTTCTAGAGGAAGAACAGTAACTTAAAATTCATGGTCGAGATTTGTTCAAAATATTATTCTCTAGCTTCCAGTTAAAACAGCAACTGCATTTCTGGGTGGGACCACCAGGGTCTTTCCTGTTAAGTATCAGTTGTGACTCTAATACAACCAGCTATAAAGAGTGTTGATGAAGAAACTTCTCACACTTTTCTTAATTTTTTAAAATTTTCATATATTTCAAAGTCTGTATGCTGGTTAGATGTTGATAATATTGAAACCCAGAGTTACAAATATTGAACTATTTATTTCCAGGAGAGGGAAATCCTCCGAATTTAAAGCTCATACAGCTCCCGTTCGAAGTGTAGACTTCTCAGCCGATGGCCAGTTTCTAGCTACAGCCTCTGAAGACAAATCCATCAAAGTATGGAACATGTTTCGCCAGCGTTTCTTGTATTCCTTGTACCGACATACGCACTGGGTGCGCTGTGCCAAGTAAGTATGAAGTTTCGTCGTAAGGTTTCCACATTTTTTTCCCTGCTGTAGTTCATGTATACCCTCCCCCCTCCAACCCCCAGAAAAGGGGATTGAGGACAAATTCGTTCATTCATTCATTCAGTAAATATTTATTGTGTGTCTGCTATGATGTGCTGGGAAGAATAGGAAACAAAACAGTCAGAACCTCTCGCTGTCATGAAGCTGATATTCTAGAAAGGGGAGACAAACAACAAACAGGTAGGAAAATGGATTGGAAGGGGGGGGCTGCAGTTTTAAACAGGGTGTTCAGAGACTGCGTAACAAAAAGGGTGGCCTTTGAGCTGAGACCTAATAGAAGGGGAGGGGGCAAGGCTTGAATATATTTGGGAAAGGAAATGTCCTGGATACAGGAAACCAGTACAGAAGCCCTGGGGTGGGAGCCTGGGGGCTGTTCGAGGACCAGCAAGAAGGCTGGTGTGGAGCAGAGTGTGGGGAAGGAATTGGAGAGGCCCCAAGGGAAGCTTCAGCCAGGTTGGGAACAGCTGACAGGCACTGAGTGAGGCGAGATGCCCCTGGAGCGCATTTCATCCCCCTGACCAATGTGTTGTAGGGTTGTTCTGATTTCTGTGTGGAAAATGGACTGTCAAAGTCAGGGCGGAAGCAGGGAGTGTTGCTAGGAGGTTATATGTAGTGGTTCACATCCAGGCTTGGACCAGAGTGGTGGCAGTGGAGACTTCAAGAAGTGGCTGGAGTCTAGACATAGCTTGAAGGGATAAGCAACGCTACTTGCTGTCACATAGGATGTGAGAGACAATGACCACAGTCTTTCTCAGTAGTTTATTGGGACAAGTGCTATTGTAGGTGTCCCTTTCTGTTCTTAAGAACAGAAAGTACTTAAGAAACACACTGCTGAAGTACTTAAAATATTTCCCCAGCTGCCATGGGAAGATAGGGCTATTACTGTTTTATTTTCCCAGTTTTACAGATAGGGGAACTGAGTTTCAGAGTTAAAATTAGCACTCATCTACTTGAAAGTGATAGAAACCCAAAGAAACTATTTATTTTCCTCTCAAGGTGGTTAATTAGCTGATGTTTGATAACATTGGAGTGAAGACAGGGAACACTAGAAGCAGGGACTCCAACGCCTCCAGTGGCTCTGTAGGCCTCCCTACATGCCGGCTCTATTCTCTCAAACACCCCGCTGCTGAGGTCACTGCCAGCTCTTGGCAAAGTCCTCACAGCTCTGTGACTGGACAAGAAAAGCTCCTCCTAACACCAGTTAGAAAAGTGCCAGGGGCAGCTCTCAGCTTGGATCCCGTGCCCATCCCTTCAGGCAGTGAGACACTGGTTGCGTCAGGTTAGGCAGGCGCCCGATGAGACCAGTGACCCTGGCTGGCTGAGGGGTGAGAGTACATACCAACCATGCATTCTGGTGGTGGAGAGAGAGGACAGCTCGCCAAAGGAGGGGGCTAGCATAGTCATGGCCTTTAGGGGACAATGTGTGAAGCTTGCAGCCAGCAGACTTGGTGCACGCTGGAGGAAACAAGGTGTGACGGCATCTCCAGCCAGGATATGGGGCAGGGGGAGCCCAGCCCTGTCTGTCTCGCCTTACATCCCGCGTTCCTGTTAGCATGCTCTCCGTAGAACATTATCATTCAGGTGTTGATTATAATCTAGGGTAATGAATCTAAGGAAAATAAAAATAAGGTCATACTTTTAGTCAATAGTTTGTTTTTGTTTTTGTTTTTTTTCCCTTCAAAGGTCTCCAGTACTTTTGGCTCTGGCCATCTCAGTCTTCTTTCTGTATATGCCAGAGAGCTGTGTGGTCAAGAACCTGACCTTGCTTAGTGCACATCTGGCAGGTCTAGACTGAGTTTCCTGCAGCCAAGGTATTAATGGGATGATGGTGGCTGACGTACTTTTGTATTCCTACAACAAAAAGAAATCCTATCAAGCTGTTCAGATAAGACAAAATTTTTCCTGTAGTAAATTCTAGGAGGTATTATTCCTTGCCCTTGTCCTGAATCATCTAGTATAATATACATGCAGAAGAAAAGTTATTGCTAATACAAGACAGAAGCACTTAGGAAATGTTGAAAGGTCACCAATAATGTAAAAATCTGGTTTTCAGAATATTCCTTTAATGAGCATAGCCCTGCTATGCACTGCACATCTGTGCTGCGTGTTAGGTAGGTAGAGATCCACAGTCTGGGCCTCAGGGAGCTTTTATATTCTATAGTTCAATAGGAAAAATGGATACAAATTATACTTTTAAAAATTATAAACTCAATGTACCCTGTGGGAAGGTGATGCACAGGTGATAAGGGAGTGGGCAGTGGGGCACTGCACTAGACCTGCATGAGGAGAAGCCGGGGAGGCATTTCAGGCCCAGCACCGACGGACGGGCAGGAGAAGAGGCAGCAGCGTCTTGTCAGATGGGGAAGGGTGGCAAGCCATTCACAGTGGAAATCGGCCAGAGGACACCCTGTGGCCTGGGGAAAGGTTTTGTGCTCTGGGAACATGAATTATTCAGCTGTTGCCAGGTGTGAGGAGTGAAATGACAAGTGGGGAGGAGGGGGGAGAGCTGGGGAAGGCTCATTGTCATGGATGTCATGAAAAAGACTTTGGACTTCATCCTCCCGGTGACTCCGAGATACTAGAGAGCTTGGAATGGGGAGGAAGCCTGATCTTTCCGGAGCTCTCGGCTAATTGGTCTTACATCCCACAGCACCCTTGCTTTAGAGCGTTGGCATGAGCCAGGCCAAGACTCATAGGCCTCCCTGTGCCGCATCATTACTCTTCAGCAAGTCAGTCTACGCTCTCAGCCCAGTGGGAGGTGAGGGTAATGGGGCATCTCAAATAGACTGTTGTGGGGATGAGAGAGACTGTGCAGGGCTGAGTGATGCCAGAAGGCTGCCATTCCTCCGGCTGGACAGCACTGGTTAGGGAGAGACTTAGGCATTGGGGAAGAGCCCCGAAAAACATTCTCCCTCATCAGTTAGAGAGGAGGAGGTGATGGTTGAACCCTCCTTGTCTGTCTGCCTAGCATCTGTTCTGTTTTCTGGAGACGGTGCCAAGTTTTCCCCGAGGAACCAGTGCTCCCCCGCAGTCCCTCATGTGATGTACCATGCTGGCATGGCCTAATCTCCAGTCCCAGCGGAGGGTATTGAGCTCAGGCTTGCCGCCTGGAACAGGGCATCTCCTGCCTGCCGGAGTTAGTGAGTCTTGTTAGAACGGCAGGCCCTTGCCTTGGGATTTCTATGTCAGGCTTATTTCCTTTTTCTTTCCTTCTTTTTTTCCTTAAGTTTATTTATTTGTTTTAGTAATCCCTACACCCCAAGTGGGGCTTGAATTTATGACCCTGAGATCAAGAGTCACATACCCTTCTGACAGAACCAGCCAAGAGCCCCTTAGGCTTATTTAAACCTGCGGCTGCTGAAGGACAGTGTGGGCAAAGAGCTGACTTGGGGCATTAGACTGTGAGCTGGAGAGAGAGAACATTGCTGTCTAATTACCTCTGCGGTTTCTGGAAAGGGTCATACCTGGTTTTATGAGCATGTGTTTGCATGTGGGCATGTATGTGCGTGTGAGAAACCAGCCTTAGAAATTCTCACTTTATTTTTTAAAGGCACTTTTTATAAGATGTGATAGTGGAACAGCGTTTTGGAAAAGTGGGAGTTATTGTGGCACCCGGTGATGTATCCTCTCCACAGATTTACCTTCCTTCCCCACTCCACCCCCACCAGCTCTGCAGTCTCCATGGAGACCCTGGTGAAATGCAGATCCGGTCACACGGCTCCTCAGGTTAAAACCACTCAGTGATTCCTTGCCCTGGCGCGTCTGCTCTGCCTTGCTGTTACAACCTTGTCTTTTGTCCGTGTCACCATCCCCTTCTTGACTCTATGCAGAGTTCCCATGTGCGATGTTCTGTTATGTTCTATGCCTTTTCCACATGCTGCCTGCCCTGTCTACAATGCCCCCTAAATCCACGCTCCCTTCACAGTCCTGTTCTGCATCTCCCCCCGCAGGAGAGGTTTCTGACTCTCCCAAGCCCAGCTTATCTGAAGCCCTTTGTGCCACTGCATTGTCCCTTTGAGGAGATCTGTCTGCTTCAGCCTCTCTTCCCTGTCGGACTTTGAATTACAAGTATTTTATTCCTGTTGTATTCCCTTGACAAGCACTGTTCTAAATTCTGTAGCTACCATAGAAAGCAAACCAAAATTCCCAGTCTTGTAGAGTTCCTTCTACCAAAGGGAGGTAGACAATTTAAAAAATATGTTAGTGATACGTGCTCTGCAGAAAAATTCTCTAGGGTAACCAGATAGAGAGTGCTGGGGTTGCAGGGTGCTCTTACATCCCAGTGACAAGGCATCTCTGCTCAGGTGACCTTGCTTAAAGGCGGGAAGGCAGTGGTGGGGGAGGGGCAGGGGGCAGAGATGAGTGTTGGAGATAGAGTCTTACACAGTATGAGAAGCACCGCCATGTTAGTATGGAGTGGAGAAGGCTCAGAGGAGGTGTGTAAAAATGTAGGTTGAATGAATCAGTGAGGGGTGTGCAGGCAGCTTAGGTGGGAGTTTTCATGGGCTTCTTCAAGGAAGAGTCATTTCTGTGTATTTTTAATATCAAATAAAAGAGGACTATACATGCATGTTGTGATGGAGAATGTGTATGGGACTTCACTTTTTTTTTTCCCATTTTTTTCCCAATCCCTGTTCAGATTGATAATTTTGTATTGAGCTCACCTGCTCTTTTATAGAATGCCTTATTCTCACCTTGTCTACCTTGTTCTGAGGTGGATTTCTTGTTTTCTTTTTTACCTGGCGTTTTCTTTTTAATTTATTTTTTTGAATTTCTCTTTTCAGTGTTCCAGAATTCATTGTATATGCACCGCACCCAGTGCTCCATGCAATACATGCCCTCCATAATACCCACCACCAGGCTCCCCCAACCTCCCACCTGCACCCCTTCAAAACCCTCAGATTGTTTTTCAGAGCCCACAGTCTCTCATGGTTCGTCTCCCCCTCCGGTTTCCCCCAACTCCCTTCTCCTATCCATCTCCCCATGTCCTCTGTGTTATTCCTTATGCTCCACAAATAAGCGAAACCATATGGTAATTGACTCTCTCTACTTGACTTATTTCACTCAGCAGAATCTCTTCCAGTCCCATCCATGTTGATATAAAAGTTAGGTATTCATCCTTTCTGATGGAGGCATAATACTCCATTGGAGATATTGACCATATCTTCTTTATCCATTCGTCTGTTGAAGGGCATCTTGGTTCTTTCCACCGTTGGCAACTGTGGCCATTGCTGCTATGAACATTGGATTACAGATGGCCCTTCTTTTCACTACATCAGTATCTTTGGAGTGAATGCCTACTAGTGCCATTGCAGGTCATAGGGTAGCTCTATTTTTAGTTGTTTGAGGAATCTCCATACTGTTTTCCAAAGTGGCTGCACCAACTTACATTCCCACAAACAGTGTAAGAGGGTTCTCCTTTCTCCACATCCTCTCCAACAGTTGTTGTTTATTGTCTTGTTGATTTTGGCCATTCTAACTGGTGTAAGGTGGTATCTCTATGTGGTTTTGATTTGAATCTCCTTGATGGCTAGTGATGATGAACATTTTTTCATGTGTCTGATAGCCATTCATATGTCTTCATTGGAGAAGTGTCTGTTCATGTCTTCTGCCCATTTTGGACATGATTATCTGTTTTGTGTGTGTTGAGTTTGAGGAGTTCTTTATAGATCTTGGATATCAGCCCTTTGTCCGTATTGTCATTTGCAAATATCTTCTCCCGTTTCGTGGGTTGCCTCTTTGTTTTGTTGACTGTTTCCTTTGCTGTGCAGAAGCTTTTGATCTTGATGAAGTCCCAAAAATTCATTTTCACTTTTGTTTCCTTTGACTTTGGAGACATATCTTGAAAGAAGTTGCTGTGGCTGATGTTGAAGAGATTACTGCCTATGTTCTTCTCTCGGATTCTGATGGATTGCTGCCTCACATTGAAGTCTTTTATCCATTTCGAGTTTATCTTTGGTATAAGAGAATGGTTGAATTTCATTCTAATATACATAGCTGTCCAGTTTTTCCAGCACCATTTATTGGAAGAGACTGTCTTTTTTCCACTGTATATTTTTTCCTGCTTTGTCGAAGATTATTTGACCATAGAGTTGAGGGTCCATATCTGGGCTCTCTACTGTGTTCCACTGGCCTGTGTGTCTGTTTTTATGCCAGTACCATGCTGTCTTGGTGATCATAGCTTTGTAGTAAAGCTTGAAGTCAGGCAATATGATGCCCCCAGTTTTGTTTTTCTTTTTCAACATTTCCTTAGCAATTCAGGGTCTCTTTGGATTCCATACAAATTTTACGATTGTTTGATCCAGCTCTTTGAAAAATGCCAGTGGAATTTTGATCAGAATGGCATTGAAAGTATAGATTGATCTAGGCAGTATAGACATTTTAACAATGTTTATTCTTCTGTTCCATGAGCATGGAATGGTCTTCCATCTTTTTGTGTCTTCTTCAGTTTCTTTTATGAGTTTTCTGTAGTTCATTCAGTACAGATCCTTTACCTCTTTGGTTAGGTTTATTCCCAGGTATCTTATGGTTCTTGGTGGTATAGTAAATGGAATCAATTCTCTAATTTCCCATTCTGTGTTTTCATTGTTAGAGTATAAGAAAGCAACTGATTTCTGTACATTGATTTTGCATCCTGACACATTACTGAATTGCTGAATGAGTTCTAGTAGTTTGGGGTGGAGTCTTTTGGGTTTTCCATATAAAGTATCATGTCATCTGCAAAGAGAGAGAATTTGACTTCTTCACTGCCAATTTGAATACCTTTTATTTCTTTTTGTTGTCTGATTGCTGTTGCTAGGACTTCTAATACTATGTTGAATAAGAGTGGTGAGAGTGGGCATCCTTGTCATATTTCTGATCTCAAAGGGAAGGCTGTCAGCTTTTTCCCATTCGCTGTGGATTTTTCATAGATAGATTTTATGAAGTTCAGGAATGTTCCCTCTATCCCTATACTTTGAAGCATTTTAATCAGGAACGGATGCTGGATTTTGTCAATTGCTTTTTCTGCATTAATTGAGAGGATGATGTGGTTCTTCTCTCTTCTCTTATTGATTTGTTCTGTCACATTGATTGACTTGCGAATGTTGAACCACCCTTGCATCCCCGGGATAAATCCTACCTGGTCATGGTGGATAATCTTTTTAATATACTGTTGGATCCTATTAGCTAGGATCTTGTTGAGAATCTTAGCATCCATATTCATCAGAGATATTGGTCTGAAATTCTCCTTTTTAGTGGGTTCTTTGCCTGGTTTGGGGTTCAGGGTAATGCTGGCTTCAAAAAAGAGTCTGGAAGTTTTCCTTCTGCTTCAATTTTTTGAAACAGCTTCAGGAGAATAGGTGTTATTTCTTCTTTGAAAGTTTGGTAGAATTCCCCAGGGAATCCATCAGGTCCTAGGCTCTTGTTTTTTGGGAGGTTTTTGATCACTACTTCAATCTCATTACTAGGTATCGGTCTATTCAGGTGGTCAGTTTCTTTCTGGTTCAGTTTTGGGACTTTATAGTTTTCCAGGAATGCATCCATTTCATCTAGGTTGCTTAACTTACTGGCATATGACTGTTGATAATAATTTCTGATGACTATTTCTATTTCCTTGGTGGTAGTTGTGATCTCTCCCTTTTCATTCATAATTTTATTAATTTGGGTCTTCTCTCTTTTCTTTTGGATTAGTTTGGCCAATGGTTTATTGATCTTATTGATTCTTTCAAAAAACCAGCTTCTAGTTTCATTGATGTTTTCTACTGTATCTCTGGTTTCTATCTCATTGATCTCTGCTCTAATCTTGATTATTTCCCTTCTTGTATGTTGAATTGGCTTAATTTGTTGTTGACCCTCCAGTTCTTTAAGGTGTAAAGAGAGCTGGTATATTCTGGATTTTTCAGTTCTTTTGAGGGAGGCTTGGATGGCTATGTATTTCTACCTTAGTACTGCCTTCGCTGTATCCCATAGGTTTTGGACCGAAGTGTCTTCATTCTCATTGGTTTCCATGAATTATTTAAATTCTTTGATTTCCTGGTTGATCCCAGCATTCCTAAGCAAGGTGGTCTTTAGCTTCCAGGTGTTTTAATTCCTTCTGAACTTTTTCTTGTGGTTGAGCTTCAGTTTCAAAGCATTGTGATCTGAGAATATGCAGGGAATAATCTCAGTCTTTTGGTATCGGTTTAGCCCTGATTTGTGACAGAGTTTGTGGTCTATTCTGTAGAAAGTTCCATGTGCACTCGAGAAGAATGAGTATTCTGTTTTTGGGTGGAATGTTCTGTATTTATCTATGAGGTCCATATGGTCCAATGTGTCATTCAGTGCTCTTGTTTCTTTATTGATTTTCTGCTTAGATGATCTGTCTGTTACTGAGAGTGTTATATTAAGATCCCCTACTATTAATGTATTCATATCAATATGACTCTTTATCTTGATTAACAGTTGTCTTATGTTACCCATTGTTTTCTGTTTGGCATGAGTGGTTCATGGGAAACTCTGTAGAGGCCTCTCTGGAAGAATGTTCTTTGATAAATAATTTGGTTAAATTTAATGAATAAGGATATCATCTTTTGGGCAACTTTCCATTTATGTGCTTACAGCATACTTAGAGATTCTTTCTCATGCATTTATTATGTTTTTTTTCTTGGTTCATGCTATTGTAGTTAGATTAGAGGAACGTTGAGAGGGCCCAACTGACCATTCAAGCCCAGCCTCTGCAGTGTTTATGCAGCTTTCTGTGAGAACTTAGCCTTGCTAGGGTCAGCCCAGTCCAGAACTTTATTCCAAAGCTCTGAAGGACCAGAAGTTCTATTTCACTTTTTAGTCAGAGGTGAGAATGTTCTGAGGCACTGAGTCATGCATAATAAACTGGAGGAGAGTCGAAACACAAGCCACATGCCACTTTACTTATTTTCAAAGGGACTAGAATATTTGCCTGCTTCCGTCAAGGCCTTCCCCCTTAGCTGACAAAGTCAGGATAAGGGCTTGAAGTGTCCTGGAACTAAAGCAAGGAAGTTTGTTGAAAAATTATCTTGATGAATAGTTTTCTTGGGTTCGGACCGTGTGATGGGTCATCTCGGCCACATGCACACACCAGCCCAGGAAGCTACATGATCAGCTGGTTGGGTCCTCGACCCACTTCCCAAGGCCAGGCAGGAGACACACTGACCACTCTTGCCTCCTGCCATTACTGGACACCTCCTCTCTGGTGACAGGGTTACCTCTCAGGTGCAGCAGTGTGGTTGGTTCAAGTCTGCGGAGAGGCAGAGGCTCCCTGGCATGCGATCTGCTAATTCCAATGTCTATGCCGTTTGGGTCAAGATTCTCTGCCGCTTTGTAGGTCTTGTAATTTTTTATTTTTAATCGTGTGCCCAAACACTGCTAAGTGTTTGAGATTACTCTGTCATCTCTAGAAAGTGATGAGTTTTGTTCTTGTAAGCAGTTAGCTTTCTGCTGGTTCAGCTAGATTCTCTTGAGGCTTGGATTTGGGCTCTTTTAGGGTATATCTAGAGTAGCATTTACATTTGGGCTGTAGTACTAGTGGCCTTTCTAGGGCCTCAACCAAATGCCTGAAGCATTTAGCAAGGTCTGCCCAGAACTTGAACATCTTTGAGTACTGTGTAACATCTGGCATCTCTGTTCAGCTCTTAGTCTCCAGTGGTTGCTCGCTGTCAAGCCTTGTCAGAGCATAAGCAGCTTTGTATTTGACTAGACTCAAGGGGGGTTGGAGGCAGATTTTTGGAGGGTTTCTGCTCTTTGTAGCTCCTCTCTCACACGCCTCCAAAATTCTAGCCCTTTAGTCCAGTTCTGAATTCTGATTTCTGTTTCCTCTGCTCAGTCAGACTGGACGGTCTCCTTGGACCCTATGTTCTCATGCCATGGTTTGGAAAATGCTTGTAGGTACGTATGTGGGATAGATCTCATCCCATCTCATATTCCTTCTCTCGCAAGATTCACAACGCCGTGAACCTTCACTGGTGCCTAAAAATAGTTGCTTCATATATTTTGCCCAGTTGTAGGTTTGTTTATAAGAGAATAAGCCTGATAACCATTACTCCCTCTGTCTAGAAGTTCTGCCAAATGAATTTAGTGGAGCCTACCAAGCCAATTTCAAAATTCATATGGATGAGTTATATGTGTAAGAATAGCCAAGAAAAAAATGAGAAGAAACTTGTCCAACCTGCTGTCAGAACACAGTATAAAATTATACAAATTAAAATATGGTGATAATGGTACGCTATTAGGTAAATAAGCCATAGAAAGTCTAGAAGCAGGCAGATATATGCCTTAGATGGTGTTTCCAATAACTGGGGAAGTGGATGGACTATTTAATCTATAGTTATAATTGGATTTCTGTTTGGAAGAATATAAAGTGGGATCTTTATTGTATACCATCATGTACAAAATTTGTAGATGAATTAAACAGCTAAACATTAAAAATGGTCCAAAGATACTGCTTTTCCTCCTAATATGTAAGAAGTATATGTAAACAAATATAGAGGGTCAGCAGAGTTTTTCTCCTAAGTATATTCGTTTTAGTGTATGGCATGGACTTAAGTAATTAAAATTCTGTGTCTGTCTATGCTTGGTACTTACCATAATTTTGTTCTTAGAGCCTCTGTGTGGCATAGAGATGGTACCTATTCATGTAAGAAGTGATGAATACCTTGCTACGTTCTTTGAAGTAGCTGCTGTTTATAATCATACATTTTAATTCACAGAAATATTTTTAAGGTACTCTCTCTCTTGGGAAATATATTCATGCTCTTAAAATATAAATTAGTATAGTCTTTTTAGAAATCAGTTTGCAAAATCTATCAGGTATCTTTGTTGCAATGACTTCACAATTGGAAATATATTCTATGTAAATACTCTTTTATGTGCAAAAGAAAAAGCTTTGTATTCCAAGATACTGCTTTCAGTATAATTTATAATCGTGAGAAGTCGGAAAGAATGAATTTTTCCCCAAAAATCTAGTTAAATAAACTTAAACTATTGTATAGCCATTAAAGGGGGACTATATATAAGTAATGACATGAAAATATTTATGTGAGGAAGGGAGAGCAAAACTCAGAATTCATTATAATATAAAAGATCAAGTAGCTATCATACATACAATGTTAAGTGTGATTTTGAGTGATGGGACGATAGACTATTTTTACTTACTGTATTTCCCATTTTTTTAACATTCAGTTTTTCTTTAATGAGTATTGAAGAAAACAATTATCATTTGATATCTATATCTATATTTAAAATATGAGCAATATGTTCTCTTTCCAGTGGCAAAGAATTTTTCTAATAGGTAAAACTTATTGTACCCCCCCCTTTTTTTTTTTAAGATTTTATTTATTTATTTGACAGACAGAGATCACAAGTAGGCAGAGATGCAGGCAGAGAGAGGGGGAAGCAGGCTCCCCGTTGAGCAGAGAGCCCGATGTGGGGCTTGATCCCAGGAAGCTGGGATCATGACCTGAGCAGAAGGCAGAGGCTTTAACCCACTGAGCCACCCAGGCACTCCTGTAGCCCTATTTTCTTAAAATCATGTGTACTCTAGCATTCTGTATGCTTTTCTATGGTATCCTCCATTAAAAATAAACATAGCCGGGGCACCTGGGTGGCTCAGTGGGTTAAGCCGCTGCCTTCGGTTCAGGTCATGATCCCAGGGTCCTGGGATCGAGCTTCACATCGGGCTCTCTGCTCAGCGGGGAGCCTGCCTCCTCCTTTCTCTCTCTCTGCCTCCTTGTTATCTCTGAGTGTCAAATAAATAAACAAACATTTATTTAAAAAAATAAATAAACATAGCCTTTTGAGATGTTTCCAACATTATCGCTTTTCCAGCATTACTTTTTAGGGGGAAAAAAATCTACCTTTAATTTTCACTTGTTGGTAGTGTTACAAGTGATCTTTGACCACCTGAACTACAGAGGTTTTTTCCTTCACAGTGGTAAGATACATATATTATAGAGCTTACCGTTTTAACTATTTTAAAGTATAAAGTTAAGTGTCATTGGGTATATTCATGCTGTGCAACAAATTGCAAAGATTTTAAACATCAGCTTTCATTGGTTAAAATATTTTAAATTGGACCCAATTTTCTTTAAAAAAAAAAAAAAGTCTTTTAAATGCCTGAAATATTTACCTAGACCTACTCAGTGCCATCTACTGTGTCTGGAAGTGTAACAGTGAACAAGACAGATGTGGTTTCTATCTTCTTGGTGTTTACATTTGTTGGGGAAGACGACAGAATGTTTGGTTACAAGTGTGACCTAAGTGCGACTCTGAGCTACTCTAAGGACCCACATTGAGGAACTAAGCTGCGAGCGCAGGGGTGGTCTAGAAGACTTCCTGAGGAAGTGATGCTGAGCAGGAGGCTTACAGGACAAGTAAAATCCTCTTAGGTTTTTTAAACTAGGTAAAGAGTAGGGGGCAGCATTTGAGGCACAGGGAATAGCACGTGAAGACACTTCCTGAGACAGGGGCAGGGACCTGAGAAGAGAAACACACGTGTCAGGAAGAGTACGCAGGATGATGGTGAGACAGGAGGGGAGACTCTTGAGGACCTGGTAAGCAGTGGGAAGGATGCCAGGCTTTTCCTCAAGGGAAATGCAAAATCATCAAAGCATTTTAATCAGAGGAACTTAATTCAGTGTTTAAAGATCACTTTTATTGCCTGCGGAGAATGGAAGACAGTAGTTCCCATTATGGTTTGAAGTGACAGGCCTGATAATGGATTGGAGTGGGGGGGGTGTGGAGGAGGAGAAAGAGGCACAAAACATGACTCCTAGGCTTCTCAGTATTCCTTTTAAGGAATACTGAGAAGGAGCAGTTTGGGGAGGTAGACGATGAGTTCAGATTTGGACAAGTTCAGAGTTGGAGGAACCTTCAGGGTATCCAAGAGGAGACACCCAGTAGGCAGTTGTATTTATGGGTGGAGATCCCCGGAGAGAAGTCTGGGCATATAAGCGGTAAATGACCCAACGAGTAATTAGCATGTTCCATGGCATAGTTACATCTTTTTATATCTCTTTCATCTGCTTTTTGTCTCTCAGCAGCTGTAGGAATAAATCCTGTTCCTGTCATTAACAGATGTGTTCTCTTCTGATGCTGACCAGCACTTAAAAAAAAAAAAAAAAACACCGCACACACACAGATGTTTTGCTTATTTCCTTGAACTTCACCTTCAGTATGCAAACACAAAATCCCACCAAAGCAAACTCTGAGACTGCCAATATATATATTTTTTAATGAGTCTATGAAAGTTTAGGTCTGAATGCAATCCAAACTCCCTCATTATACAAATAGAAAACAGTGGCCAGTGTGGTTTTGAATTTCACAAGGTTACAGAGCTGGGCAGTTGCAAAATTGGCCCTAGAATCCAGGACCATGTACTGACAGGGCAGTCTTATTTCCACTACTTTTTACTGCTTCCCTCTCCTATTGAATAGTTGCTGACTTCAGAGTACCAATTACTGATTATTTGTTTCTTAAGGGACATGGAACAGTGCCTACTCTGGTGTCAGAGCCCTGAGGGCTGGAATGGTCATTTTATAGAGAGAGTATTCATTCCAACGATAAGAAATTTCCAAAGGAAAATTTTGATTTCTTAGAAACACTGAAACTTCTCATGATTCATGAACCCCTTTGGCTCTCTAATGAGTTAATAACTCTATGGCTATACATATAATAATATAATTCTACATACAGTTTTAGGAAATCCATAGATTCCAAGTTAAAGAACTTCTGTGATATTATTGGGCTATTCTCAAGGACCTGTGAACCAGTTTTTCTAGAAAGAAGTCCAGTAATTTTCTGATTCTCTCAAATGAGTATCACTATGTTGAAGTAATTTTAGTTCAGTTAATTTCCCAGGTACCTTATAGATAATTCATGTGTGCTAATCCAGTAGTCACTACTAATTAATGTCCATGTCAGTGACACACTCTAGAGGTTTTATTTATTTATTTATATTTTTATTATGTTATTCACCATAAAATACATCATTAGTTTTTGATGTAGTGTTTCAAGATTCATTGTTTATGTACAACACCCTGTGCTCCATGCAATACGTGCCCTCTTTAATACCCACCACCAGGCTAACCCATCCCCCAGTGCCCCCCTCCCCTCTAAAACCCTCAGTTTGTTTCTCAGAGTCCACAGCCTCTCATGGTTGATCCCCCTCTGATTTCCTCCTATTCACTTTTCCTTTCCTTCTCCTAATGTCCTCCATGTTCTTCATTATGCTCTACAAGTGAGTGAAAACATATGATAATTGACTTTCTCTGCTTGACCACTTCACTCAGCACAATCTCCTCCAGTCCCATCCATATTGATGCAGAAGTTGGGTATTTGTCCTATCTGATGTCTGAGTAGTATTCCTTTCCTGATTAAAACTCTTCAGAGTATAGGGCTAGAGGGAACATTCCTCAACTTCATAAAATCCATCTATGAAAAACCCACAGCGAATATCATTCTCAGTGGGGAAAAGCTGAGAGCCTTCCCACTGAGATCAGGAACACAACAAGGATGCCCACTCTCGGCACAGTTGTTCAACATAGCACTAGAAGTCCTAGCAACAGCAATCAGACAACACAAAGAAATAAAAGGTACTCAGATTGGCAAAGAAGTCAAACTCTCTTCACAGATGACATAATACTTAATGTGAAACCCAAAAGACTTCACCCCCAAATTGTTTATTTTTATTTAAAGATTTTATTTATTTGAGAGAGAGCAGGGGGAGGGGCAGAAGCAGAGGGAGAAGCACACTCCCCGCTGAGCAGCCACCCCCCCCCTTCTAGGTTTTAAAAGGTAGTTAAATGGTGCTAAATTAGGTTGAAATCTGTTGATATTTCAGTAGAAATTTTATATACTTTTAACATTCTTAAAATTAATAACCCAGTTAGATGTTGTTTAAGTCCTGATAAAGGAAAGAACGATCCTTTGCCCCAAAGTCAGGGCAAAGAGAAGCCTGTTTTATTGGGGCTATCCTCTTTTCGATGTGACTAATTTAAAATGAAAGGGAAGAAAAGAAGATACAAACCACTGTCCTCACTTTTAACCCCTCCCAAGGCAAACAACAACAACAACATTTTTGAGAACATATGTCGGGATTATAATGTGGTATCCAGAGGAAGGGGACAGCTTCAACCCTGAGTCCTCTCTGGTTGTGTTGAGCTGGGGGTAGAACCCCTCGCTCCCTGCCCCCGCTGCCCTTCACTCTAGGCTTATCTGACTTCTCATCCCCTTCGTTTCTTTAGCACCTGGAAATTCTCCCAGGCTCTAGGTCCTCTGGCTCAGGATGAATTTCTAGCCAGCCAAGATCCCTTCTTTAACTTACTAGTGAATTTCTTTAAAGTCCCTTTGCTCCATTCTAACTTCTACCTACAAATTGGCACCTTTTTGTTACAGACTGTTTTCTTAGCACTATCTAAAATGCTATTATTTGTGTGCCCTTCCTAGAATGAAAAACCTCATGAGGGCCAGGATCTTACCAGTCTCCTTCACCACTTAATCCCCATTACCCAGGACAATGCCCAGGTTTTGGCAGGTGCGCAATAAATATTTGAACGAAAGGATCAATATTTTCCCCATAAACTCCCCAAGGACACTGACAGTGTCTAGCAGCACAGACAAGTTTTTATTAAAGGATAGTCTGATGGCTAGCCTGCCAGTTATAGCTCAGTCACATAGCCTCCTCAGAACCCTGCCTCATGGTTTCCCTTCACCCTAGAACTTTGTGTGATTACCCAGAAGCCACACTGAACTGTGCTATAAATCATTTAGCTGGTTGAAGAAAGTTTCCTTTCAGGGACTTCAGCAGAGTGGCTGAGAGGTTTGGCTGTGGAGCCAGACTGCCTGGTCAGACCTTCCTGTCTGTGTGACTCTGGCAGTTTCCTGATCCTTTATGGGGCCGGGCATTCTCACCTGTAAATGGAGGATACCAGTAGCACCTGCTCTGTAGATTATTTTGAGGATTAAATGAGTTGCTATACGTAATGTGTTAGGAAACATTCTAAGACATATGTGCTCAATAATGTAGGCAGGATAATGACGATAATGGAAGTGGTGGTATTTGGCAGGTAATGTCAAAGGGTGAGTGTTTTTAGACTTTATTTTTAATCTGGTCATTCCATTAGCCATTCTTTAATCATTGCTTTCTTAAAATGTATGAATCAAGTAATCTCTTAGAAATACTTTTTAAAATATTCATAGTAAGTGATTTTTGAAACATAAGTTATTAAGAAACAATGGATTCCTTATATTAGTTGCATTATTGTGCAAAATTTATTTCTATGAGGATAGTGAGTAGGTGTTCCTTCCCCGGGATCTGCGTAAAATACATATCTGTTTGAAGCATTTCTATAATACTGCCTTTCATATGTGAGTCTTCCTGACATATTTTCTGGAAGAAAAGATTAATAAAATATTATATTATCATAAAATCAAGTGGTGCCTGCACGGCTCAGTGGTTAAGCATCTGCCTTTGGCTCAGGTCACAATCTCATGGTCTTGGGTTTGAGCCCTGCATCAGGCCCCCTGCTCCGTGGGGAGTCTGCTTTTCCTCCCTCTGTGCATGTGCTTTCTCTCTTTCTCCGTCTCAAGTAAATAGATCAAATCTTAAAAAAAAAAAAAAAAAAAAAAAAATCAAATCAAATCAAGCTGAACTACCCAGCATGGAAGGCATTTCCTTGCAAGGTTACTTTCCAGAATTTTATTTTATTTTTAAAATGTTCTTTATTTATTTGTCAGAGAGAGAGCAAGAGAGCGAGCATAAGCAGAGGGAGCAGCAGGCAGACGGAGAATCAGGCTCCCCACCGAACAAGGAGCCCGATGCAGGGCTCAATCCCAGGGCCCTTGGATCCTGACCTGAGCCAAAGGCAGATACTTAGTCCACTGAACTACCCAGGTGCCCCACTTTCCAGAATTTTAAAAGATTACTTCACATAGAACTGAATTATGCTTCTACGCCCTTTTTAAAAATATGGTAAGTCCATAAATGACAGATTCAAAGTTTCTGTCAGGAAGACTTCTTTTTAGGTCAGTCTTAAGAACAGGGAGGGAGGAGAGAAGAGAGTGAGAGAGAACAACAACATCAACAAGAAGCTCTTCAGTTACAACCCACACCCTTAATTAATGACCTTTACAGTCATCTGGGCATAGAGGGAAAGTACAAAGAAAATTGAAACATCATTGGTCTATGACCTAAGTCCTTTCTTCTTTTTTTTGTTTTTATTATTGCTAAAGTATTAATAATAAAAATACTATTCATAGTTTCCTAATAGTCTAATTTTTTTTTTCTTGGTCATCTTTTCTTCTGTTTTTCCCCTACCACTTAGAAGAAAAAGAATAACCTCGAGAAGGTTCTTAAGGGAGGAGAGTGCATAAAAGCAGTAGATGAGATGTCTGAGAATTGTCTCATTTGTTTTTGAGTGGGTCATGTGGATGATAGGTGTGTCCATGAATGAGCATCTTCAGTTCTGTATAAATAAGCTATCCACTGGAGATTTCCGGCCTCCCAAAGTCCAGGAAGTTACAGGCTTAGGGAGGTGATTCTTCTGTTGGTGGTATCATTTAATTTTAATCCTCAACATGCCAATCCTTTTCTTCCAGAAAGCTTCACTACAGGTTAGTGGGATGAGTAGTAAAGGCTCTTGTGGGTCATAGGGATAGTACCAGAAAATGACAGAAGTAGAAGAAAGAAATAATGAATGCTTTTTGTTAAAATAAGGTATTTAGCTTGGGAGGAGTGAAGAGTTGAATCAAAGACCTAGAACAAGTGCCATAAAACTAAATCATTTAAATCAACTAATAAAAGGAAAAAGGAAAGTTGGTTGGTCGGTATAGTCTATTTTGATATGGTCTGTTATTGTCATTTGTCCTGCTTATTTGTAGCTAGAAAGATGGTTGTAGAATATGACCTTGCTACATGGTGTGGTAACTGTGGTCTCTGGTATTTAATATGTCCAGCCTGACGTGTGTGTGTCGGGGGGGTAGGGCATGTGAGTGACTGTCAGCAGCCTTTCACAAAGGCAGTCTTCTTTCTTGTGCTTTCCAGATTTTCACCTGATGGAAGGCTAATTGTATCATGCAGTGAAGATAAAACTATTAAAATTTGGGATACCACCAATAAGCAGTGTGTTAATAACTTCTCAGATTCTGTAGGGTAAGTCCATTCCCTTTGTGCATTTATATGGGTTGGTTTGCTAAGGCGACATTTCATTATTAAAATTCAAATAAAGAAATGAAGGGAAAGAAATCAGAATATTAGGCTACCTTATTCTTTCCTCCTAGGTTTGCAAATTTTGTGGATTTTAACCCTAATGGTACATGCATAGCATCAGCAGGTTCTGATCATACCGTGAAAATCTGGGATATAAGAGTAAACAAGTTGCTTCAGCATTATCAAGGTAACAATTTCCATGACAACAAAATCCAGTTGACGCCTGGCCCCTTCCAGGAAACCCTTAAGCCGCAGCCCATGCTTCTCCCTTCTTCAAGGGAGGTAGGGGGCTGCCTTTGAATGGACTGGACAGCAGTTAGCTCCGTCAGCAGCATGGTGGGAAGCTGGGACAGGTGTCAGAGTGGAGAGGGGTGGGGAGGGGCCTCAAAAGTGATGCCAGGGCCGCTAAAAAAGAAGCTGCAGTGAGATGTTCACAGGTTGGTTCTCTGCATAATAGGAGAGATAGAAACTAATTCTGAATTCCGAATCAGAAGTTCTGTGAGCACAAATAGGTGTTATAAGTGGTGGGAAATGGCGTCTTCCTGTGCCTATGTATTGCAACTAGAAGAGAAATGAGTTGATTTCTTGGTTGATACTGGATTTATATTAAATTCACATTTCCCTTTTAAAATAAGTATAATACTGTGCTAAATCCTTACAACAACCCTGGGACATATTATTATTATTATTACTATTATTATTATTGTTACTGTTATTATTGCCCCCATTTTATAGATCAGTAAATCGAAGCTTAAGGAGCATAAGTAACTTGCTAAAATAATTGCTAGAACTAGCTTAGGGTTATCTGTTTATAAAGTACGAGGAAGAACAGCCTTCTCATGGCTGTGTCATGCTGCCTCCTGTTGGAAAGATGGTGTCCAGGAATGAATTCTCGGAGAAGCTAGCAAGATTGCACTTCTGCAAATAGACTGCCACACTCTTCATACCCAAGCCTCAAGTCACTAATCGGTTATGAAATTTCATTTAAGGCTAGATTGTATGCCATATGTGAGCTCGTTACAATCCATTTTTGGTTATATTATATTGGTAATGTGTCTGAAGACTTCATAGTTATGGCTAACTAGCTTATCCTTCCATGACATACTTCCAGTTTTAAAGCTATTCAGTCTCATTGCTGGAAGTTGAATCTATGATCATAAGCTACTTACTTACTTGTTTTAGTGACCTATGTGGAATTTTGGTATCGTGGAGACATTGGCTTTAACGGATTATTGTTTCCAAGCTAATATTGCTAACAGAGCAAAGAGACATCTCTAGAATTAGAAATTGTTCTCTGAACTTGTTGCTTTTCTTTCCCATGAATTAGTTCACAGTGGTGGAGTTAACTGTGTATCATTCCATCCTTCGGGCCACTACCTCATCACGGCCTCTTCAGACGGTACACTTAAGATTCTGGATCTCTTAGAAGGAAGGCTCATATACACCCTTCAAGGACATACGGTATTAACACTAAGATTTGTGCTTTTTAAATAACATATATTTTAAGGCGTTGGCCCAGTTTATTATATATCTTTTTGATCTTTCCAGGTATAGCACACGTTACCATTATGACTCACATAGAATGTTTGCTTTCAGGGCCTTGTTTTTATCCTCTGGAAGCAACTCTTAGAAATATTACTTATTATAATTCTTATCAAAATCAGTGTGTATCTTTCAGTAGCCCTGAAATTAATCCTCCACTGCTGGCTTCCTCAGTATGTAACGTAGATTTGCCTGGTCTGATAGCGATGGAGAAGCATTTTCCTGACTTCTGATCTTTCCCCTCATGTGGAGGCTGTCCACAGCTCTGCCACTTCGCCTTGCACACCCTCTCACTCATTCCTTTTCATTAATCTGATTGGTGAGTTTAGAAGGAGAAAGTCAACAAGGAGAGCCCAGTGCCTTCTGTTAGGAGCCTGTCCTCAGTGTTTTTCTCTGGTATTTCTTGTGGGCATGCCTGCCTTTGTTCAGTCTTGCCTGTGACAGGGTACTCAAATGTGACTCATTCTGGGATTCAGTTCTTCAGCCCATTTGCCCACAGATAAAGCCACATTTTTTCTTTATAAGCCTTCAGCAGCAAGAAAGATGACATTCCTATGTGTTAATTTTTAATTGACTTAGAACCCAGTGAGGGAGAGGCTTGTTATTTATTGAGCCTGTTCAATCTCACACACATACACACAAACACACCCAGCATACAATGCACTAAACAAAAACAGCTTTTAAGTGTAAACTATTCCTTCTTTCTGGGTAAATATTCAAACTTCTTTAAATTTTTTAGAATACATCCTGCATCCTCTTTTTTTTTGTTGTTTTTTGTTTTGTTTTGTTTTAAGATGTACTAGGTACTTCCTTTTAACCAAGTATGATCTGTTTATCTCCATAAATAGAATAGGCTTTGTGGTTTAGGGGAGAAGGGGTTCTTTTCTGCCTTCACATATCCTGTCTGGCTTCCTGCTTTGCTTTATCATTTGTTCTGCAGCTGTGTTAGAGCAAAGCAGGAATAGACACTAACTAGTTCAGATACATGTATATCCATGGATTCAGGCTGAATAAACAACCAATAAAAGTGGTCAAGGGTTAAAATATTCGTAGAATAATATAGGGTAATAATAATTCAGAATAATAGGAAAAATATATTTTAGGAGGAAAACAATGTACACAAAGATGAAAATTTTCAGTCTAGAGTGAAGATGTTTAAGAGGCTATAATAACCCAAGTCTGTGTGATGATCTACTTGAAAAATACAAAATGATCCCCCCCCCAATGTTGCTTACACCAATTAAGGACATTAAGAACAAACCATCTAGTAATATATTTGAGATGAGAAAGAGTTACTCTTGATGGAAAAATTGACCTAAAGGCCATGCATCTTGTGACTTGCCCAACTCCACAGTCATTGCTTAATTTCAGGTTCTCCCTACCTCTCACCTCGATAACTGCATTCATTTCTCAATGGGCTCCAAACGTTAATTCTTGCCCGAATTCATCATTCTGACAGTCGTGATCCCAGTGTTCCACAGTCACAGCTCTCTGCCTGTCTCCCGCCTGTTGGCAAAACTCTCAGTGACTCCCTATTCCCGCGTGAGGGGAGAGCTCTGCGAAGCCCTTTGTGGTCAGGAAATGGCCTTTGTCCAGATTACCTTACACACTTGTCCTTCGGTTTCTGCTAGTGATCTGATGAACAAAGAGTCCAAAACCAGAAAATCTTAACAGACATTCTTATTCACTTACACGTTTAGAAGCTTTTCTTTAAACGGAAAGAAAGTGTATTTTCATAGTTGTATTAGTATTGCCTTTTTAATCTAGTATCATTGGTATGTGTTTTGATATAATTGGGTTGGTTCCTTGATTATCTTTACTCCGCCTACATTAGTTGGCACTGACTGGATACGTTCTATCAGACTTACTGCTTACATCGTCTACATAGATTAGGATGAAAAATTCATACAGTCTTTCTGGCTATGAGAAAACAATACCAAGTGCTTTTTTTTTTTTTCAAATCTCCATTTATTTCCTAGGGACCCGTCTTTACTGTTTCATTTTCAAAAGGTGGAGAGCTGTTTAGCTCAGGAGGTGCAGACGCACAGGTTTGTAAATCTTTCAGCTCCTTCTCTGATTTGGTGAGGGTAAAGGGATCCAACACGTTGGCTAGGATTCTTAGAACCAGCTCCTTTGTAGGTGTTAAGATGATTATCACTGAGTTTATATTTTACTTTAATGCCAGGAAGTCTGCTGTCTCATTGCTGAACTAGTACCGGTTCTGACACTTTCTGGAACTCAAATAGTGGTTATTTCTTGTGCTCTTCTTGACACTTAATTATATGTGGGATTTCCTGAGGTCCCAGTGCGGGTGTGGCACTTCCACTTGAACTCTTGCCTCACCTTTTATCTCTAGGTCTTTTTTTCAAATGTTAAGCCCCTTGAGGATGATAAATATAAATTGTTCATGTAGCAAATCTGCATTTTTGAGGAAGTGTCCAAAGTCATCCATAGGCAGATGGACTGAGTGAGGTGGACTGCCAAGAACATGATTTTGAACTTTGAAAACATGAGAGTATTTTAAAGGAATACGTTACTTTCTTAACATAAATTCTAAATTGGACACGAAGGCAATTGAAAGTGCTAAATCTCTCTCACCCTTAGAAAAGTAGTAGTGGGAACTAGTAGCACAGTTGAAATGTATATTTCAGCCTTCCTAGTCTGAGGAACAATCATGTAAACTTTTTTTTTTAATTAGTTCTGTTGGTTTTATGTGCAAGTCAATTTTAAGTGCCAATGTATTAATTTTTTATAGGTCTTATTATGGAGGACTAATTTTGATGACTTGAATTGTAAGGATATGATAAAAAGAAATCTCAAAAGGTTACATTTTGATGCGTCACCTCATCTTGCTGATATATACCCAAGGACACCACATCCCCACGAAGGGAAAATCGAGACCATTGAAGTGAGTACTTTGCACCCCAGTCAACTGCCTGTTTGCAAGTGTACATTTTGGGGCAACTGGTCAACTAGATGCTTGAAATTATACTTTACTATATAAAACTTAATTATGTCTTAAAACAGCAGGTCTTTGAGAAACACTTATTTTCAATAATACAGCAAAACTATAAGTAATTATAGTGTGTAATTCTGTTGAAGCCTCAGATTCACGGCTTGAAGGTCTAGAAATAAAGCTTAAAAGTTGTGTCAGTGACACAAAAAATTTTGTAATAGGAAATGAGAAATCAAACCTAAGGCCAGAGTTGACCGTGTAGCTTGGATTAGCTCATACTCTTCATGTGTTTAGAGAGCATCTGTGATGGCTATCACGAGAATGGGGATGAAAGGCAAGAGTTTTTATAACAGTTCCTGGAATAGGTATCTTATAGCCTCTTTATGACCATAGGAGAAAAAAATGTTGTGGACAGTAAAAAGAAGAGAATTTAGGCATTAAGCCTAATCACTGAGAATCATTTTACTATTTGCCTACTTGGTCTACATGTATTTTCAAATATGCAATTATCTCTTTAGCTGTAGGTCATTGTTGACAAGTTCCCCTAGGTCCTATAGATTTAAATGTTCTACTCTCTTCAGAGTCAGAATTCATCTTTGCTGGATACTTGGCTAGTATTTGTCTGTTTCTTCCCATTTTGCATAATTATTCTTAAGCCTCTTTCTCCTCCCAAGAGCTGATATTGGAAATCACTATTACCTATTTATCTGAATTGTTTTTCCATCATCAACAGAGCCTTGCTTTGCTTTGAGAGTAGCTGTTTTGAGTTCTTAACACTTACTCCTGAGTGGAAACGCAGTCACCCCACACACTGTTTATGTAGTGGGTCCATACTTCTTTCCACGATCCCCATGCCTGCCCCCCAGTCCACGCTTTGATTTTGGTTTTGGTTAGTCACAGTGTGCGTGTGTATGTGTGTACATTTACATTTTTGAAACTTTTTTGAGTTTTTTGGATTATTTTCTAGATTTTGTTTAGCCTCATTTGGGGATTTCTATTCTAGTTTTTTCTTGGTTATAATTTTTGTCCTTCTGTCTTCTGACCATCTTTCCAGTTCTTCTAAACAGATTATTTACCATGTCTTTACTTCTTGTTACTGTATCATCATGATTATTGATGATTATTGTATTTTTTTTTTATTTCTTTGAAAGAAAGAATGTAATATAATTTGTGGTTCATCACATTTTTGTTTCAGTTTCTACAATGGTGTATGTATTTGTGGATTCCCTGGGATCACATGTGTTCACATAATGTATATGTAAAATATATTTGAAGTTCCCTTTTCTTGTTTTACCCCAGCTGGTTATTGACTCGTGGTATTTTTTACTCTAGCATTTCTGGGGCTTGGCCTGGCTTGGTCCTCAGTGTCTATGCTGCCCAGTCAGCCAGTCAGCCACCTTTCCAGAGTCGTGGGGGGTAGAGCTGCAGGCTGAGCCCAGGTCTCCTGGCTCCTAATTGAGTGATATTTCCATGACACCACACCACCCCTGCAGTAGACACCCAAGTTATTTTCTCTGTGATTTGCTGTCAGCCCCAGCCCACTTAAGAGTGCTGGACTTTGTTGAAAATGTCAACAAGTTGTCTGAGAAGCTCAGCTCTGACAGCAGCCAGAAAGCAGTAAAAGTGGCTGGGCTACTTTACTTGGCTGGGTCAAGATGACCCCAGTCATGCAAAGTCACTCTCAACCATAATTTTCACATGTACACTTGAAAAATCTATTAAAAACCAACCTTTCCTCCTGGAATTAGAATTCAGTTATACTATAAAGAATGTCGAGCAGTATGACTGAATTATGTTTGTGGCCTTAAGAATGTCCGCCTCTGTGCACCTCGTTTAAATGATCTATCAAGCACTCACGGCTGCTTCAATTAAGTACACAGAGTGACGTATATTTGTAAAACATCCACAGACCACGTGCTATAAAATACCAGAAAAGTGATAGGATGCTGCATATGAACAACCGTTTGCCTTTTTTTTTTCTTTTTCCTTGAAAAGTTCTTATAGTAAGCAAGGGTGTAAAGTTTTCTGGACAGAGGATATCTTTAATATTAGAAATAAATGGTAAATATCAAATTTTTTTGAAGGCTTCAAGTTAATGTCCAAGGATCCCTCCTAGAACCAAAAAACCATTAATTTGACAATATCCCCTAGGATGGAAGGAGATGAATCAGAATAGATGTCATACTGCTGTGTCCATTTATGATCAGTATATTTGACCTTGAACTGCTAAATGTGCGGGATTGATTTTCCTCCCCTCAAAGATTTAGGCAAGGTCAGTTTATATATGATCGGCTACTCTGGAAATATTTGAAATTAGAAAAAAACTTTTTGAGGTCAGAATTCATGATAAAAACGTATAAAAAGGTATTATTGAAAGATGTAGGAAAAAATGGCTCCTAAATGATTTAGTTAATTTTCCTAATTGGCTCTTTTTATAGTAACCATGAGTCTTCTGTTTCTGAGTTTGAAGCAACAGAGAATTCCTGTGGTTTATATTTTTGTGTGTTTTCTGTGAAGCTCATTTGAGTGGCATAATCCCAGCCTTCTGGGTGACAGAGGCCCTTTACGAAAGTGACCCATTTGCCAGCTTCTGTGCTTTGCTTGTTTGAAGGTGGAGTCTTAGACCTGGGTTCCAGCTGAGGAAATGTGTAAATTACTAATTACTACATGGATAGAGAGGGTGTTAGCAGGTTGCTTTTAGAATGAACGAGAGAGAGAAGGCCACGTGAAAGAAAGCACGCAGCATGCAGTCCTAGCTCCAGCTGCGCGGGACAGGTCCCCCCCATGTGCTTCCCACTGGTTTGACTTGCAGATCTTTGTTGTGGCACTTCTGGCTCGGCCACTCCATCTTTTGTTTTTTCTTTTAATATTTATTTTTATTTATAGTTATTTATTTATTCATTAAAGATTTTATTTATTTATTTGACAGAGGGCGACACAGCGAGAGAGGGAACACAAGCAGGGGCAGAGGGAGAGGGAGAAGCAGGCTTCCCGCTGAGCAGGGACCCTGACGCGGAGCTCAATCCCAGGACCCTGGGATCATGACCTGAGCCGAAGGCAGACACTTAATGACTAAACCATCCAGGTTTTAATACAAATAATAATTTGTGACAGTCTGGCCATGATCCATTGTTGAAAAATGACCAATTTAAGTCTTCAGGTCTGAGATTGGGTTTTTATCTCAACCTTTTCTTAAGGTTAGAAGCATAATTTTGGATAAAAAATGATCACTTCTCTACAAATCTTGTATTTTATTTCTAATCATGGCATATGTTTATGTTGTTTCGGGCCTCAATAAATGTTCTTCAGAGATTACATAATATTAGTAAAAAATAGCAATATTAAGTACATACAGAGTTACTCTAATTAGCCTATATAAGTTGTCATTAAATCTTCCTTTAAAGCTCTATGAAGTACTGTTTTTGTTCCTTGAGAAATTGAGGCACATGTAAGTTAAAACTTAAAGTTAGTAAATGGCAGTGCTTGCATTTCAACCCAAACACTCTGGTTCCATTTTGTGCTTTTAATCATTTTGAGGTAATGCTTCAAAATAATCAAAATTAAATGCTGCTGTGTTAGCAGTAAGTACGGATGTGCTAGATGTTGTACTAGCTTTGGAGTATGCAACAAAGAACAAGATAGGCATATTCCTGTCCTTCTGAATTTTGTTAGTAGCAGTCCTTGTGCTTATGGACTCCTCATTGTGGCGGTACACAGGGCTTCAGAATGGGATGCTGCACAAGGTTTCTGTCCTGCACAAACCCCTCAATGACACGGTCAGTGATAGAGAGAACTCAGCCCCTCAGAAGGCAGTCTACTCCACGTCAAGGCGAGTGTAGTTATGATGTGGTTCTTTCCCTTAATAAGGACAAAGAGCTAGGATGGACTGTTGATATTCCTGGAGGTTAGCCGGTGAAGAGCCTTACCAGAAGCATCTCCCTGCCCGCCACCGCCGCAACACACACACACACACACACACACACATTCTCTTTTGGAGAAGACTGTAGAGTTTTACTCAGTAAGAACGTTCTGCTCCATTTAACGTATGTGGCAGCAACTTGTTAGTCACATCAAGAGTTTAACACCTTGGAGAAGTTTACGGATTGCTCTGTGAGAGATGCTGTTTCCACGGGATTTAGATTTTCTGAGCAGTTCCAATTTCAGAGGGTAAAACCAGATTGTATTTTTCATAGGTAAGTGATTTCATGTCTACACTAGGTGGCAGTAGATAAAAGAGAATAAAATATCTGCAGGCACTCTCTGGCCAGCTAGGCTAAGATTGGAAGGGAGGTGTTTCATCCTCAGGTTTCTTATTGTGGCCTACCCTGTGGACTCAGAGCTGATAGGAGGAGGCTGTGTTTTCTGTTATCTGGAGCAGCCAGGAAGAAACAGAGGTGCTGATAGGCCCTGGTCCTCATCCTGCATGGTGCTAACTCCTTTCCTGGGACACAGACACTCCTGGGCACGTACCTCTAACACAAGTGGCTGGATAATTATAAAAGTCTCTTATTGTCTCCAGAACTCTAGCTATACCCATCAAACATGATAAGTGTTTTTAAAATCATTCTGCTCCTCTGTGTGTGTATACACACATACACACACACACACACACACACACACACACACATATTTATATACCACATCTTCTCAGCCATTAAAAGAAATGAAATCTTGGGGCACCTGGGTGGCTCAGTGGGTTAAAGCCTCTGCCTTCAGCTCAGGTCATGATCCCAGGGTCCTGAGATCAAGCCCCACATTGGCCTCTGCTGAGCAGGGAGCCTACTTCCCCCTCTATCTCTGCCTGCCTCTCTGCCTACTTGTGATCTCTGTCTGTCAAATAAATAAATAAAATCTTTAAAAAAAAAAAAAAAGAAATGAAATCTTGCCATTTGCAATGATGTGGATGGAACTAGAGGGTACTGTGCTGAGTGAAGTAAGTCAATCAGAGAAAGACAACTATCATATGATCTCTCTGATGTGAGGAATTTGAGAGGCAGGGTGGGAGGTTGTAGGGGGCAGGGAAGGAAAAAATGAAACAAGATGGGATCAGGAGGGAGACAAACCTTATGAGACTCTTAATCTCACAAAACAAACTGAGGGTTGCTGGGGGGTGGGGGCGTAGGGAGAGGGTGGCTGGGTGATGGACGTTGGGAAAGGTATGTGCTATGGCGAGTGCTGTGAAATGTGTAAACCTGATGATTCACAGACCTGTACCCCTGGGGCTAATAATACATTATATGTTAATAAAAGTAATTTTTTAAAAAAATCATTCTGCTCCTCTTTCCCTGGGCTCAGCCCTTATCAGCACAGTCCTGGAACAGCTGTAGCCGTGTTCTCGCTGTTACCCGACGTCCTTCTTGGTGCTCTGCAGGCCTCTGTCAGATTCACCTTGCTAAACCGCACTGCAGGCCCCAGCTTCTCTGTGTCTTCCCCAGTTCCTTCACCCTTCCCAGCTTGCCCCTTGCCAACCTGTCTTATTGCTGCCCTCTCCAAAAGGGTCATGTCAGCATTCTGCCTCTGTGCTCAGGGATGCTCTTCACCTCATTTCTGTCTCCGGTTTGTTTCCTAAACCTTTGTTTTTAGGGATCCATCTTAAGCCCTTCCTATGCTTCCTCCATAGAAAAGGTTTTCTCCCTAAGTGCCCAGTCAACAGTTTCTTCTTTGAGGTTCTTGTATACTCATTGCTGGTACCATTCATTTGATACAGAGTTCTCCTACCTTTGTTGCCCTTTGTTAACTAATTTATATGCACAGTCTTTATAAGTATTTGGTGATGATGTGGTTTTATTTTTAATTTTTTTCCTTTGGTCTTCTTGAATTCTGAAGTAACCTCCTTCAGAAGTAATCACCAATCTAGTTAATTATTCCCTTGCTTTCATTTTTTCATATACTATAACATTTTAACCTATAACTAGATGTTACTTAGTTTTAGATGGTTTTAAGCTTTATAGAAATGAAATCATACTGAGTCTATTTCTCCATAAACTGCTTTTTTTTACTTAAAATCCTGTGGGGTACCTGGCTGGCTCAGTAGATTTAGCTTCGGCCTTTTGCTCAGGTCATGATCTCAGAGTCCTGGGATCGAGCCCCACGTAAGGCTCTGCACTAAGTGGGGAGTTTGCCTGAAATTCTCTCTCTTCCTTAGCCCCTCCTCACTGCTCATGTGTGCTTTCTCTCTCTCTCAAATAAATAAATAAAATCTTTAAAAAGAAATTAAAATCCTGAGAGTCATACATTTGGATTCTGAATTTGTACAAACGTATGTTGTACATAGTTGTATTTCATTTATTTTCACTGCTGTATAGGATTCCAGTGAATGTAATTACCATGACTTATGTGTCTTTTCCGCTGTTGATACACATTAGGGGATTTGGAGCTGTGGCTTTTGTTTTGTTTTGTTTTGTTTTGTCCTCACCATTATAAACAGTACTGCTATAAAGAAGGCTGGCATCATTGAGCTTTCTCATTTTCAGAATCTAATAGGTGTCAAGTGGCATTTTGCTTTAATCTGGTCTAATTACTAATGTTTCTGTAAACCTCTCCATATTGCTGGTCAACTGTTAGGTTTTCTCTTCCATAATTTTTTTTCTTGGGATCACTATCTTTCACAGTGATTTGTAGCTGTGTAAGAAAAACCTACTTTTTCAGTTTTAGACCGCACAATCTGTTTCCTTTTCCATGATCAGATTATTAACTTTGTGGTGTCCATTGTTAAACAAATTGTTAATTTTGATGTCATCAGATGCCTTAGGTTTTTTAAAAATTTGGTGTTGTTATTTTTTACCTTATGGCTTTGCTTTTGCGGCTCTTGTTAAGATGTCTTTCTTGACCCCATGTGACAAAGATATTCTTATTTACCTTATAGTTTATAAGTTCCTAGTTTTAACATAACATTTAGGTTTTGTAATCTATCTACTGTCCACTTTTGTATGTCATATGGTGAGCCAGTTTTCTCAACTATAATCATCCTTCCTCTATTGATTTGTTGTGCTATTTTTCATATACTATATTTATTTTTTGTATTTATTTCCCATGTATATAGGGTGCCGTTTCGGAGCTTTTGGTGGTATAGCCTTCTATTTATTCAAGTCTTTTTAAATATCTATCGTGTTAGTTTTATTATTTTTCCCATGAGATCTTACACATCTTTGTATGTTTATTGTGATGTATTTAAAATTTTTATAGTGTTGTAAATGATGTCTTTTTATTCTTTTTTAAAAAAATGTTTCTTACTGTTTTTAAAGTAAGCTCTATGCCCAACATGGGACTTGAACTCACCACCCCGAGATCAAGAGTCATATACTCTACTGACTGAGCCAGCAGAGCGCCCCATAAATGATGTCTTTTTCAAATTTACATTTTCTGTGTGTTGAAGTATAGACGTGAATTTGATTTTGTGTATGGATTTTGGATCTCATGAACTCTCTTGTTAGTCCTAATGATTAACAGTAGATTCCCTTGGAATTAATCCATAGATAATTACATATGAATGACAATTTTATTTCTTCTGTTCTAATTCTTACATCTTATCACCTTTTATTCCTTTTCTTGTTTTAATGAACTGGCTAGGACTTTTTTCTGCATCTCTGGAGGTGGGTCATTTTATTTTATTTTATTTTAAAAATTCCTTTATAAAGGTGAATTATATTGATTTTCAAATGTAAAATCAACTTTTTATCCCTGGAATAAATTCAGCTTGGTCCTAATGATCTGTTTTTATACATTGATAGATTTGATAGGCTAATATTATGTTTAAAATGTCTGCATCCATATTCATAAATATGGCAATATATTCAACTTTAGAATATTAGGAAATACCCTCTAGGTTGTTACAAATAGCATCCAGTTTCTTATGGTAGAAAAAACTAATGTTAACTTTTCTTATCTATATACACAGATTAATCCAAAGCTTGAGGTAATTGATTTGCAGACTTCTCCCCCTGTTGTGGATGTCCTTTCTTTTGATTCTACCACAGTAAGTTTTCTTTAACATTTAAGTGGCATTAAATTATTTGGCAAAATACATTTTTCTTAAAAAGTGTGTGGGAGGGGCGCCTGGGTGGCTCAGTGGGTTAAAGCCCCTGCCTTTGGCTCAGGTCATGATCCCAGGGTCCTGGGATTGAGCCTCCCATCAGGCTCGCTGCTCAGCGGTCAGCAGGGAGCCTGCTTCCCTTCCTCTCTCTCTGCCTGCCTCTCTGCCTACTTGTGATCTCTGTCTGTCAGATAAATAAATAGAATCTTAAAAAAAAAAAGAAAAAAGTGTGTAGGAGAGGAGATAAAAAGTGGTCTAAATAGCCTAACATTTTAGTATTAAAAAAAAAAAAATTTGTACAGATTCATATTTACAATGTGCCTAAATAGCCACAAGGGGGAGCAGCACCAGTTTCTCAGAAAAGCCTTCACTTCTGATGACCTTAAACTCAGTCTAACCTGTACTCACTGTCTCATTCCCTATTAAAGTGCCATCCAGGTGACATTTCACTTTGTTGTCACAGAACAGATTTTCTTCTCTGTTAATTGCCTTTCAGAGATGCTAACCTCACTTATAGTTTTCTCCTGAGAAGCTATAAAAAGGGCGGTCCTTTCTCTTTGTCCATCCCTCTTGATGGTTTATGTGGGGATTAAGAATTTCTAGTACTTGAAACTTTGTTTATAATGACTATATACATATAATTTACTTACTCAGTGTAAAGTCATACACTGAGAGTTTCAGCCTTTCAGTCTGAGTCTGTTGGCCTTTGCAAGGCAGATCATTACTGCCATCAGTTCCCACTAGTCAATGCAAAACTAGTCCTAAGAATGAGTGGGAGGAACGGCATGCACGCTCTGTGGTCACACTGCTGTGATGGTGTCAGTGTAGTTGAGTATTTTGGAGAAACTGTTAATGGGTGGCCAAAAAACAAACAAAAATGCTTGACATTATGACATTACACCTTTTCCAGCAGATCTCAGGAATGGTGTTTTTGGTAGAGGAATTCTGTAGAGGGACTAGTCCACGTTGAATCTATCCTGTACCAGAAAGAACTGTACTTCTTGGGGCACCTGGGTGGCTCAATTGGTTACCTTCAGCTCAGGTCGTGATCCCAGAGTCCTGGGATCAAGTCCCACATCAGGCTCCCAGATCCGCAGGGAGCCTGCTTCTCCCTCTGACCTTCTCCCTCATGCTCTCTCTCACTCTTTTTCTCTCTCTCAAATAAATAAGTAAATCTTTAAAAAGCAAGAAGAACAAACAAGCAAAAAACCTGTACTTAACCCGAGGCAGAGAAGACTCATAGATCACTCAGGAGAAGTTTCACAAAAAGACATCCCTCTGGGTTGGGGGAGGGAGGGTAACCAACAGGCTGATTGTCATGTAGAATTGTCACGGAATCTCGGGCAGGTCCGTGGTCCTGTCTTTTGTAGTATTCATGTTTATAAAATATTCCTCTTAGCACTTCTGCATTAATAGCTTACTTATGGCATTAAAAATTAAGTGGACATCTAATTGTTGCCACATGGTTTGGTGGCTTATAATAGGTAGTCAGTAGATGTATAGTCAATGATTTACTTGAAAAACATAAATTCCAGTGAATTAGGTTTTTGCCTCTGCTGTAAGAGGACCAAAAGAGAGGTGATGCCTTCTGATGAAGCTGTTATTCTACAAGATTTGTGTATTCCTGGCTTAGAAGTTATCCTAGATCATCAAAATTTGGTCTACATTTTGAGACTCAGGCTTCCTGCTGGTTCCGTTGAAGTTTTGCAAAGTCTCATGATCTGAATAACCCAGCTTTTTTTTTTTTTTTTTTTTACAGTTTGCTGTGCAAGTAGCCTAATTGCCACCTAGCCAGTGATAGCAGAGTATCTATTCCTTGTTGGTGATCCAAAGGTGCCCAAGTCAACTAGTCCGTGTTATAGTAGCCTAACTCAGGGACTGCAATGTATGTGAAATTCTGAGAGGACAGTTCTGTGTGATGAATACATGATAATTTGCAGCTATGCTAGTAAACCTTTAATAAGACTGAAGAGTACAAATATGTCCACATAAGGGATAATATAAGGTTGGATTATAGGAAATTGCCATTTTGTAGGCAAAAATAGTCTAATGTCAGTGATTTCCAATGGTTCAACCCAGTAGTGACTATTATAAAAAAGTCTCTACTGTTACTTTGAGTTATGTGCTTAATGCTTCATAAAAATAAAACAGACAAAAAAAACACAGGAAAACAAAAATATATTTGCCATAAACCAGTTTAGGATTAGGCTAATGAAGTCCCATCTAGGTAGATTCTTTTATAATCTGGAAGATAGCTGGTTGCCTCGAGGGCAAGTTATAAGGATTCCTGATTTTATTTATTTTACTAGGACATTCTCTAAAGATATAAATATATGCTCATAAAGCATCTTTTTTATAAAGAATATCTCTAAAACTTTTCCCTTTAAATTTTCAATATACATATATATATGTATCTTCCTTTTAGCTCATTGGTAGATAATTGGGTAGAAAACTAAAGTGAAATCACTTTAAATGTTCATCTTCTCATTAATCTACTGATAAGTAATTCTTATTCTATAGTCTCTGTACCTTCGCTACTTTTCTTTTGCTTCTGTACAACAAACCAGGCACAACTGTAAAGGAGATTTGTTTCCAGTCTGGCGTGAAGCATAACTGCGTTGAGTATTTGTGATTTGAACTTTGCATGTGATTATAATTTTAAAACCCAGAGAAATACCAGAAGCCAAAAACAAACAAACAAACAAACAAACAAACAAAACCAAACAGTATTGGTAGGTGGTTTTGGTTTTTATTGTGGTGGTTACTCTTTATCTGGGGGATTTATTTGTTCGGTTTTCATAGAAGACTGGAAGAAATTTCCCTTGGAATTCATTTCATCAAGATGGGACATAAAAAAGATTTCTCTTCAAGCCTTAATTTGTCATATTTCCTAGTAGGACAAAAGCCAAGGTGGTTACGATAGAAGTAGTTGCCTTTTATTCCTACTTTGACTTGATTTTATATTACATTCAGAATGATTCATAGATCTGAGAGTACTGGTATCTGGGCTCTGATGCTTTCTTTCTTTTTTTTTTTCTTAAAGATTTTATTTATTTATTTGACACAGAGAAAGAGATCACAAGTAAGCAGAGCAGCAGGTAGAGAGAGAGGAGGAAGCAGGCTCCTTGCTGAGCAGAGAGCCCGATTCGATGCAGGGCTTGATCCCAAGACCCTGAGATCATGACCTGAGCCAAAGGCAGAGGCTTAACCCACTGAGCCACCGGGGCACCCTGCTCTGATGCTTTCTTATTACAAGTCATGGCATACAGTATAACAGTTGGAATCTTCCCGGCTTGTACTTGTGCCTCTAAAAGCAGGCAGGACATCTGATATAATATTTCAGGATCAAAATAAGCTGTAACCAATATGCATTTTTTTTTTCAGATTTTATTTATTTGAGAGAAAGAAAATGAGAGAGAGGGCACAGGAGCAGAGGGGGATGGGCAGAGGGAGACGGAGAAGTGGACTCTCACTGACAGGGAGCTGGATGTGGGGCTCCATCCCATTAGGACTTGAGCAGAAGGCAGACACCCAACTGCTTGAGCCATCCAGGGGCTCCACCAGTCTGCATTTTTGAAGTTTTGCTATAAACAAACAAACAAACAAAAACAGAATTGGGGGGACAGTTTGTAAAGGGACATACTGGCTGTCAAATAGATGTAATTTTTTAAATGTTGATCTCGAATCCCTAAATCTCCATTCTGATTGCATTCTTACTCATTATTTACTGATTTTTTGAGGGTTTTCTGGGATTCCATTGGGTCTTTTAATATTTTCATTTATTCAGTTAGAACTGGACCAACCATTTTAACATCATGGTTGTAGAGCAGCATTTAGCATTAGCACTGACATTGGATGTGGCCCTATGGGATGTTCCAGACCCTCCCCTATTCTCACCTCTCTCCTATAAAAGGCAGGCAAGATAGGAATTTCTCTTCTGTATCCTAACAAAGTCTTTTTTTAAAACAATACTGACTATAGACAAAATTTATTTTAAAATATTTTAGGATTATTAAAATGTTTTATTCTAGGTCAACTGTATTCCTACGTTTTGATGTATTAATTTTATTATTATTTGTCCTACAAATGAACAAAATGAGGTTGATAATCTTGCCAGTGTTTCCTCCGACTGATTGTCAAAACATGGACTCTTCACTGAGAGAGAACCAAAACAGTGTTCTCATCTTCATTCTGGCAACTGTGTAGACTATGAACATAATGTGGGTGTCTTTCTTTAGAATTGGGGACAGTGTTTCAGGTCAGATTAGTTCTTTACAATTAATGAGAATTTGCAATTATATTATAGGAAAAAAATCATGGGTTTACAGTCTTTTGTTGCTCCATCAGTCAAAATATATAAGATTATAGTACATGAAGACAGAACATGAGATGCTCAGTGAGCTGACTTCAAGAAACTTAGAATCTAGCCCAACAGAAATAAGAGTTTAGGGGCCCCTGGGTGGCTCAGTGGGTTAAAGCCTCTGCCTTCGACTCAGGTCATGATCCCAGGGTCCTGGGATGGAGCCCCATGTGGGGCTATCTGCTCAGCAAGGAGCCTGCTTCCTCCTCTCACTCTGCCTGCCTCTCTGCCTACTTGTGATCTCTGTCTGTCAAATAAATAAATAAAATCTTTAAGTAATAAGAGTTTAAGAAATAAGCAACACTTGGAGTATAGTAGATACCAAGTGTATGTGATTGTCACGAAAGTTTATTGATGGAAGTACTCAGAAAATATCATTAATGGGCTGGAGGAAACTAGAGAATTTCTCTGGAAGGAATCTTTTGACGAGTTCTTGACCTGACCAGAATTGGATAGGATTTTAATAGGGACATTCCAATTGGGGAAAGAGCAAGGTGTAGGTAGATGTCTCAGAAGTAATTGAAAATATATACCACAGCAATCAAAGTGCATCAGTCTAGTTTGGGATCTTTAAGTTGCTTGACTCAGTGGGTAGCAGATGTGGCAGAATGCCAAGAACATGCCTACCCACAACATATATGTCTCTTAATCCGTATTGTTGAGTAACTGTTCTGTGTCATTCATCGTTCTTGATTTTAGAAAAAGGGAATGAAACAAAAACACCTGCCCCCGAGTAGCCTGCTTCCTACATCCTAGTGGGGAAGACAGGCAATTCCCAGATTAAAAGATAGACCGTACAGTATGGTAGGGCATAGCATATATAGCCCCCCCCCCCCCCCGCCCCTAGAACGCAAAGGTATAGAAAGTGCTGAAGGCAGACAGGAGGAGGGATGTGCTTTAGGTACGGCCAGGATGAGACTCACGCGAGAAGGGACATGTGAAAGTGAAGGGGATAAGCCATGTGGATATCTGGGCAGGTACCCCCCGCAAGTGGGAGCAGTGCTGGAAGGGCAGATTGGGAGTGAGAGAGGAGCCAGCAGAGGCTTTCCTTCAGAGGCGGAACTTGTTTGACTTGGGTTTTAGTAGGTTCAGTGCAGCTATGACTGTGTTGAGAACCGGCCCCGGGGGTGGTGGTGGAGAGAAGCAAGCAGACTGGCTAATTAGGAAGCTACTGAATAGTCAGATGGCCGTCCGGAGTTCCTTGACCCACAGTGGTAGCGGAGGAGGTGGTGTAAGTGATCTGATTCTGGATGTGTTTTGAAGGCAGAGCCAAGAGGATTTCCTGACAGGTTGGATGTCAGCTGTGGGATTCCCTACCTCCTTTCCCCAGGGATGGGAAGGTGTAGCCTTGAGTAACCTCAGGATAGCTGGGATTATCTCCTGGCTCTGCGTCATTTTGCCAGCAGGATTGCTGAAAGAACTGTGGCTTTACCACATCCTTTTTTAGGCTCAGGAAAGCGATCAGATCAGTTGAATCTGATACTCTGCTGTTGCTGTGACTTAGGGAAGCACAGTGGTAAAACACTCCTCCCTCCTAGACGTCATTGAGATGGGTGTTCTTTCAGCAAAGCGCACTCGTTTCCCTGTTGGAAAGACTTTTTTGTCTCAGCGTATTTTTAGGAAGAAAAATGTTGCACGTTTCCATGGAGATAGCCATATGGTGTATGCTCTCTGAAAAATATTAATGCATTGATAAAATATATGGACATACAAAGAGTAAACTCGCAGATACAGAGGGAATATTTCCATGGATGTTGTGGCAACAGTTTGTCCTGGTTACTGAACAACATTGTGTAACTAGTTCAGTTATTCCAGTTCCTAACTGCTTATGTAAGCAAAGATTTGGAAAGACTTACTCAAAAAAACACCGTGTATGCAAACCTAAATGTCTCAAAACTAAAATTTATAACTTTAAAAGTGTAAAATGGTAATATGCAATTTATTGTCCTCAGACTCCCCATTTACTTTTCCAGGAAAATAAGTAAAAATCAGGTTGCACAATCCTCCTGCTTTCCTGTATGCTAACATTGCTGGATTTATGTATATAAACCACCTCCAAATTTGGAGGTAGGGGAGATTCTTTTTGAAGTTTTTAAACTTTGCAGTATCTTTTAAGATAGCATTTAATTTGTAAGTTTAGTGCATATGATTTCTGAAACTAGGTATGTTTGTAACTTTGTTGCTGCTTACTAAGCTTTAAGGAAACAGACATGTGAACCGTATCTGTAGACATTGGTTCAGTGGCCCTGTGCTATCTTTCTCCTGACCCTTGGTCTAAGCATTTGAAGGGAAATGAACATAGATATTTGTAGAATCTATATCCGCACTCACTAGCTGGTACCTTCCACATTTTGTCCACCTTTTATTAAAAGACTTTTAGTCTTCATTTCAAACAATAATGAGCCTGTTAAGTAGGACACAGTGATTTTTTTTTTATTATTTTAAATCAGGAACTCCAAAAGTTAAATGTAACTCTTGAAATGCTTAGTAGGAATAAAAGAGGAATTCTCATCTGGGTTGAGAAGTAATTTTAAAACGTTGTCCTTCGAAATTGTAAGAAATGAAGTAATTAAATTGTCAGACATTTTAAAAAGAAGATATACATGATAATCAATGGAAGTAATGAAGAAAAACGTTTTCCCAGAACTATTACCATTTAGACGAAAACAGCACATTTTTTTTTCAGATACAAGTTATTTTAGAGATAGGAAAGAAAATATTAGAGATAGAAAGAGACTACTTCCAAGTTAGTTGTGTCTTTGCTTTTGAAGTATATCGTGACCCATATGTTAGAAAACTACCAACAGTTGTGGATGTGATAGCTGACCTTTAAAAAAACGTGTTTTTGGATTGTAAAAAGGAAAAAAAAAATCCAACTAAAACTTTTTAACTTTTTAGTCTGTTAAAGGAACATGACTTTTTTCTTTTTCTTTCTTTTTTTCTTTTATTTTTAGATGACACAGATCTGATAATCTGTAAAGTTTACCAAGATAGTACAGCTAGAAAAAGAGATTAATAGTGTAGATCAGAGGCTTTCTTTTTTCCTTCAAATAAAATATATTTTTAATAAAAAATCATAATGATTTTAAGTTCCAAGGTTTGACTTAGCTATATTGAAACATATATTAATTTTTGAGTTTTATTCACAGTTTCAAGGTCACAGAGAAAGAAAGCTTACATTAATGTTTCCTTTCACCAAAAAAAAGTTACACAAATTACATTTCAACAAAAATGATTTAAGACTTAAATTCTTCTCTATTAAATGTACAAAAGAAGAAAGAAAAAAAAAGGAGAGGCTCTCCAAAAAGATTTTATAAAATACACTCTCTGGCAGCCCAACAGGGTACTTTTTTTACAATTTCCTTTAGAAAATTAGCACGTTTCTGGGAACTGGAGGTGTTGAAGTTCCAGGTATTATTTCTGCCTTCTAGCTCCCTGAGATATTGTCTGTCTAAGCCGTGACCCCTAACTGCTCCAGTACCACCCGGGGTCCCGGGCCTGGGAATCTCAGCTGCACCCCCAGTTCCCACAGCTGAGCCTGAGGCATGCTGAAAATGCCCCACAGCTCTCTCCGCCCACACATCCAGTAACAACTGGTTCCTTCCTCTTCCTGTGGAAGAGCAACATCCTCTGAGATGAGAAGAAATGCACCCTGAGGAATGCAAGAACAGCAGTGAGCTTTTCACACGGGAAATTACTCCAGTAGCGCTCTGAAAAGTGCCTGTCTCTTGGACTGTCAGCCTGGAATGAGCTTCCTGTGGCTGACCCAGAGGATGGTTCACTGTGGAGCTAAACACCACATGTGGGTCTCTCAGAATTTCGTGGAAAATCGTGAACTCATTGTTCTGTCCATCCCTACCTATCTGGTTTTGAGTTATTTGGTGCTGCATACATGGGAAAGCTAGTTGGCTTTGCCCTTCTATTTAGACACTTGATTGTTAATTACTTGCTGGAAGTAATCAATAATCTGCTAATAGAATTTTCAGTCATTTCATTGTACTTTATGAAATCAGGATTGGTAAAACATGTTAGGACTTTAAAGAAATTAAAACCCTTACAACTGGGACGCCTGGGTGGCTCAGTTGGTTAAGCAGCTGCCTTCGGCTCGGGTCATGATCCCAGGGTCCTGGGATCGAGTCCCACACCAGGCTCCTTGCTCAGTAGGGAGCCTGCTTCTCTCTCTGCCTCTGCCCGCCTCTCTGTCTGCCTGTGCTCACTCTCTCTGACAAATAAATAAATAAAATCTTAAAAAAAAAAAAAAAAAAAACCCTTACAATCAGTGACGTGGCTATTAAGGCCAGTGCTGGTCCTTTTCTAGTTCCTCCTGTGTCTTTTCATTTCCTTTCTTTTACTTTCTGAAGTGTAGGCATCAGTAGAAGGTAACATACTGTGTGCACAATCATGCATTCTCAAACACCAATACAACTGTTGCTTTGAACCAACCAACCAACTCCTATCATTTACATTTCAAATGGATTTTTACAGTTGAAGAATGTTTTAGTGTAACTTGATTTTTTTTTAACTAACTCCTATAGCATTTTCTCTTTGCGTGAGATAATGATGGCCACTACAAAGCCCAGTTTGTATATTACATGTACATTTTAAATTGCTTTCCAAATCATTGCAGAATTTTGCTAGGTTTCAGTGCTTATGGTCACAAAATTCTTTTACTTTTCGTGTGTTTGTTTGGATTATTTTACTAAAGCACATACAAGTCAACTTGTTTGTTCTAAGTTGAAGGGGAGATGGAGAAGGAATGCCAGGCATTTCCTCTTCCTTTTCAGAATGTCTTTTTAATGAACATTCCTCTTCTCTCCTATGAACAAACCATCTCAAGTCAGCCAGGGGCCTCTAAGTGCCTAGGGTCCAATAATCCAACACATTTCCTTTGTTCCTCCAGCGCTACTGAGGTCCTTGTTCCATGAATTTACTATTTCTTCTTCCCTCTGTGCTTCCTTTCAGCCTTTACAGACTTCCAAACCTGCTTAACCAGCTCCCTATATTAAATTCTCTCTGTTAAAATAACTCTTGTGGTTTCTGTTTTCCTGTTGGATCCTAAATGATCATTCTAAAGATCCTAAATCATCTTTAAAAAATAATAAGACTGACAAAGACTTCTATTCAAGTACGTTTATTCCAGCATGACTCTTAATACCAAGAGGGTGGACACAAATCAAATGTCCTTTATGAGAGGAGTGAGGCTTAAATAGAAGGATAGTATATCCATGAATGGAATATTATGTAGCCATACCATATTTAACAACAACTAAATACAATGTGTGTTATTCTAGATTTGATCCTGGGTCAGTGGGGAAATTGCTACCTAGGACATGATTAAGACAGTTGGCAAAAATGTACTATCAATATTAGATAATAATATCAATGCTAAATTTCCTGATTTTGATGATAATACTGTAGTTGTATGGGAGAATGGTCTTGTCCTTAGGAAATACCCACAATAGTAATTAAGGTAAAGAGGCATAGTGTCTATAGCTTTTCTCAAAAGATTCCAAAAAAAATTAGATAAACAGATACTGATATAGAAGATGTGGCAAAATGTCAGCACACGAATCTGCATGAAGGATGTATGAGAGCCCTTTTCATTATTCTTACCACTTTTTTATAAGCTTGAAATTATTTCAAAATGAAAGTTAAAAAGCACTTATATGTCTATTAGGGGTATGATTTTTATTTTTTAAAATATGATTTTTGTTTATCTTTTTATTAAGTGAAAAAAGAATATCACAAGCAATATGATTCTAATTTTATCAAGGGACACAAATATGTGTCTCCATTCAGTGGAATTCTTTCTGAGCGTCTTATATGTCTTGGATACTAACCTGGGCTTTTGAAATTTACCCAAGGTCATCCAGCCAGTAAGTAACAAAGCTGGATTTTGAACTCTGTCTAGTTTTACAGAGTGTGCTTTTAACCACTTTGTAATGTGCATGTGTATGTTTTTAAAGCAGTAACTTTCCTAATTATACAAAGAATGAAAAACAAGGAGAGAAAACACAAGAAACAAAAAGTTACCAGGAGACAACTGTTGTGAACATTTAAAATATTGTCTCCCAGGAAGAGGTTGCTGCTGTTAGATGCTAGAGGCCTGGAGAAGAGGCCCCGCCCTCCAGCCTCAAGAGTTCAGAAGGCAGAGCCTGCAGACTGAACCCAGACTTCTGAGGGCCAGTGGTCTCCTGGCTTGTGTGCTTCAAACTGTTTTCATGACTTCCGCTCATTCCTATTTCTCAGCGTTGCTTTTTTGTGTGTTTGCCCATTTTTCTTATTGTTTTGTTCATTTTAAAATTGATCCTTAAGCCATTTTAACTGATGAGGTTGACCATCTTTGCCATGTGCTACAAAGTTTTCTTTGCTATTTCTCCTTGAATTCTCTTTCTGATTTTTGATAGGTTTAGTTGCATTAACTTCTTGAAAAGTATCATTATTTTAATTTTATGATTTCTTCAGTGTTTTTGCAAAGAAAGTCTTTCCCTACTTCCCAGATACATCCCTAGCTACTCTTATTAAGTGTTTTTTTTTTTTTTAATTTAATTTATTTGAGAGAGAAGGGGGCAGGGAGAAGCCGAAGGAATGAGAGAATAAGGTGTGTGCAGGAGCTGGAGGGGCAGCAGACACCCCACTGAGCTCAGAGCCCGATGTGCTGGGCTCTATCCCAGGACCCTGGGATCATGACATGAGCTGAAACCAGTAGTCAGATGCTGAACTGATTAGACACCTCTTAAAGTTTTATTTTTAGCAATTAAATCTGAAATTCTAGATGAATTAATTTTGGTGTTATAAATCGCATATTTATAGTTAACAAAGTCATCCTCCATTTGTATTGTTTCTTTCCTCATTGATTTGAACCTCCTTAAAACTAAATCCTTATGTACTTGTCTATGGGGATTTTGTCTTCTTATTGATCTGATTGCTCTTGATCTATTTTCATACCTTAATTATTGTAACTTCAAAATATTTCATTAAAATACAGTGCACACGCTTTCCCTTCAAATGTTTCTTGGATATTCTGACCTAGTATTTATCCATATGAACTTCAGAATTATTTTGTCAGTTGTCCAAAAACATTCTTTTGGAACGTTGATGAGAGTTGCATTTTATTTATAAAATAATTTGAGGAGAATTGCCAACTTTACCATCTTATTTGCTTATCTAGGAATATAGTATTCTTGGTCTGTATTTTAAAGTTTCACTGAATCAAGTTTAGGAGCATTCTCCTTACATGCCTGTGGTATTCACAAAAATAGTCACCATTTCTTATGCACGACTAAGCATGTTATCTCCTTACTAAGGATGCACATAGACTCTATCCACAAATTAGCTCTAAAGAGGTTAAGGAAGTTTGCCAAGGGATAGCTGGGTGGTTCAGTCAGTTAAGCATCTGACTCTTAATTTTGGCTCAGTTCATGATCTTAGGGTCTTGAGATCAAGCCCTAAATCAGGCTCTGTGCTTAGTAGGGTGTCTACTTGAGATTTTCTCACTCCTTCTTCCTCGGCCCTCCCCTTGTTCACAAATTCATGTACTCGATCTCTTCCTCTTTCTCCAATAAATAAATAAATATTTTTTTAAAAAGAGGCTGAGGTAACTTACCCAAAGTCACACCAGATGTGAAGTGATAGAAGCAAGGGCTCGAGTGGGACTAAGTTCTGAGCCCACACTCACCCCTGCACCCTACCACTCCCCAAAGAGTTCAGCTACCCACATCACATTCATTCTAAATCCTAGTTTTAGCATCCTTAGTATCAACGGGGCTTATTCTCCGTAAATATTTCTTCACTGTGGTATAATACAGTAGCCAAAAAGCCTGACAAGTATTTGTTTGGGGAGAAAAAGGGGACAAGTTTTGAGGATCCCAGTACTTGGTTAGGAACATAGGGAGAAATGGGCCCTAGTGTCAATGCTTACAAGTAATTCTTGTGGAGCCTACTTTGGGATTCCATACATCCCCCATTCCTATTTGCCAAGTACTTAAATCCTCGGCACATGCCAGGCTTTAACAAGCACAGATCCTTAACTTAGTACTGGAATCCTGACGGAGAAGAATTTTGTGTAGCAGATGCACTGTCTCTGACTGACTGTCCAGGAAGCATTCCCTGTTGTGTGCTGGTCACAGGTTCTTCCCACCTAGCTGTGTGGATACAGCTTCCTGGTAAGAATAGTTATTGAGGGGCACCTGGGTGGCTCAGTGGATTAAAGCCTCTGCCTTCGGCTCAGGTCATGATCTCGGGGTCCTGGGATCGAGTCCCGCATCAGGCTCTCTGCTCAGCGGTGAGCCTGCTTCCTCCTCTCTCCCTCTCTGCCTGCCTCTCTGCCTACTTGTGGTCTCTCTCTGTCAAATAAATAAATAAAATATTAAAAAAGAAAAAGAATAGTTATTGAGCTCTCCGATCTTTAAGTCTCTTTTCCAACCATAGAATGGCTTAACCTCCTTAACAGGGCTTTTTCGTTACTTTTCTTTGACTCCTCGCCCCAGGAGCCCAACCTTATCCTACTAGGATATTTTTTGTTGTTGTTGTTGTTGTTTGTTTTGTTTTTGTTCGTTGCTTTTGAAGAAAGGATACTCTTTGTGGCAAGGATCGTGAGTGCGTAAGTTTTCTTTGGTGCTGTCATTGCTGTTTGTTCTGGCGGTTGCAGGTTTTATTTCCTTTGTAGAGTGGATGATAACTTCGGTTTCCATCAGATTTGGTTATGTGTGATTTCTATGAAGTGAATCCTGTTTTCCACTACCTTTATTTTTAAACAGAGCTATGTTTTCTTGGTAAGTATGCTTAGTTTGCTGGGCTGGAAATCTTGTGGGCAAGGCTGGAAAGCTCACCCGAACTCATACTTTCTTTGTTTCTATTGATTTGAGGCATTTTTGCAAATATACATCCATTTGCAGAACCCGGGTAAGTCTCCTCCAACCTTTTTTTCCTCTTGCTGTTACTATTGCTCAGATTCCAAGTACTTGCCATTCCGAAGGATCCAGTCCTTCCATGTTCACTGCTCCTCAGCCTCCGCTGGTATCCCCTCTTTGGGAGCCATTATGTAACAGAGCTGTGTTTCCATGTTGTACCTTGTCCCCATAGGTGGGAACTTCCAAAGACATTTCCTAGTTCACTTGATCAAGTTCTGTTTGAAGCTTTAGGTTCAGTAAAATGGGTCTGTACCCACTTTGTCCATTCTGTGCATAATTAATATTATGTAAAATGAATTAATTCTAAATGACATCTAGCATCAGGCAAATTACCGTGCTGAGGAATGTTATTCCAATTAATAACAATGAAATTTGAGAATGGTAACTAAAATAATTTCTCATCTTAAATAGAACTGGAAATGCATTATTAAGACAAAGTGAAGACATTTGTGTGCTTTGGAAAACCAATTGAAAATCTGAAAAATTTGACTAAGCAATGTACTCTCCCAGATTTGTACTTTTAGAAATTATACTTTCTGTATAATTCTGTACACAGTAAAATTACTGAAAAAAATTCAAGATGTTAATGCTATTTTAAAAGTTGTTCTTTCTTTTTCAAGAAATCACTTTTATACTTATGTGTTCTGTGAATCATGAATGCATAGAACTATGCCTGTTTACATTTTGGACACTGATGTACCAGAGAGTCACATCCTTTTCTCTCACCTCTAGAAAAGCAATTACTTCCTGGCCTACAACTAGATGACATGAACAATTGCACACAAATAAGATTATTTCTTTAAAAAATTCATCACCATTTTTCAAGTTGAGTATACTAGTAGGTTTACCAAACAGAATTGGGGGGGAAATTGTTTTAATTTCAAAATAAATGATCTCTTCCCTTAAGTATACTTAAAACTTGTTATTCAGAGAGCAATAGTTATCTCTAAGGTATACTAATAATATTTTAATCAAGTGTTAATATCTTTTTATTTGTGCTACTATGTGCTTTTGACTATTTTTATGTATTTATAAGTCAAGGGAATTGACATTCGTGGAGTTTATATCTCAGACTGTGTTTTGCTTATTTTTAGTGTTCACTTTGGCACTCCTAGGCAGTTCTCTTGGCAACAACAGTGTTTCTACCTGTAGTGTGTCTATGCAGTTAAGCTCTTCCATTAGCCTCCCATCACAGCTTACTTCATGTAAATGTTCTAGATGTTGTATCCAGCCATTAACTTATACAATTTTCCCTATAATATTTTTAGTCAAGTTTTTTTTCCCTAAACACGAGAAAGAATAGATTTTATGAGAATCTAGGCAGTGAATTTTAAATGGAAAACAATCGGAGTGCACTAAAAGTTTTTGTCTTTTCCTCCTGCCTCATTCCCTCCTGGTGCCAAAATATTTCTCACACCAGGGTAGGAGATTTGAATCTGGCCACAATAAGTAGAATTTACTTGATAAACTCTGCTTCTTATATACCCAGCACAAAGAATCTGGAGTACCTAGTAGACGATACACAAAGACTGTGTCCAACCGTGCTTGTTATAAGGAACAAAAAGTCCTATGCATGTGGAATCATTTACTCTCTGGCCATAGCTCAGCAGACCCCAGACAAGTGAATCTTGGGAAGGAATAGAAAATCCCTCTAAGAACGAACGATGGACGAGTTGGATTTCTGTAAGAGCTGAGCTCAGGGCAGTGAATCTTGTTGTGTTATTGTGGTTTGGCCTGTCAGGAGAAGGCTCAACAGACTTTGTTCATTCATTTCTCAGAAAGGATTGTGCCAGGTCTTAGGTGGGAACTGGGGAGAAGGATGCATGTAGGTTGTAAATCTAAGCAAAAGCTATTGTGGAGAGTTACATGATATGGTGAGAGTCTATATTGGGGACATTAGACATCATTAGATCTGTGGATGAGGTGGAATCAGAGACAGTTCTTCTGGAAAGATATTTGAACAAGATATAAAACCTTGCTATTCAGGGGCACCTGGGTGGCTCAGTGGGTTAAGCATCTGTCTTCAGCTCAGGTTGTGAGCCCGGGGTCCTGGGATCAAGCCCCTGAGGTGGGCTCCCTGCTTCTCCCTCTCCCTCAGCCACTCCCCCTGCTTGTGTCAGGCTCTCTCTCAAATAAATAAATTCTTTACAATATTAAAAAAAAAAAAAACTTGCTCTTTAAAATGTAGTCCATGAATAGTCTGCTTGAGCATCATCTGGGACCTTATTAGAAATGCGGATTCTCCAGTCCCATCCTAGACCCTCTGAATTAGACTCTGCATTTTAATAAGACCCACAGTGGTTTACATGTACATTGAAATTTGAGAAATGCGATCTAAAGCTTCAGAGACAGTTGAGATGCGAGGGTTAGGAGTACTGGAGTGGTCTAGACAGAGAGAACCTTGTGTGCGAAGACCGTCTTGCAGGGGGGCTGGGTATTCCCGAGGGATTGAAAAGAGGGGGCTGGAGCCCAGGGATGGGTGGGAACATGTAGTGTCCTGGCAGCCAAGAGAGGAGTGTTTCAAGGGCTTGGGTAGCAATGTAAATGAAAGCCAGGAGAAGGATGAAAAATGTTTGGTGAGTTTGGCAGAGATTTTTGGTTACCATTTGGAGGGCTTTTTTGATGCAATAATACAGGTGCAAGCCAGTCTGAAGAACAATGAGTGGAAACAGTGTCTGGGGGAAGGGTGAGCAAAGGAGATGGCTAGAACAGAACTTTCTTTCTTTCATTCAGTACATTTGCTGAACACTGTTATATACCAAGCAGTGGGAATGTACAGATGAGGGACTGTGTCCAAAAATAGCGATATATGCCTAAGTTGCTATGGGAGTCCAGGAGCAGAGTGGCTAAATAAGGAACGTGCGTGTGTATGTGTACGCATATGTGTGTGCAGACTAGAAAAGTAAAATGTGGAACAAAAAGTTAATCAGAAATAGCCTCCCAGATGGGTTGATACCTGAGCAGATTCTTTAAGAATTTGCCTGATTATATGGGAAGCAAGGACAGAGCTCAGTTTGCATACGCAGGAAGGCTTGAGAGGGCATGATGAGTTCAGAATACTGTGGGCGTTCCTGATTGGCCACAGCACTGAGGGAGGGGCTTGAGGGATAGCAAGACTGGAGGCCCCAGAGAAGAGATGAAACTGGGTCATGAATGACCTTGAATGCCCTCTGTAGGTGTTGGGATTCGCCCTGAGAAGTTCAGGTGGACCAGTGAAGGATTTTAAGCAGGAGAGTGACAAGGGAATTTGAATTTCAGAATAGGTACTCCGAAAACATGATAACGGAGGGGTGACAGGGAGGTGAGACCGGAGGCATAGAAAAGTGGGGGCCAGCTGCAGTAGTAGTCCAGCTAGAAAGCAGGGCGTGCTTGATCGAGAGCAACAACATAGGGTATGGCGAGGAGGTGACTGACCTTAAATTTGGAACTGCTGAGTAAACAGTTTACCAAGATAGGACACTGAGCTTGGGGATAGAGCCTCCGGTCCAGATAGAGATGTGAGAGTGCAACTGATTGATCGAGGCACCAGGTCACACAGGATGACCCCAAACTGCAACCCGTGGTACACACTGTAGCAACTATGATGAACTGATGGTCCACATGCATCCTGTCCCGTCCAGCGGGAGGGACCATCAGAAGACGGTTTACTTGAGAAATGCTGGTTATCTGGTAAACGCCGTGACTGAAATAGGAAGCAGCTAAAACTGGGTCTGTTGGATGGCAGGAAATATTAGACATATTTTAGCGGTAGCGCGGCTGCTCCTTTCAGAACTGCCTGCCTCCTCCTGGGTTTGTGTGCCTGCACAGCTTATCACGATTGCTAACCACTCTTACGGAGTTAGAGAATCGAGTTCATATTCTCTCTGACTCATGGCATCTGTGAAAAGTATGTTTGAATTTTTATGGTATAATTTTTTCAAGAGGATATTAAATCATTTATTAATTACGTGTACTATCTGTAATTTTATCTGATACCGTAATTCAGTTTAGATTTATTGCATAGGCTGTGCCAGCGATCATATTAATAACCAGAGAACCAAATAAAGTCCTTCTGACCATGAACTCCAGGTGCCAACATATTAACTTGTCAGTTCAGTCATACCAAGGTTTCCGGAGACTGGCTTCTGTGCCTGAGCAAGTTGCAAACACATTTCAAATGGAACCTGGTATCCCCTTGAAGGGATGCTGACTTCACACTGTGAAGGTAGTTTACCAAGGTGGCTTCAGAGTAGACTGACTTTACACAGCACATTTTTTAAAAAGACACATTTATTCAGCACTACGATCAGACTATCTCATTTAGCAATTGGCAGCATGGGTAAAACCAAAAAAAAAAAAGAAACCTACATTAAAACCCTTTCTTGGAGTGCTTTACATCTTCTGCAGAAAAGAAGCTAAAATAACCCATTATACAATTAATCATGAGGGTTTTTTGTCCACACGCGTGAGTATTATCTAAAACACGTCTTCTTTGTGGCAGCTTGGCTCTGCCACCACTGTGCTTGGCCAAGTTCACAAACCTGTTGTGACCTGTATCTTCGCTGTCACATCTCTGGCTCTCCTGCTCAGCTTTGTTTCCTGGCAGTCATGAAAACCTCTGCCACTACTTCTGCTGGAACCACCGTAGCCACCTTGGTTTCATGGTCTGGCACATGTTGGCCTCCACCACCCTAGCGACCGGAGCTTCAGCCTCCAAAATATCCTCCTCTCATGGGTCCAGATTTTGAAGATCGATTATTGCAACTGCCAAAATCATTCTAGCATCCACCACCTCCAGAGTTGCGTCTAACATTACCAAATCCATTATAGCCATCCCCACTGCCACCATTTCCACCACCACCTCGACTCCCAGCAAAGCCCCCTCACCACTGAAGTGTCCTCCATGACCAAAATTGTCATTCCCACCAAAACCGCCTGCACGACCACCACCAAAGTTGCCAGAACTACTTCGACCTCTTCAGCTGAATGAAACCCTAGCCACCTCTTCCTTACACAGGGCTTTTCTTACTTCACAGTTTTGACCATTCACGGTAGGAATTTCTCAATGACAGCCTTGCATACAGAGTCATGGTCATCAAATGTTATAAAAGCAAAGCCTCTTGTCACCACTGCCTCGGTCCGTCATGACGTCAGTCACTTCAGCTTTCCCTTACTGTTCAAAATCATCTCTTAGGTGATATTCTTCAGTGTCTTTTTTAATGCCACCAACAAAAATCTTCTTCACAGTTAAGTGGACACCATGTTTTTGAGAATCTTCTCGAGAGGCAGCCATCTTTGGCTCCACAGCTCTTCTGTACGCCTGTGTGGCCTTGCATTCATGGCTGCCTCCTCCTCCTCCACAGTGGCATTCGTGGCAAACCCAAAGCCTTTGGAGTGCCTGGTGTTTGGATGTCTCATGACCACACAGTCTGAGAGCATTCCCTGTTGTTCAGAATGGTTCCTGGGAGTTTCATCAGTTGTTTCAAAGCTCACACCTTCGATGAGAGCTTCGACAGCTGTTGGGGCTCTGGGAGACTCTGACTTAAACATCATGGGTCAGGAGAGGAGACCTTAATGATAGTAGTAGTATTTGTAAGTTATTTTCCTAGACCATCTTTCCCTATGGTAATTGATTAAAAAGAAAGAAAAAAAGGAAAATCTTTCATTATAAATGCAGTCATTTTTATTGTCTTTGGTTTCTGGGTTTCTTCCACCAGCAAAATAAGAAAGGGAAAAATACCTACAGCTCTCTACACACAAAAATCTTGAAAAGGAAAATATTGTATTTCTATCAAACATACACTATTATCATAGCATCTTGTTTTCAGCTATTTATAATGAAATATCTGTTACTGAAATTCTACTCATAAGCTGTTCTTCCTGGAGGCTTTATGCCCTAATTTTTAACTGTGTCTATATATATAATCTTCATCAAGGGGTTAAATATTTCAGATGAGATTCATAGATTTAAATGCTTGATGTTAGATTGGCTTCCTGTATTAATTATTAGGAAACCATTTTTATCCATGAAAATGACAAGATCAGAATTTGTTAATAGCTGTTGGATCTTTGTCTACTAAATGTCTCTTTAAAATATTATGTACATTTTTCAGGAACCTGCCTGAAAATGGAAACCTTGTTTTTTGTGTGTTTTTTTTTAATTACATCTGAAAATGTCTTAATATTTTATTATGGATTTGTCAGTGGTTTTTATTTTAAGTGTGTATTCAGTGTATACTTCTTTACTATCAGCATTTATTTATTATGGTTCATCCATTTATTTGTTGAACTACACCTGCATTTTATGGCTTATGACCTAATTTGAGAAAATAGACATATAAAGAGGAGAATTAAAAAACAAACAAATTTGGGATATACAGCATAGAGAAGTACCTTTAATTCAACAAATTTCATTAATTATGTTATGTGTGCCTTACACATAGGAGTTACTCAGCAAGTTGTCAGCTGTGTGAAGGAAGGTAACCTGTAGCTTCTGCCCTTCTAGAAACTTGCAAATTAGATTTTAGAGGACTTGGGGGAGGACACAATATGATGATACTGATGATGGTAGGTAAGTGATTACAGACTCTACATTAAACTCTTTCAATAAATCTACATTCTCACAACAGCCTTATAATGTAGCTCAATATCATTTTCTTCATTTTATGGATGATGGAACTAAGGGCTCTCAGAAGGTCAAGTAATTTGTCCATGGTCACATAGTTACTGCATAAAAGATACAGGGTTAAAAGTCTGTGTGACTTGATTTCCCATTCATATATGTCCCATTCATATTCATATATTATATGAGAGCATAGAAAATTATACGATGTCACAAATAGCGGAAATGTAAGGAAAATTGATAATTGCCTTAAGAAGCAAAAGCTAGAGATTTAGATGATGGGCAAGTTTCATCTATTTGGGGACGATAAGGAAAGACTTCATTATTTAGCAAATGCAAATTAAAGTCAACTAATACAATGTACACTGTGTATATTGAATTCTAATAGAAAGCTCTCATTCTCTGTTTTTTGAATGATTTAATGAATAATTAATAGACAGAAGGGTGGTTTTCAAACCCAGCTGTGAATATATATTACTGTTACAATCATAGTTATTATTAATTGTTCTATAATATTCACATTATGCTACATGATGAATAGAACAATAAGTAAATACAATATTTGCTCTCCAAAAGATGTTCTGTAAAGCTTGCCAGTTTTCTGAATGTAGCTTTGTTAAATGATTGGATAAATTCTTGTCTTAAAATTGCCTCTTCATAGCACTAAAACAAATACAGCAAGGGAGCTAAAGTCTTATTCAGTTGACTAAAGCATGATATACTTTGTGTGTACAATTTAAAAGAATTATCTCATGATTTTTAAGCTCACTTCTTTCGAATCTGGCATTTGAAAAGTTTTGAGGAATAGAAAGTAGGCCCTCCAGGAAAGGCTAAGAAATGGTATTATTTATCTGAAAGAATAAGCAAGCTCAGGAAATAATTTTTCAAAAATACATTCTAAATGATGTCCCTGATTCTTTGATAACTTTATGTTTCACAGAAATACTGAGGATAGTTATTTGAGGATTTATTTGACTTTGGATTTAGTTGGCTGGCTGTGTACCGGTCTTCCTTAACTTACAATGAGGTTACATCCCAAGATCCTGCATTTAAGACACCTAACCTACCAAACGTCACAGTTTGGCCTTGCCTACCTTAAATGTGCTCAGGGCATGTTAGCCTATAGTCAGGCAGAATCATCTAACACAATGCCTATTTTGTAATGAACTGTTGAAAGTCTCATGTGAGTTATTGAATACCGTACTGAGAGTGAGAAACCGAAAAGTTGAAAGTATATTGATTGTTTACCCTTGAGATCGTGGGGCTGACTGGGAGCTGGGGATCACTGCTGCCGCCCAGGACAGAGAATGTCATATCCCATGCACACTGCTAGCTCAGGGAGAGATCAGAATTTAACATTTGAAGTGTGATTTCTACTGAGGGTGTATTGCTTTTGCACCACCATAAAGTTGAAAAATTATAATTTGAAACATCAGGGTAAGTTGGGCTCTGAATGACTATTACAATGCTAACCTGGTGGCGATGTGTTTGCTTTTATTTATTTATTTATTTGATAGAAGACACAGCAAGAGAGGGAACATGAGCTGGGGAAGTAGGAAAGGGAGATGAAGAATTCCTGCCGAGCAGGGAGCCCAGTGCGGGGCTCAGTCCCAGGACCCTGGGATCATCTCGTGAGCCAAAGGCAGACACTTAACGACTGAGCAACCCAAGTGCCCCCAGTGTGTTTGCTTTGAAAGCACATAGACTAAAATTGAAATGATACAGAAAGTATAGAGTTTAAGGCCTTCATGTAAGGATAACATGAAATTTAGAAAATATTCCATGTTTTTTGGAATACCAGGTTTGTAGATCAGGTGGCTCAATGTCATAAAGATGTTAGTTCTCCTGAATGAATCTATAAATTCAAGGCAATTCCAGTAAACATTCTAGTAAGATTTTTAATGAAACCTAAAAAGTTGATTTTAAGGCTCAAATAGAAAAGCAAAGGGCCAAAAATAACCAATTTTTGGAACAGGACAATTTTGAAGAAATATGGAGGTTGGAGGTTCGTTAAGCTTAAATGTGGTGCTATTACAGGCAGAGCCAGAGCCCACGATTGGGAGCACATAAACAGACCCACACGGAAATAGATGGTTGGTATATGAAAGGCCTGGCTTTGCAGACCCATGAAGACAGATTAGTCACTGAAGAGACTGTTCAATAAATGTTGCTGCGACAACCAGCTAATTGGAAAAAATATATAATTATTTTCATACTTTTAGCCACAAACAAAATCAATACCAAGGGAATTAGAGGTTTAAATGTGAAAATACTTCAGAACCTCTAAAAGAAAACAGAATGTATTTATACACTCCTGGTAGGCGAGGATTGCTTAAACAAAATACAAAATACACAAATTACAAAGGAAGATTTGAACAATTTGACCACATTTATAACAAAAATTTGTACGAATAAAGAAAATCCCACTAAACAAGTGAAGACAAACCACAAAGTGGAAGATGTATTATACCTATTATCAACAAAATACTCATATCCAGAATATACACAGAACTCTTAAATTTAAATTAGAAAAAAGAGATGTAGACCCGTTAAAAAGTGGACAAAGGATTTGAAAGGCAATTTACAGAAGAATAATATACAGATAAAATACGCTTGTTAGCAGTAATCATGGAAATGCACAATGAAATATTACTGATTTTGTAGAAAAAGGGGAGACTGCCTTCTGCTCATACAAGAGTAAGTTTGGACAATGTCTGGACAATATTTTGGACAATATCTAATAAAACTTTGACTTAACTTTCCCATTCTAGAGAAACTCTCACACTCGTATCCAGGAGACATAACACTGCTCATTGTAGCATTTAATGCAAGTTAACAATAGACAGAATATATAAACTGTAGAATAGTTTTCAATGGAATACTATTTGGCAGTGAAAATAAGTAAGCTAGACTTACCTGCATCCCCACAGACAAATCTAAAAACGATTAACAAGAAGTTCTGCAAGGATACACTACAAGACCGTTTTATGAGCAGTTCTATACATGCAAAAACACTACTGTTGTTCAGGGATATCTAGAGAGTGATAAAAGTACAGGGATGTGAACTGGGATGATGGATACCACATTCAAGATGATGCTGTTCTTTACAAGGGAAGGGGAAAAAGATAGATCCAAAAATGGCACACTTTATTTCTTAAGATAGGGGAGAGGACTGCTTTATTATTCCTTATACCTTTTAATTGAAAGTTTTAAAGCAGAGTTGGAACTTAAAGAAAAACCAGCTCTTAGATAAAAAGAGAGAAATCACTGATTCATTCAAAGATGTTAGAACTGCAGTGAGTTTGCATTTCTTACTCAGTCACATATTAATTTCCCTTGACTGCTGTTGTGCACACAGAGAAAGGGGCAGCTTTCTGAAAGGTGAACAGATGGCTCTTTTGAGACACGTGGGTGAAACTAAACCAAATATGGCTTTCCACGTCAAACTTCCATTTTTTCCAAGATATAATACTTACTTGAATATAAAACATCTTCAAGAAATACATCATTGTGTAATATAAGCTATTATTTGCCTCAAAATTTAGATATACGCATGCATGCACCTTTTTTTGAACAATGAGTGAAGAAGCACCATGCTTTGGTTTTGCCTGATCGCGTAAGAAATGAAACAGAAGGAAATTTTTGTACAGATTTTATTTGTCATACTTGTATTCTGCACATTCATGTCTTCAAAATTAATAAGCTTCTCTAGAGATGAGAATAAAGATGAAAGACAAAGACAGTTTGTTGTGGCAGCTGCCTTTTTCAAGGGGACTGAATTAAGCATTCAGATGTTATAGTTGATAGCTGCTTAAGAGTGTGTTTTTCAAGTCTTCTGACAAAAACGAAATTTCCAATTTGGTTTGAAGAAGAAAAATCAAAGCCCTCTGTAAAACCTTATCCCTAAAGCCTGAAGGCTCTTTCTTTGAGAAAAAGATGTATGATTTCTCCCAAGGGACAAACAGAAGTCTTTTTCAGCTCAGCCAGGGTAGTGTGAGAGACACAAATTTCACATGACATTCTCTGATTTTATCCCAGAGATATTTTTAGATCAGTAAGACTTAAGCAGGTGGGTATGTTTTTACAAGGATACACGGTACGTTGTGCAGATATACGAAATAGAAGACTTGCGGTTTTCTTCAGGATTTCTTCCTAATGATTTTAGAAATTGGGACTGAATCTTTTGGTGTGGTCCTCTGACAATCCCACATTGGGTGAGTGTATAGCTCCTTTTTCTGTTTTTCCTGATTGGTTCACCCATTCTTGGTTAACACAGGATTCTGACCTCAAAGAGAGAACTAAAGATAGAGCAGCAGTGAGTCACTTTGGAAAGACAGCCATACTGTCTCTCTGTCAGGATTCTCAGATGAACTCAGTGACTGTCTGAATCCTTTGTGCTGATGGTAAACTCAGTGTAAAGCCTGCTAGTTTTTGCCACCACTTACTTCCTCCAGTCCTCGAATTTTGATATTTCATCAACCCCAGAAGGGTCTCCAATCCTGGTGCCTTTCCACTGCCCACCTCCTCTGTCTGTGTCCCTCTCCTCTACTTTAGGTTCTGTAGTCCACCATGACAGCCATGCCCTTATCCCTTCCTACCGCTGTTGTACCCACCTGAAAAATTTGAACCTGGTTAAATCTATTTCTTTGCCTACTGTACACCAACACCCAAGCAACTGATTTTGAGTAGACAGCCATGGTGACTGATTGCACCTTAAATTTATACAAAGTTCCAGGGCACTTAGTGCTGCCTAGCCAACCCATTAGCTGAGAAGTTATCCCCTCACTGTCCTATGACATCAGTGCTCTCTTTCTACCAGAACTTTTCCATTAGCACACATTTATACTGTATCTGCCATCTGTAAAAAGGAAAACTTCATTTGACCCCCTCATCCCTGTCCAGCCCCGGTCTCCTCACTCTGCGCCCCTTTCAAGCACAACTCCCCAGAGGAGTTGCCTACATTCGATCTTCATTTCTTCATTTTCCACTCTTCTGAATTCCCAGGTAAATTTTTGTCCCCACCATTCCACTCATGTCAAGGTCCCAGTGCTTCGTTAAAATCAGTGTTTCTACAGCACTTGCTCCTGGTGATCACCCTCTCCTCCTTGAAACTCTTCTGTCCCTTGGCTTGCTGGGCCACTACCTTTCCCACCTCATGGGCCCCTCGTCACCTTTCCTGCTCCTTCTCTTCCTGCCTTTTGAAGTCTTTGCAGCTCTTTCCTTGTTTGACTCCCCCTGAGTGATCATAGGCCCATGGCTGTAATATTTACATGTTGAGGACCCCAACTTCAAGGCAACAGAAGTTCTTATATTTGGGACTTTTCCAGACCTTGCTCTGTGTATCTCTTCATCTGGCTCTTCATTTGTATCCTTTACAAAAACTGGTGAATAGATAGTTAGATTGCTTCAGATAACTCTTCACAACTTCTCCACAGAAATCTAGAATTATATACGTCTAGTGACAGTCATGACTTTTCCCTTTGGAAGTCTAATAGGTATCTCAAACTTAACATGCTTAAAATTTATTTTCCACCTTTCCTGTTTAAAAAAATACAGCTTCGAGGGGTGCCTGGGTGGCTCAGTGGGTTAAGCATCTGCCTTCGGCTCAGGTCATGATCCCAGGGTCCTGGGATCGAGCCCTACATCAGGCTCCCTAATCAGTGGGGAGTCTGCTTCTACCTCTCCCGCTCCCTCTGCTTGTGTTCCCTCTCTCTCTGTCAAATAAATAAATAAAATCTTTAAAAAAAAAAAAAAACATCATCAATGAAGCTGTATCATAATATCATGTTACCCGCTTTATTTTTCCTTCATAACCCTTGTCATTACCTGACATTATATCACATATCTGTATATTTATTTTCCCGTTTCACCCACTTGAGTTTAACCCTGTGACCACAGGATCTCTCTTGTTTATTCATTCCTTATAGTAGGCAGCCAATGGTCCTTTAAAGATGTCCATGTCCCCATTTCTAGAATATGTGAACGTGTTTTTTTTTTACATGGCAAAAGGGACTTTGCAAATGTGATAAAGTTAAGGATCTTGTGTTGGGGAAATTATTCCGGATTATTGGGATGAGCACAGTAAATCACTAGGGTGGGAAGGAGGGAGGTATGGGAATTAGAGAAGGACTATGACAATGGAAGCAGAGATTAAAATGATGGGGTTATGAGCCAGGGAACACCAGGACCTCTAGAAGCCAGAAAAGGTAGGAACACAGCTCTGCTGGCTTGTCGGTTTTAGCTGTGTAAAACCTATCTTGGACTTCTGACCTCCCGAGCTTTAAGTTCATATACTTGTGTTGTTTTAAGCAACAAACTTACAATTTGTTGTAGCAGCACTAGGAAACTAACACAGTTTTGTATCTCTGCTGTTTAGAATTTTTTTGGCGTGTAGGTGCTAAATAAAATGTCATTTGAATGGGTTTTATGACTTCATTATTTTAGATCCCATATAGAGATTATTAAGTTCCGAATTCATACTCTAAATGTTATTGAAAATAAATGACCCATTCTTTATTTGGAAAATAATATCTACCTTTATTTTTATCCAAGCAAAAGATATTCTTTGTTATCCTAGTCTATTTCAAGGAGGCATTTCGTGTGTGTGTGTGTGTGTGTGTGTGTGTGTGTGTGTGTGTATAGTAATTTAAAAATCTCAGAATATCCGGAATGGAGAGGGCTTTGAAGGGCATTCATTTGAATTTCCTGACCTGATGTTTGTATATTTTTCAGAATATCACCAACAAATGACCATCCCATCTCTATTTTAGAATTTTCAATGATAGGAAACTCACTTTAGCTGGAGGGGTCAAAACCACCCTTAGAAAGGCTTTTCTGACTTTTGTCTGTTTTGTTCTCTACTCACAGAATTAAACCAAGACTAAAAATAGTAGTTCTAAGACCAAACTGACTTATTTTAACCCATTCATTAAAGATATATCTGAAGAGCAAGTCATTGATTACCTTTACATGTGAAATGCCTACTTTGCAGAGTCTTTATGCCAGGCCATCAGAAACCATCAGATACACTGTAGGGGGAATGGTGAGGAAAAATCAAGAAGGGATCTGCAGATTTGCGGTTACGTGCTAAATGCTTCCACTGCTCCCTCAGAGGAGGCACCTCAGACAGTAATTTTTAATAGAGAATGGGATTGGCTTAACTTTGGGTTTTTACTTGTCTCTCAAACTATCAAATTATTAATAATACTATTTTGTTGGTGGTTCACCTGATACAGGACAGTGAATTCAGTGAATTAGAACCCATGATTTCAGCTCAGTAACTGGGGAGTCCTGCCAGCGTCTCATGGACTGTGCCAGAACCCTGAGGGAAAAAGTTGGGAAAGTGGTGGCTCCTGCCCTCAAGAGACTCTCTCACAAACTAGTTGGGAATGTAGACGTGTAAACACAAATACAACAGGAAAGGACAGCGCCATGGTGAGGGAAGAGGCGCCAGGGATTAGTTCTAGCTGGCTCTCCCAGACGGGGAGTGGGCGAGGGCCGGGCGAGGGCCGGGGCAGGGAAGAAGAGGAAAGGAGGAAGGAATAAAATGATGCCTGAACTTCTGTGTGGAAAGAGCAGCACAGTGTCGTGAATGTCCCGTTGTTAATTACATAAATAGTAATAGTTTAAATGTGGACCTTGATTACATCATTGAATGGTTAATTTCCTGATGAAAATTTGCTTGTAAATGCCACCATTTTCACTTTCTATTAATGTACTTTTAAAAATTCCTTCTCAGGGCGCCTGGGTGGCTCAGTGGGTTAGGCCGCTGCCTTCGGCTCGGGTCATGATCTCAGGGTCCTGGGATCGAGTCCCGCATCGGGCTCTCTGCTCAGCGGGGAGCCTGCTTCCTCCTCTCTCTCTCTGCCTGCCTCTCTGCCTACTTGTAATCTCTCTCTGTCAAATAAATAAATAAAATCTTTAAAAAAAAAAAATTCCTTCTCAGGGCTCCTGGCTCGCTCAGTCAGTTGGGCATCTGCCTTTGCTCAGGTTGTGATCTCGGGGTCCTGGGATCAAGCCCCGTGTCAGGCTCCCCACCCACCAGGGAGTCTATTTCTCCCTCTCCCTGGGCCCCTGCTCATGTGCTCACTCGCTGTCTCTCTGGCAAATGAATAGGTAAAATCATTTTTAAAAAATCTAAAATATTCATTTTCTAATGTACGTGACAAATGAAAAATTACGCATTAATTTTTCCATGGCGTCTAAACAGTCTTTTAAGAGTCAGTTTTCCAGGGGCGCCTGGGTGGCTCAGTCAGTTAAGTGTCTGCCTTCGGTTCAGGTCATGATCCCACGGTCTTGGGATTGAGCCCCGTGTCAGGCTCCCTGCTCAATGGGGAGCCTGCTTCTCCCTCTGCCACCACCCCTGCTGTGTTCTCTTTCTGCCAAATAAATAAATAAAATCTTCAAAAAAAAAATTTCTTTTAAAAAGAGTCTGTTGTCCCCAGAATGTCAGAGGTTTTGTGTCTAGCTCTCAGGACTATCAAATTGTTGGCAGTCGTCAACTCTGTATCTCTTACTTTGTTTTGTATGCTTAAAGGGAGCGTTTTCTCAGCCACTCAGATTTATTCTGCACTTGGCGCATTTTCTGCATATTCTGCATTTCCTATCTTTGACATGGCCACCGTTTTCCTGTGCTTTAATTAAAGCCCAGCACAGGAGGCCTCTGTTTGCAGAATCATTCAAGGAATGAGTTATTCTTACCTCACTGTACTTCAAGCGTTGGCAATAAAAGTAGGAGCTAAGGGAACAGAGTGTGGTTTCTTCCTTTCAAGGAGCACCAGAGGGTCGCTCTTTTTGGCAGTCTTCTGGTCACGGGTATGCTCCTGTTTCTTTTCCATTGTGCCCACCAGGGATGCGCCCAGCCCTGTGGGCGTTCTAGGTCTCACTCTGTCTTAATTCTCTCCCCACAACAGAATCCTCAAGAGCAGGCCTTGCACCATACTCCTGTTGAACCTCAGTCAGTGCTTGCTGGAGTGTCGGCGCTCAGTAGGCATTTACCCAGGAGAAGAGTAGAAGCCACTTGGAGAGGGCCAGAGTGCGTTGGGAGCAGGGGGACAGCAGCCTCATCTGCTGGACTTCTGATAGCCCAGAATCTTCAACCTATTTTTTCCCTTCTTGATTGCTTAAAAAATTTCATGAATGAGTGTTTTGAAACTTCCCTAAGCCATGCATCCTTCCCTTTTCCTGTACAAGCAGGATGCAAAGTCAGAGTTGGTTGGTGGGAAAGAATCTGCTCATTTCGAGGTTCCAATACCTCTGAGAGTCGGAAAGGGAGATACGTCAGTTGGCTAACGTTGTGGGATGTGGGATGGAGACCTCGTACTTTCCCCATCTCCCTGACCGTCCCCTTGGCTGTTTTTCATTCACCTCCACATGTCATATGATAGTAATTTATTTGTTGCTGGTCCCAAACAAGAAGACCATTATTAAGGCTGTATTGAGATCTTTTATGGCTTAGACTGAGGGACTTAAATCTTTCCTTTGTCTATTTCCTATTACCCTTTATTCACTAACCACCCTGACTGTAAAACCCCAGAGTTCAAAGATGGTTGCTTAACTAGCCTGAGGCCTTTTCCCATGGGTGACCAGAACAGTTGCTGCAATACCCCTAGTGATACTTGCATGTACACTCGGAGGTGTGTCATGCCCCGTGTAAAAGACTGTCTTGGTTATATGGAGCATTTGGTTTCTGTCAGTGAGAACAGTAATAAAATCTGTATACAGGTGGTTAACGTATTACTCAAAAATATTCAAGTTCCTGCTCAGTCCAGGGTGTACAGTGGTAAGGGTTCTCACTGCTCAGAGGGGTGCCTAACAGAGCGAGGCCCTGGGACCATGTGCTGAGAGAACAGAGAGACCGTGAGCAGACACACTTAGCTAGGTAGGAGTATGAAGGCGTGTTTTGTACATCCTTTTAAAATAAACTTGAGGGCATCTGGGTGGCTCAGTTGGTTTGTCTCGGGTCATGATCCCGGAATCCCAGAATCGAGTCCCACTTCGGGCTTCCTGCTGAGCGGGGAGTCTACTTCTCCCTCTGACCCTCCCCCCCACCATGCACGTGCACTCACTCTCTCTCTCTCTCATTCTCTCTCTTTCAAATAAATAAATAAAATCTTTAAAAATAAAATAAATTTGAATTGCAGATGATGGATTTTGAGTTTGTTTTTATTATTTTCAACAAATGGTGAATTTATGAAAGAGGGAAGCTTGAAAGTTTTCATCTTCCTAAAAACTGGCTGGGAACCTCATGGGGAAAGTGGCTTTGATCCCAAAGTTACACACCTAGAATATTTCAGCATCTCTGAGATGTATGCTTGGTTATGGTTCATACATCTTTCCTATGTGTATAGGCTATTCAATCTCTCTGTATCTGTTCCCTCGTTTGTAAAATGGGAATACTAGTAGAACCTACCTTATGGGATTATTGTGAGGATTAAATCAATTAATAGAGGTAAAGTACTTGAAACAGTGCCAAATACATAGTAAGTTCTGTATGCTAATGGTCATCATGAACCATCATTAGAAGTATACTTCCCATGTTTGAGGGAACCTCACTCAGGAACTCTCCTATGATAGCGAAAAATGTGAAACTGATTAAAATATTTAAAAAAAAAACCCTCTGTAATGTGTGTATTTATATTTTTGCTTGTTTTCATAATAGTTTTAATAAGATAAAATTCACATACTATAAAATTCGCTTTTTTAAAGTATATGATTCAGTGGTTTTTGGTATATTCACGAAGTTGTGTAACCATTACCACTACCTAACTTTTGAATATTTCACCATTGCAAAAAGAAATTTAGAACTAACTCCCTTTTTCCCCTCCCCCTCCCTCCCCCCCTCTGCTCTCCTCTTTCTTTTCTTTCTGTCTCTGCGCCCAACATGAGGCTTAAACTCATGACCCTGAGATCAAGAGTTGCATGTTCCACCAACCAAACCAGCCAGGTGCCCCGGAATTTTAGAATATTTTCATCACTATCGTAGCATTACCAGTATCTCCCATTAGCTCTCTCCTCCTAGCTCCTGGCAACCACGGATCATACTCTGTCTTCATATATTTATCTACTATGACCATTTCATGAACGTGGAATCATACAATGTGTGATCTTTATATATAGCTTCTTTAACTTAAAGTTTTCAAGACTTATCCACATGGTAGCATGTATTAGTACTCCACCCCTTTTGTGAGTAAATAATACTCATTATATAGATATACCACATTTTGTTAAAACATTCATTACTACAGCATTTGGATGCATATGGAATGTTTTCATTTTCTTGGCCATCATGAATAATCCTTCCATGACATTCATGTACAAGTTTCATGTGGATGTATGTATTCATTTTTCTTTGGTATATACCAAGGAATTTAATTGCTAGGTGTTTTGGTAATTCTATGTTTAACTGTTTTCCAGTGTTTACACCTTATACAATCTCACTAGCAAATATATGAGGGTTCCAATTTCTTTATATCTTTACCAACATTTGTTATATTCTGTCTTTTTTGTTTCAGTCATCCCAGTGGGTATGAAGTGATATCTCATTATGGCTTTGATTTGCATTTCCCTGATGACTAATGATGTTGAGCATGTTTTCAATGAGCTTATTGGTCATTTGTGTTTCTTTGGAGAAACATCCATTCAGACCCTTTAACCATTTTAAAATTATTTTTCTTTTTATATTTGAGTTGTAGGAGTTACATGTAGATTCTTCAAAAAATCTCTTATCAGGGTGCCTGGGTGGCTCAGGTAGTTAAGTGTCTGCCTTCGGCTCAGGTCATGATCCCGGCGTCCTGGGATCAAATCCCACACAGGGCTTCCTGCTCCACAGGGAGTCTGCTTCTCCCTCTGCCCTTCCTCCCACTCATTCTCTCAATCTCTCTCCTTCTCTCTCTAATAAATAAATAAAATCTTTTTTAAAAAAGCTCTTACCAAATTTATGAATTGCAGATGTTTTCTCCCGTTCTATGGGTATTTTTTTTCAGCTTCTTGATGGTATCTTTTGAAGTACAAAAGTTTTTAAATTTTTTTTTTTAAGATTTTATTTATTTATTTGACAGGTCACAAGTAGGCAGAGAGGCAGGCAGAGAGAGAGAAGAGGAAGCAGGCTCCCTACTGAGCAGAGAGCCAGATGCGGAGCTTGATCCCAGGACCCTGGGATCATGACCTGAGCTGAAGGCAGAGGCTTTAACCCACTGAGCCACCCAGGTGCCCCAGTTTTTAATTTTTATAAAGTCCAATTTATTTATTCATTTAGTCAGTCATTTGTACTTTTGGTGTTGTATCTAAGAATCCTGTGTCTAATCCAAGGCCAGGAGAGTTTACTTGTATGTTTTCGTCTAAGAGTTTTATAGTTTTCATTCTTATTTTTAAGTCTGTGATCCATTTGAGGTAATGGTGTGAGGTAGGGTCTAAATCCATACTTTTGAATTTAGACATCTAGTTTTTCCAGCACCATTTGTGGAAAACACTATTCTTTCCCCATTAAATTGTCTTGGCAGTCTTGTCAAAAATCAATTGATCATAAATGAAAGGGCTTAGTTCTGGATTCTCAGTTCTGTTCCATGGATCTATATGTTTGTCTTTATACCCATTGCCATACTGTCTCGACTACTATAGTTTTGTACTAAATTTTGAAATTGGGAAGTGTGAGTCCTCTAAGTCTATTCTTCAGTATTTTTTTTTTTTTTTTTTTTTTTTTTTTTTGGCTATTCTGGGTTCCCTGCATTCCCTTCTGGATTTTAAGATCAGTTTGTCAACTTCTGCAAATATGGCGGCTCGGATTTTGATAGGAATATTATTGAATCTGTACATATCAATTTGGGGACTATTGCCATCTTAACAGTATTAACTGTTCTGGTCCACAAACATGGATGTGGATGCCTTTCCATTTATTTAGATCTTTAATTTCTTTTAGTGATGTTTGCAGTTTTCAATGAGCAAGCCTTGCGCTTTTGTTAAATTTATCCCAAGTATTTCATTCTCTTTGAAGCTGTTGTAAATAGAGTTGTTTTTTAAATTTTATTTTCAGATTGCTTATGACCATATGTTTGGAGGGCTTTTTGGCTTTTTATTGTGATAAAATATACACAACATAAAGTTTACCATTTTAATCACTTTTAAGTGTACAGTTTACAGATGGTAAGTATCACAGTGTTGTGTAATCATCGCCACTATCTATTTTGAGAACTTTTTCACCATTGCAAGTAGAAGCCCTGTCCCCATCAGACAGTAACTCCACCCTCCCCTCCTTCCAGCCCATCGTGACCTCTACTGTTTCTGTGTCTGTGAACTTGCCTGTTCTGCACACCTCTTATTAGTAGACTTGTGCACTATTTTCCTTTGTGTCTGACTTATTTCCCTTAGCATAATATTTTCAGGGTTCATCATGCTGTAGCATGTATCAGCATTCCAGTCATTTTTGAGGCTGAACAATCTCTGTTGTATGTCCAGACCACATTTTGTTTCTACACTTACCTGCTGATGGATATTTGTGTTGTTTCCACCTTTTGACTTTTGTGAGTAAAGCTGCTGTGAACAGTGGTATATAAGTGTCTTTAAGTGTCTGCTCTCAGTTCTTTTGGATACATACCTAGGATTGGAATTGCTATGTCATATGGTAATTCTGGTTTAACTTTTTGTGGAACAGCCAAACTGTTTCGTACAGCAGCCACAGTGTTTGCTGCTCCCCCAGCAATGCCCGAGGGCTCCAGTTCCTCCACATCCTTATCCACACTTGTCGTTTTCCATTTTTAAAAAAATAATGGTCATCTTGATGTGCTTGATGTGGTATTTGTTTTAAATTAAGAACTAGACTGCATTGGGGCTCCTGGGTGGTTCAGTGGGTTAAGCCTCTGTTTCAGCTCAGGTCATGATCTCAGAGTCCTGGGATCGAGCCCCATATTGGGCTCTTTGCTCAGCAGGGAGCCTGCTTCCCCCTCTCTCTCTGCCTGCTACTCTGCCTACTTGTGGTCTCTCTCTGTGTCAAATGAATGAAATCTTTATTAAAAAAAAAAAAAGAAGAAGATTTAGACTGCATCTAAACTATCGTTTTAGTGGTAAAACACCTCATCTAGCTCCAGCAGATGGGTACATACAAAGTGTATTTTATGTAAAAAGTCAAGGAAAATTGGAATTTTATCTCTTCGTTGTTAGCTTTATTTTCTCTCTGTAATTGTAATTTTTATAATACCGTAGTTGGTAAACAATTAAATGTAAGCTGGGTATTTAGAAGGAAGATTACTAAATACTTTATATCTATCTATCTATCTATCATGTTGAGGTTTGGAAACTATAACTCTTCCTATCTTTTCTGTGATGTCAAAGACAACAGATACCACCACTGTAAGAACCTTAGCAGACAAGAGCGAAGAGATCAGTGGATATTTCTTGAACCCTTCTTTACTGTCAACGGAATGTTGCCCAACGGCCTTGAAAAAGAAAACAGAAGACGTGAGTGACTTCCCTTCTGAGAGCCAAAGAAGCATACCGCTCGCTCTGACTGACGCTTTAGAGCATATTATGGAACAACTCAATGTTTTGACCCAGGTAGGCCAGTGTGCTTTGTCCTGAGGGGTAAGTTATTCAAAACAACCCAGGTTACAGCACCCTGCAGAACTAGCAGAGCCAGGGGGAAAGTTCTTAGAAAGGTAAGCTCAGGGTGGTAATCAATACAGCAAGGCAAGCTCTGCTGAGCTGCTCTGGTAAGATCTTGTAGAGGTCAGATCAGAGTCCGCGTGTGCATATGCATGTATGCATTTACATGCACACATGCACACACGTGTGCACACAACACTGCCCTTGTGCTCTCTCCACCATCTGGAGGCTGGAAGGAACAGTGGAGACTGGGAAGAACAGCAGTGTTACTCCATGCTATAAATGTAATATGATTCTGCTCGGTAAGGTTTTACCTGAAGATTTTTGATGTAGTGTGCTCAGATCAGTGCATTATCAAAGAAATATCCAGGGCCATAAGAAAAACGATTAACAATTTCTGGCTAGAATGAAATTTTGGCAGTGCTTATAGTTCTTCACCTGAAGATATTCTTATTATCCAGGATATAACTTTCCTCATTCCAGAGCTTATTACGTTGATGCTGTGTTCTTCTGGAGGTGATGGTTTTTGCATACCTGTTTTAGAATGTTACCTCGTCATTTGATGCCTTTTTACCTTTGCAAAGAAGGTGTAGTATGGATCTTTATATATCAAAGGTCTTCCAACTCTTGTCATAAGATACAGGTGTCATGTAAGGGAAGTGGTTGTTGAAATGGTTACCTCAACGGTTTCCCCTCCAGCTCTGCTGATTCAGTGTTTCCTTTGAAGATGTCTTATTGTTCCTGTATCTCTAGAATGAGGTTGCCTGTATCTGTCAGAGCAGACCTTGCTACAGGTTATCCAGAAAGAGAGGCTATCATGTGAGCTAGAGAGATGTCAGTTCCTTTTCCAAAATACATATTTCAAGTTCAAATAGCTCTTGCATAGAAATCCTCTCATTCTCTTCTCAATACTGGCTGTGTATTATCATCACTGGGGCAGTTGTAAAGCTACAGATCAGGATGGCCAGTTCTCTTCTCCCGACAGCACATTGCCATTGGTCTGGGGCAAGGCCCTGACATTTGTCCTTTTAGGTACCTCATATGATTCTATTTTATAGCCAGGGTTTAGAGGCAGTCATTAAATGAATACTAAAAACCTGTAGATGACATCTCAGGGCCTTTAAGAGCAAGGGCCATGTATGTGGATTTGGGGTCCTGACAGATTGTGGAGAAAGGCCACGTGAGCACTTGGAGTCATCACAAGATTTGTTCGGTGAAATCATATTAAAATCACTAACTTTCACTTTGCAGTATTCAATTGGAGGTGACCTTCTCTGTATTTATCAGACATTTCTTCCCTTTAAAGACATCTTCCCTTTCGGCCTCATGCCAGCTTTAGTTTTGGTTGGCTTATTTCCCATATGACTTCCTCGCCTGCGCTGTCCTAGTCGATGTCAGGTCCTTAGAGCCTCTCACAAGTGAATCTTTCCACCTCTTTTTACCTGATTCAGGGTTGAATGAATCATTTAAGATTTATTGAATGTCTCCATGATTTTTAATTCTGAAAGACTGGCTTTCTCTTATAATTAAAGAGGTTAAAGCAAGCACAACACACTTGCAAAATAAAAACAGTGAATTTCTGGGCAGTAGCAAATAAAAGAAACATGTTCTGATTCACTTTAATTACAGATGACTGAGCATCTCCTAACTCATTCACAGTGTTTTAACTTATCTGCACTGAACTATAATCAGAAATCAAGTAAAAGAAAATTACATTTTATGTGGTAGATAAATGGAATTAGCCAGTGTTAAAGATGTCCCTCTTATACACCTCAAAAGCTTTAGCATGTGGGATTGTGATAATGTATGCAAAGTATATGGCAAAATGCTTGCCCCCTATAGGTACTCAAGAAAGGATAGAAAATATTATTAGCATCATTTTTAATTAGCCATAGTCTATAGTAGGAAATACGAAAGCAATAGCTATTATATTATGATATCTTAAAAATTATTTACCTTCAGAGGATGATAGGGAATCAGTTCATTTTCTTGACACTTGCTGACTAAAATAATCAAGTATTTATCTTGCCTTTCCTATATGAACTCTACCACTGGATAACCAAGGAGTAGATGAGGAAAGCATCTCTTATTTATAAATTATCCCAGCTAATAATTTTCTAAATGATGGAATTAGAATATCTTCATTTATAGTTCACAAGAATGAATAGTTGTAGGCATTGAGCAGGTCCAACATTATGAGAAAAGAAATGATCAAACCTTATTACATGCGTTCTGATGAAATAGAAGTCTACCGATAGCTTTAACTTTCGGTCTTGTTAGATCCATAGTCTTACAGATCTCATCTGAGTCCAATCAAGCCTTTGAATCCAGCTGCCAATTTGTAGAAAATACAGAGAACAAATCAGACTGACCTGCACCCTTAGCGCGTGGACTTGAAGATTCAGCCTGGTGGAAGCTCTGCAGGCAAAATTCTGTTCTCCGTGGCCTGAGTTTATCAACAAAGTGTTTTATTTTATTATTTAAAAAGATTTTATTTATTTGATAGAAAGAGAGTAGGCAGAGAGGAAGGCAGAGAGCGAGGAGGAAGCAGGCTCCCTGCTGAGCAGAGAGCCCGATGTGGGACTCGATCCCAGGACCCCGGGATCATGACCCGAAGGCAGAGGCCTTAACACACTGAGCCACCCAGGCGCCCCAACAAAGTGTTTAAAAAAAAAAAAAAGTAAGAGGAGAGGGTGAGCAGCTGTCAATTAAAAGGAACTTTAAATGACATCTCAAACTTTGAAAATGGGTAAGACAAAATTATAGTGTCTAAGAATGTACATTTGAAAGATAAAACCTTAAAGAATGTAGGAAAGAAGTTACTATAATGGTCAGGATGGTGGCGGTTGTGGGGGTGGGGCGGGAGTGGGGATTCTGAGAGGCCCATGGAAAGAACTTGGGTGGCTGGCAGAGTTCTCGTTCTTTTTTTTTTTTTCTTTTAAGATTTTATTTATTTGTCAGAGAGAGAGCCCACAAGCAGGGAGAGCAGCAGAGAGAGAGAGAGGGAGACGCAGGCTCCCCACTGAGCAGGGAGCCCAATGCAGGGCTGGATCCAAGGTCCCTGGGATCATAACCCGAGCTGAAGGCAGACGCTCAACTGACTGAGCCACCCAGGCACCCCCAAGTGCTAGTTCTTGATCTGGGTGCTAGTCATCAGGGTATTTTTCTCATAAGGATTCATCCAGAGACATGTGTTTTGTGCAGCTTCTTGAATTCACTTTATTTTATAATAAAACGTTTAAAAGAAATCTAAAAGATCCAAGATGAAGTAGTCAGTATCAAATTAGATTTGCGGAATTTAAAAGTAGCCGTGTGTGTGTGTGTGTGTGTGTGTGTGTGTGTGTGTGTGTTCATATGCTCATTTATTAGCCACAGGAGGCAAAAGGGCTAAGATTCCTCAAGCCCTATGTGCCAGACACTTAGGTAAGCATTTTATGTGCATTACTTCGCTCAGTCTTCCTAACAACCCTGGGAGGTGCTGTCATCATTTTTAAGGTGTGGTGATGCCGATCATTATAACAATTTAAGGGTAACTAGGGATCCAGCTGGTATAGAGAGGGTCCATCATGGTTTGGTTGTGACAGAGTGACAGAGCTCCTGGGCTGGGCATGTGGCATCCCCCATCCCCCCATACTGCCGTGTAGCGTGTGGGGCTGCGCACAGGCTACCTGGGGCCCCTTCCTGGCATTGGTGCTTTAGGAGACCAGACAAGAATGGTCTATACAGAGGCCTCATCTTTTACTCTTTTCTCACGAAAGGCATCACTTCTTCATCTTTTCCTCAAATTGCTTCACAGCACATTTTGCCAGTGGTAGTGCCTAGAAGCACAACAAGTTCTGGGGCTAAGTTATGGCCCCTTCCTGGCAAAGGGGTGGACATTCCAGTTGCTGAGAGGATCTCCTATGTAGAGATGACTGTCATTGTCCTCACCATTGGGTCACCAGGCATTGATTATTTTGTCCTCCTTTTACAGACTGTTTCAATCTTGGAGCAGCGACTGACTTTGACAGAGGATAAGCTCAAAGACTGCCTTGAAAATCAGCAAAGGCTTTTCAATGTTATCCAACATAAAAGTTAAATAGAAAAATATGAACAGAGGCTTGATAAATGACCACATGTACCTGTGCTCAGGAAGGCAGTGCAAGATGGTTCCTCGACTGTGTACTCACTATCATGGCCTTTCTTAGAAGGGCGAGCAACAGAACAAAAGGCAGAAAAGGCATAATTAATGACCAATTTAAATACACAAATCAATGTCAAGGACTAATTCAGATCATTAACATTTATGATTGCAGTAATAAAGTAATAAGTATCCAAGCGGCTCTATATTTCCCCCCATATTATTGTAAATGCCAGTTGTCATTTATAGTACAAATCCTGCCAGGAAAGTAACCAAATCTCCGAATTTCACTGTTAAATCATTTCAACTGACCACGTTCAGGCGATTGCTTAAAGCAGTGGATGTGTTCTCTTCATGAACAACACGCTTGGGGTGAAGTAATACAGTTACCTCTCCTGCATCCTGGACGCAGGGAATGAGCCAGGGAATGAGCCAGCGGTCTGGCCCATGGGTCTGTCAGCTCAGAAAAAACTTACTCTTCCTTAACCATGTCCCGAAATGATGATCTTAAAAAATTCCTAAAGCACAGACTTTCCACAGCAAGAACACACTTACATACATGACACAGGCCCGTGGGTTTTTCATTTATGCTGTACACGGCTTATCCTTTGCCCTCGTGGGTGAGTGCCCGGAATGATTGGGGTTGTGCCCAGAACTGTGACCCCAGGTTACAATGATGGCGTCAGTGGGATTTCCCTAGGCTCTGGTGCGTCAATGAGGCAACAGTGATACTTACAGACGCGCGCGCGCGCACACACACACGTATGTCCACATGCTTCAGAAATGTTGCTGCTCAGGGTGATTTTGGTGGCTGGGTAATAAGTACGTATAATATTCACATCATTGTCTTCCTTTTTTTTTTTTTTTTTTTTTTTTTTAGTGAATTGTGATTTAAAACAAAATGAAAATGAGCCTGACATTCCAAAAAATGCTCAGGGTGATCTGGTTACAAATGAAGAATTCTGTTTTATCTAAAAAAAAAAAAAGAAAAAGAAAAAAAAAGAGATTAAATTGAAGAAAAATGAATTTTTGCTTGCTTTTCTGTTAACCTAAATCAAGAACAAAGGTGGGAGAGGGCAGTCTGTATTTATGCTGTCTGTAGGTAACATGGGGAAAATGCTCTCTATGTTTTGAAAAAGAAGAAAAGGTCAAGTCCTATTTGTGTAGGAGTCTGTGTTGATAAAATTTTCCCAAGCAATTTCAATCATATCTATAAGGTGGTTTTTTTCAAAAAAAATCATCTGGTTGTGTGTTTTAAGTGCCTTTTTATATTATACCAAGTGTGAACTTCTAGACATTTTCAAAAGTTTATAAAGACTAAGTGGCATTGTATTTTTATAACCTCATTCAAAAGACTAAGAAATGAAATGTCATACCGATTTTTGTTTACCATTTCTTAAGTTTCAAACAATAAAGACATTTTACCTTTAAAAAAATTGTGCCTTTCTTTCTAGGTGGTTAAAACCTTGACATACGAAACTTCTTATTCAGCCCAGTCACCTTTCATTGTGCATAATAGTCTCCTGGAGCATTTGTCCAGGTTTCTTGGGCCCTATCCAGTTTGTAGGATCATGGGGGTCAGTCAGGGCCCATCATCTGCATCTCTAAGAAACTCACAGGTGCCCTAGCTGCTTGTCGGCCTAAGGCCCACACTCTAGAAACCCACGATGGAGCTATAGCCACTTCTTAGAATGTGTGGTTGCCACATTTTTGCAGGTATCGTGGACCTTTATAAGAGATCTAAAAACAGTGGTGATAGAAATTAAAATGCCTTGAAACTTTTTCAAGAGGGTCATTTTATAATCCCCCCCCCCTTTTTTTAAGCGTTTGCAAATTCTCTTTGCTTTTCCTCTGATTTCCAGCCTCTCCTCCACCCCAACCTGCATATTCAGCTGCCTCATCAACATCTCCACTTGGTGAGTAGGCGGCTCTGAATCTGTCCTAAACCAAACTCGGCTCCCCCCTTCCGCACCACCTGCCAGCTCCTCCCCTAGGTCTCCTCCTCTGTCTCTGCGAGTGGCAACTCTCCCGACAGGCGCTCAGCTCAGGCTGACCACCTCAGAGTTAGGCTTGCCTGCTTTCTCTCACACCTCACATTCTATTCGTTCAGAAGATCTGGTCAGAATGGATGAAACCTCCCGTCACGTCTCACTTCCTCCTGTCACCTGCCGGGGCCTAAGCCACCGTTCTCTCTTACTGATGACGACCCCCACCTCCCCGCAGGTCCGTCTGCTGTCCTTGCAGTAGGCCAGAGTACTCACTGAAGAGCGAGTTTACCCATATGGCCCTTCTGCTCCAAACCTTCCAGGGCTTCCCATCTCAGCAGCGTAAAGGCTCAAGCCTTGGCAGTAGTAATGTGACCCCTACCCCCTTCTTGTGGAACTCCTCTCCCCCCTGCCTTGGGTCACCCTCCCTCACTGCCCTCTGGCCTTAGGGGCTTCTTCCTTTGAAGAAGCCAAATCACTCCTGCCTGAGGGCTTTTGTACTTGCCATTCCCTCCACCTGGAACTCTCCGTCCCCAGCCCTCCTAACATTCCAGCCCTGCTCACAGGTTGCCTTTCCAAAGATCTCTTTTTGTAAAAATATTTTATTCTTGGGGCTCCTGGGTGGCTCAGTCAATTAAGTGCCTGCCTTCGACTCAGGTCATGATCCCAGGGTCCTGGGATGGAGCCCCGCATCAGGCTCCCTGCTCAGCGGGGAGCCCGCTTGCTTTTCCCTCTCCCTCTGCTGCTCTCCCTGCTTGTGCTCTCATTCGTTCTCTCTCTCAAATAAATAAATGAAATCTTTTATTAAAAAAAAATTATTCTTAAGCAATCTCCACACCCAACATAGGGCTCGAACCCACAACTTCATGATCAAGAGTTGCACACTCCAGAGACTATGCCAGCCTGGTACCCCTACAAGGTGCATTTTCAGAGGTGCCCTCCGTGACCACCCAGGATGAAATCATTCACTTCCATTCATTCCCTGCATGTCTCTGGTCCAACACAGATGGCAATACCATTGCAATTCTGCCCTTTCCACTGTGGCTCCACCTTCTCAAAATGCAAGTGCTGTCATCTCTAGGTTCCCCCGCCAACCACATAGCAGATACTTGTTGAGTAAATGGGAATTTTCATTTATTTGAGGGCTTTAAAAACATTTGTCAATTCACTTCCAGCTGAAAGTAGTTAAGACTAGGCTGAGTGGACTGGCAGAAGTAACATAGGTAAAAATTTAGATGCTTGGGGCAGAGTGGGTATTGCTCTGGCTTACTATGTGTTGTATGCTCATAGGTACATGGACAGCCTTCTTTTTAAGACACCCCCCCCTTTATAAAAGATTTTATGTATTTGAGAAAGAGAGAAAGAACATGAGCAAGGGTACAGAGGCAGGTATCATAAGGAGAGGGAGAAGCAGATCCCCTGCAGAGCAGGGAGCTGGACGTGGGGCTTGATCCCACCACCCTAAGATCATGACCTGAGCCGAAGGCACACACTTAACCAACAGAGCCACGCAGGCGCCCCACATGCAGTCTTCAAAGCCAGAAACGCCTGGGTGTACATTCCGGCTTTGCTTTTCTCTAGCTGTATGACCTTTAGGAAAGGTATTCACAGAGCTTCATTTTCCTTACCTATAAAAGGTTGAAAATAATAATCATGTTTGTGAAATGATTAGCACAATAGCTGTCAGAGAATTAAGTGTTCAGTAAATGTTAGATATTAATGCTCTTTATTAATCATCTTGATTCCTTGGCCTGTATTTTCAAGTAATATGATTTCAACTGTAACTGTGGGAAGGATACAGGTATTAAGTGCTAATGAATGAAAGCATGGTATTTAATCCAGAATTAATGTTTTCCTTATTAAAAGTACAAATAGAATACTATGTAAAAGAAATTAGCCTTCCATACACAGAAAACCTCAGGGTTCAGGCCAAAAGCAAGTCTCTGAGCAACTTCAGAGGGATTCAGCCCAAGCATACAAATGCCGTAATTATCCTAAATAGAGGCAGGGCAGAAATGAAAAGTGGGAGAAGGGACTGGATTGTGAACCAAGTAAGTGCCAGTGAGACAAAGACTTACCGGAAATTCATACGGTCCCTGCCCTTTGACATTTTGGAAAACAAGTATCATTTGCTTTCTGCCTTTTCTTTTAAGACAAAGCAATCCAGAACCTCACTTAACCTTTCATTCACATGAGGAGCAAACTTGGTCTGTTGTTCTCAAAATAAATTCTGTGCATCTAAGAGGATTGAAAGATAAGCCCTCTCTCCATGGGTAGAAATATTTGGCTGCTGAGAGAAAAAGGACTCCAATATTTGGAGGTTATGGACAATCATGTTCAACTCATGAGCAAATTCAGTAATAAGTATGGATGGGTCTGTAATAGATTTTCAAGTGGAATTATAGCTTCAATACATCGTATGCTTCATATTCCGCTATGGTTCATACAATGTCATTGCCTGAGCAAGTCACGCGGTTTTGGACTTCATGCACCAGAGGATTTATGAATGTACATGGAATCTAGAAACACTGTGTAATTGTCAGGTTGTCCTCCCTAAGTCCCAGCTGGGACTCTCGGTCCCAATGGCAGCTTGGGCTCACTAGGAAAATAGGTCAGTGGCTTGCCAAGAGGCAGAAGTTAATGGGGACAGAGAGGGTGTGCACAACTACTTTTTTTCTTTGCAAAGTACAAAAGTTGTCTTTTGGGCCAAATCTCAAACATGTTCCTATTAAAAATAAAGGCTCTGCTTTGAGGGTCTTCTAATAAAGTAGATTTCACAACAAAAGCAGCAGGAGAACTAGCTCACTCATCTAAAATTTCTGAATTTATAAAGCAAAACATGTATGAGAGGAAAAGATGGGCAGAAATGCAACATAAATAATTGGGAGTATCCACAGCTCAGAAGTAGAATTTTAGTAATCCATGATACAGTCTTACACAAAACTAATGGGGCAGACTTAACGTATGTACAAAGAACTACATGGAAAGATAAGCAAATTTTCTTTTTTGGTCAAGTGGGTTTTTAATCAAAATTTGACCATGTTCTAGATTACATGATATGAAGGAAGTTCCAATGCTATATTCCATGTATCCCACAGAGCAAATCATAAAGTTAGAAATAACCAAATGAAATGCTCAATCACACAGAAAACACGGAAAAGAAAACTTAAAATCCCATAATACTCGGGGCAGTGAAGAAATTCCAAAATGTAATGAAGAGTATTTTTAAATGCAAATAGAATGTAACCCATGAAATTAGATGAGATACCACTGTAACCATGAAAGTATGAGCCAAGGGTTTTCCTTAAAAATGTAAGAAGTGGGGGCACCTGAGTGGCTCAGTGGGTTAAAGCCTCTGCCTTCGGCTTGGGTCATGCTCCCAGGGTCCTGGGATCGAGCCCCACGTCGGGCTCTCTGCTCAGCGGGGAGCCTGCTTCCTCCTCTCTCTCTGCCTGCCTCTCTGCCTACCTGTGATCTCTCTCTGTCAAATAAAAAAATAAAATCTTTTTAAAAAAAATGTAAGAAGTGATCATAACAAGGTGAAAGGAAAATATAACAAAGTTCACATAAAAAATGGGAAAAATAGTTGGCTCTTTGAAAATTTTAAAGTCAAGCATTAACCAAAAGGAGAAGAAAACTTATTTTATTTCAAAAGTAATTAATAAAAATGTCGCTAACTTAAACTTTGGTCCTTCGGGTTACCGTGAACATTTTTTTTTTTTAAGATTTTATTTATTTATTTGACACAGAGTTCACAAGTAAGCAGAGAGGCTGGCAGAGAGAGAGAAAGAGGAGGAAGCAGGCTCCCCACTGAGCAGAGAGCCCGATGCAGGGCTCGATCCCAGGACCCTGAGATCATGACCTGAGCTGAAGGCAGAGGCTTTAACCCACTAAGCCACCCAGGCGCCCCCCGTGAACATTTTTAAAGTAAATGTCAGTCACTCATCAGAGTGGAAAAATCGGGAAAACAAATGTAATAGGAATGTGATTTATGTAATTGTTCATTTCAAGATTTTTCCATGGCTCTCGGGTAGCGGCGTGTGTGTACTTTTTATCTAGCCTTGTGTTGATGGATGATGGGTATGTCAGGCTGCTGTAACTCCTTTGACACAAAGCCTTTTCTTGACTGTCATACTCCAATCCTTCTGCAGACTCCTGGTTTGGCATAAAAAGTGTGGCTAGGACAAACTTGTAGAGCGGCACATTAACCTTCTGGGAGCAGGAAGAGTATTTTTAAGAGCCCTGTGATGGGTATTAAGGGGGGCACGCATTGCAAGGAGCACTGCGTGCTATATGCAAACAAGGAATCATGGAACACTAAAAAAAATTTTTTTAATAAAAAAAGAGTATTTCTCTTTTGTCATATTCTTGGTACAAATGTATGATTAAGAAAATTAATCATCTGCCTCATTCTAACCTCTGTTCCTTTCAGTGACTCAAAACCATGACCAGGTAGATAAGAAGGGCACTTAATGATTTTTAAATATCTTTTCAAAATGATTTTGTGTTAACAAAAGGATACCTGTAAAACCTTTAAAAAAAAAAATACAAAAAAAAAAAAAGGCAGCATGCCATCACTTTGGGATGAGACACGTCTGTGTTTGCCCAGGATCCTCCTGTGGCCCAGAGAACGGACACCGCAAAACTCAGATGGGCAGAAGCTGCGGAGCTCTCTGCTGGGAAAGAGAGAGAAGGTCCGAGACGGGGGTGAAGGGCTTCTTGCTCAGTCAGACTCCAGGATATCTCGCATCTCATAATTCTCACTATCTCCGCCTTAGGTTGTTTCCTCTGCTTAATCCCCAAAGGAAATCCCTTTGCTTTCCAGAGATAAAAAGTTAGTAGAACAAAGAGAAAGTCAGGGGAAGTGCCTGGGTCCCTTGCTCTAGAATTTCACTGAAGCCTTTCCAAGCCCCAAGGATAGACCCTGAGGGCCACACTGTTTATTCCTACACCTGGATTGAATATCAAGGTCTGTGAGAAGATGAATCATTTAGAAACCTGATGTTCTTGTAGCGGGTTGTTGCCTTTTGAGAACTCACTTAATAATAACTGTGTCAAAGGCAAAAATCACGTAAAAAGTTCAAAGTCGTTAAATCCTCTTTGCACTGCTTTCAGCGAGTGAGAGTAGTAAGTGCCAAGCGCAGGGGGAGGGGGGTGTCTCCCTGTCACTGTGATGTTGTGATGTTGATCACTCTTTCTCTGAAAAGAAGAGATTAAAGACCCACGGAGTGGGGGGGGGGGGCATTGAAGAGAACAATTAATGTGGCTTAAGGTGGCAGCTTTTACTCTGGGGAACACCTGTCTAAGACTTTCATCATTTTCCTTTCCAATTTCTCCCTAAACCGCGAGCGTCAGGCAAATGACGCAGGATGGGATCTTGCTTGGACCAGGTGGGATCATGAAAGATGCATATAAGAGGAGTTGTGGCCAAGGAGGGTCCTGACTCTTTTCCAGTACACTGCGTATTCAGGAGAGCGTCTGTAAGCTGGTGGGGAGGGGGGGCACTTGCAATGGGAAGAAGCAATGGAAGTCCCTATCTGGCCGATGGAAGAAACCAGAGGCGATAAAATCCTAGACTCCATTTATTCACCATTAATATAAGCATTTGATGTCTTAGACTTTGGGTAATAATCCAATTGCTGTCCTAGAAGGGGCTCCTCAGAACACCCCTCTCGGTGTCCGTGTACCTGCCATTGGTCAAGTTGGTCACTGGTGCAACTGGCATTGCCAGCGGGCGCCGGGCATACGGGTTCTGTTCCGCCTCTGCGGCTTTTTGGTTTAGGTACCGATATATTTTTTTTTTAAGATTTTATTTACTTATTTATTTGACAGATAGAGATCACAAGTAGGCAAAGACGCAGGCAGAGAGAGAGAGGAGAAGCAGGCTCCCCGAGGAGCAGAGAGCCCAATGCAGAGCTTGATCCCAGGAACCTCGGACCATGACCTGAGCCGAAGGCAGAGGCTGTAACCCACTGAGCCACCCAGGTGCCCCCAGGCACCGATATTTAAAAATGAAACAACTGCTCATGAAAATCCAAGCTTCTGGGTTCTGTTCAAAAACGGGAAGATCTGGTACTCTATGATGGTCATTTACTCTGGATTCTACGTTCTGTTAGTCCCTACAGGCGGCCCGTGTCACGTAGCGTCCCCTTCCAGACACCTTGTCTGCTTGTTTCTGTGGCCGGTCACTGCTCTGTCCAGTCAGTGTCAGAACAGTGTGCCTGTGTGGCTCAGAGGGCAGCTCTCACGATCCCGTGGACTCGGAAATGGGAGAAGTGAGGAAACAGCTCCTCATCTTGAGGAAACGGAAACTCAGGATAAATGTGTGCCAGGACCCAGGCCATAGCCAGCCCCTCTCCGGCCCTGAGCCAGCCCTCTTTCCACTGGTCTCTGCTGCCTCCTTTACTTTGTATTTTAGTTCAAGGCAGTAAACATATTTCAAAAACCATCAAGCTTTCAAATAATCGTATGTTCAGTGGGGAAAAAAGAAGAAAGGAATATCCTTCTTTATGTACAATAGGATTAGAACAGTAGTACATAATGCATTGAGAGAAGACGTTGGGTCTTAGGAAATGTTTTTTTCTTCGGTTTTCCAAACGTTCTTAAATAATGACGTATTAACTTCTAGAATAAAATACAACTCTCTTGTTAAGCATTCTGAGCTCATTGAAGCAGCTGCCTTACTGGTCCTAACAATCCCGCTTCCCTTGGCCAGAAACTCCCTTCCTCGCTTCCCTTATAGCTCCGATTGGCCCACGGGCCGCGGTCCTGGCTAACGACTTCCGGTCGCTCAGGATTCTCAGGACCTGCCGTCTGAAACACAGTTCTGTGAAAATGTCAAGCAAAATTCTGGAGGCAGAATTTTATCTTCTGATCTTGAGGGAACAGACCCTAAACCCAGTTTTAGATACCCCAGTGAAGAATGTCCTGTGGTTTATGTAATTAGTATGATTTTTATTACTTGCAGCCAAAGAAAGTGAATATTTGAACCTTTGAACATTTGCATGTACATTTTCTATGAACATTGACATTTTCTTTCAGTTAATCCATGTAGACACATTATCCAGAGTTCAGGGGTTTTTTGTTTTGTTTTGTTTTGTTTTGTTAATTTCCTTTCCCAATACTATCTAAGTAAATTGAAATGAGAGCCAGTATTTCCGATAATCTCATCCAGTGAGAAGGAGTTGTCAGGAGATGAATAGAAGGCTCTACGCCGTATTCCGTTTAAGAGAATGCAGATAATCGTCCGTTTAATTCAGGTCACAGGTTTGGTTCTAACAAGCTTTGGGTTTCATGGGGCTGATCAAGTAGGAAAATCTTTCCATCGATCATTCCGAAAATGGAAAGAAAATAGACATTTGATTTCCTACAAGTATTCGCATGAGGTAAGTCACCCTGTGGATAAACGGACACAGGCTGGAAGGCAGAGCTGCGAGAACAACCAGTGTCCTGAGGCCTCACTACCTTCAAGTGGTTCCCTTCAGCCTCCCGAATGGCTCACACAGCCCTGGGGAAAAAGAAAACCAGGAGAAACACAAGTGTCACCGGAGGGCATGGAATCAGCGATTTATTAAGTGGGAGGGAAAGCCTTCCATGGCCAAAGATGTCCGCCAAATACCAAATTACACAAAATGCAACCATCTGTAAAACATTTATAAACTAATGCATACTCTAAGTGTCCCGGAAGTTTGTCAACTATACTTAAACAACAACAACAAAAACAAAAACAAAAAAACCTACTTAAAATAAGGAAATGAAGGGGCGCCTGGGTGTCTCAGTGGGTTAAAGCCTCTGCCTTCGACTCAGGTCATGATCCCAGGGTCCTGGGATCGAGCCCCACATCAGGCTCACTGCTCAGCAGGGAGCCTGCTTCCCCCACCCCACCGCCTGCCTCTCTGCCTCCTTGTGATTTCTGTCTGTCAAATAAATAAATCAATCTTTAAAAAAAAAAAAAAGAAAAGAAGTAATTGTCCAGGAAGAAGTTAGGGTAGGAAGCATGATATAGACTTCTTCAATCCAAGGACCAGATGGGGTTTGGATTTTGTTTTCATAGAACACAAATGTCTTTGAGGAACACGGTTTGGGAAGCTCTGCCGAGTCATTCATTTTCAGGTTTTACACCTTGGTGAGTGAAATAGCGCACAAGAGAAGACAGGAAGCAGAATTTCTTCCTTCCCAGACCTACCGAAGAGCTCTCAGAACTGGCAAGACTTGCTTAAAGGGAACTGTGCCATGCTGGCTGTGAGCTGTCCTCTCCCCTGGAGCTTCTAGAAGCATCCTCGTGTTCTGACTCGGCAGGTCTGCCAGATCCCAGGCAAATCGCACACATGTGCATATACACGGTAGATAGATGCTCCCTATCTATATCTTCTATAGAATAACATAGATACAGATATTTGCCATTTGTCTTATGGTGATTGTGAACATTCTCATTTTAAGAATAATGGTAAGTAACCTAATGACTCTTGGCTTTACAAGACTCTTTAACATTTCTCTTTTTTTACTTTTTATTTTGGAATAATTTCAAAAGTTGAAAGAGTAACATGAAGCCAGATACTTTTATTGTTAAGATTTTATTTTTGAGTAATCTCTTCACCGAAGGTGGGGCTCGAACTTACAGCCCTAAGATCATGAGCTCCACCGACTGAGCCATCCAGGTCCCCCAAAGCCATATCCTTTTTATCCAGGTTTCCAAGTTGCTAACACTTTGCCACTTTTGCTTTATTATCATCTATGGATCTATCGTTCTTTCTATATCTATCATCAATCCATCCATCTTCTGTCCGTCTGTCCTAGATCATCTGTCCCCCCACATCTATTTTCCTGAAACAATTAAAGAGTTGCAGACACGACGCCCAATCCCACTAGAAATGTCAGTGTGTATTCACAAGAAGACAAGGACGTTTCCCCCGTAACCACAGTTTAGCCATCGAAGGACGCTCACACACAGAACCACCACGTAATCCACCTACCCCTATCTGGATTTCACCTGTTGTTCTGGTACGTCCAGAAAAACACTTTTCTAATCTTTTGGCTCCGGTCCACCATTCTGTGTCACATTTCCTTTTGATGTCTCTGTAGTATTCCTCAATCATTCTTTATGTTTCATGACTTCAGTGTTCTTGAAGATGTCACACCTCTTTTTTTTTTTTTTTTTTTTTTTTTGGTAGAATTTCCCTGAGTTTGGCTTTGTAGACTGGGTTTCTCTATGATACTATATGCATTTTGCCAGGAATATCACGGACGTGGTGCTGTTCCTCTGTGCGTGTCATACCAAAGGACACGTAATGTCAATCTGTCCCGTTATTGACAACGTTCATCTTGATTTCTGGTCAGGGTCAGGCAGGATATTTTTTTTTTTTAAGATTTTATTTATTTGACAGAGAGAGATCACAAGTAGGCAGAGAGGCAGAGAGAGAGAGGAGAGAGAGAGGAGGAAGCCGGCTCCCTGCCAAGCAGAGAGCCTGATATGGGACTCGATCCCAGGGTCGGGCAGGTATATTTAAAACAACACACGAGGTTAAATGCCACCATTCCGGGTGTAAGGCTGCCTTTGCTCCAGCCCTGCAGGAGAAGATGAGAGAAGAAAGGAACACAGGCTGGAAAAAAAACCTCGAGAAAATTTGCTGAGGACAACCAGGTTTTCTCGTTCAAGAATTTCCTGGATCGTGAAGGAGAAGAAAAATAGAGTTTCCCTTTTCTCCCTGCTAACAAAAAGGGGTGTGTTCTGGTTGACACATTCAGGAAGTATCAAGTTTGCTGTTAAACAGATTATAAGACATGTTTTTGCCATATCAAACCATGAGATTATTCTGGGTCATGTTTTTACTGCTGACTCAGTCATCCATTTACATGAATCAGTTTTAACCTCCAAATTCATCCAGTATAATCCAAACATTAATAGTGCATAAGTTACGAATGGATCAGAGAAATGCCAGCTCGGGGCTGGAATTTGAATTCTGGAGCAACTGTTTCAAAGGTAAGTGGTATGTTGTGGGCAGAAGAACTACCATGGGGTTGAGTGGGGGGCTGTGCCAGAGCAGGGGTCTGGGGCAGCAATCTAGTTAAAACAGGGATGGCTGGGGGTTGTTTTAAAGGTAGGTCATAGGCAGCGCACTTTTAAAGCTTAAATTTTGTACACAGGTCCAAAAGGTAGTAAAATTGTCCAAATATGCTTTTTTATCTACCTTATATACTACTGAGAAAATGTCTATTACATATATCAAACAAGAGGATTATTTTCACTTGTAGTGAATGGCACAAGTCAATATGATCAACAGAGATTGTGAAGTTCTTCCTAGTAAATTGCAGTTTCTTCCAACTAGCCAGTCGCCATTATTTGAGCCCAACCACTTGGTGGGTCATGATCCAAGCAAGTCTCAGAGCAAGTAGGTCAAATATATGCACACAGGGGCACCTGGAGGACTTGATCGGTAGAGCAGGTGACTCTTGATCTTAGGGTTGTGAGTTTAAGCCCCGTGTTGGGCATCGAGTTTACTTAAAACACAAACAACAAAATCAACAGATGCACACATTTTAGCTAGCTAATGCAAGGCAGGAGCCCTCATGGCTCTGGACAGCTCCCTAGCTGTGGCCATACAGGTCAACCAGCATTTTACCAGACAATCATCTTACCTGGGATCTGCTTCCTGACACACCCACAGAAGGATTGCCTAGGTAACATCTGAGTGAAACCAGGCAGGAAGGGTCATATGTGGAGTGGAGGGACCCCGGGCTTAAGAAACTCCAGGTCTGAGTGGGCGTGTGCTGCTGACCCCCTGAGAGTGTCGCCCGTGCAAGGTCAGTGGGTCCCGTTTCACCGCTGCTCACTCATAATTTCCCTACAAACCTTGTTTCTAACACTCTTATGTTCATCAACTACCCTTAATTGTTGACCCATAGAAGCAGGCTCCCTATGCTAAGTAACCAACCCCAAGGTGCTGATTTCAATTAGGACTCCTCACATCTAATTAATCTCCCCTTGCATTGATTTGAGTTAATGCCCCCACCCCAACAAAATGGCCTATATTATTTTAAAATAGATTACAGATCAAAATATCACATCATTTTTGGTGGAAGTGGTTTTAGGGGTCATGGTGTGGCTGGTGGGGGCTGTAGGTAAGAACGTCCCCAGCCTGCGTCATTAGCAGGGTTAAGTTCCTTCGGTGTAAGGAAGCTCAGGGGAGGCTGAGGCTGCAGGACACCTTCAGTCACAGACACACTACAGGTGCCACATAGCAGAGATACAGGGGCACATCCCCATGTTGTTGCTTCCTCATTACAAATCTCTCACTCCGCTTTTTACGGAAAGGTCAGAAAACACAACCAACAAAAAGAATCAGCCGTCCATTATCCAATTTGGTGGGGGTTTTCAATTTTAAAACAGAGATAACATAGGTAGATGCAAATTAATATTTGTTTTCTTACAAACATGGAAGCTATCCTTTTTTTCTAAATATATGGTCAGTAGTTTTTGATAGCAATGTATACCTTTGAAAGGCTGCACTAATTAATAAATTGGTTAAATTTAACCAGTCTGCTGTTGTGAGTCTCTTAGAACGCTTCTAACTTTTTGCTCTTACAGACAGCCCTGCCAAAGAATATCCTGGCAAAGTTCCTTGATCATTTTCTTGTCTTTCTTTCTCTTTCTTTCTTTTTAAGTGCTCTCTACACCTTGCACGGGGCTTGAACTCACGACCCCAAGATCAAGAGTTGCATGCTCTATGGACTGAGCCAGCCAACTAAGCCAACCCTGATCATTTTCTTAACAAAAATTCCTGGAAGTGATGTTGCCAAGTGAAAGAGCATGCATATTTCAGTTGTCTTTCTTTAATTCCTTGTCCTGAACGAGTATCAGTTTATCTTCTTAATACTTGCTTCCTGTTTCAGTGAGAAATAGATGCGACCAGATCGTTTCCACTGCCCTCACCACTAGATCCACCCACCTTGCAATATGGCCATAAGCCTCGCCCCCTTCCTTCTCTTGCAGGAGACCTGGCCACCCAGGGGGGCAGAGTTTGGATACCTCTTCACTGTTTAAACTCAGTCCTTTGGGGATCTCTGGTCTCGTAGCCTTAATACAGACGTGTTGACAAACTCACAGACCAATGTCACCCCAGTCCCAGGCTCCTTCTCCTACCTTCCCCCCGCACCCCAAATCCCACTGCCCCTTGACACTGCAAGTCTAGCACGCCCCAGTCTTCCTCCAGATCTCCTCCTCCTACCGGGGTCCCTATCTCAATCAGTGGCAACTCCACCGAGGCCAGAAACCTCAGAGCCTTGCTTGGTCTCTCAGACTACCCACGCAAACCTGCCGCAAATCCCATCAGGCACACTGTCAGAATAATTCTGGTCCCATACCACGGTCACCACTGCCCTGCTCTGAGCCCCAAGTGCCCGGATGAGTGAAAGAGCCTCACAGCTGGTCTTCTTGTTTCTGCCCTTGATACCCTGCACCATCAGAGGGATACCATTAAAGAATGTGCCAGATGCTAAGTCTTCTGCTCAAAATCAGACAAGGCTTTCTGTGTCAGGATAGAACCATACTTCTTGTAAAGACCTTTGAAATCTCACATAATCAGTCCCCTTGCCTTGCTAACCTCAGGTCCTGTTACTTCCCCTGCTGTGCCTACTCTCCCCCAACTCAGGCCTTTGCAATGCTGTTCCTTCTGCATGAAAAGCATTCTCCCCTGACACCGAAAGCTTTCCTCTCTCACTTCCTTTCAGTCTTTGCTTAAATACCGCTTTTCTCTGAGGTCTTTCTTGGCACTTACTCATTAGCCACCCCCTCCCTGGGACCCTCGCTAGACTTCTCTATTTTTCTCCAAATCACTACATATTTTATGTATTTCCTTTGTTGCCTAGATCCCCTCATTAGAATCTAAGTGCCATGAGATTGGCTGCTGTGTCTCCTGTGCTTGGAACAACCCCCAGCATGGGACAGGTACTCTATAAATGTTTGTTGAGTGAATACAGTTTTCAAAAAGAAAACGAAAAAGTAAAATAAGAGAATTTGGGGGAGGGGACCCCATAAATTTAAAATGGCATATTAGTCAGCCATGAAAAGGAAGGGAGTGCGGCCATTTTTTTAAAACGGGGATGGACCTTGAGGCCATTCTGCTAACTGAAATAAGTCCCATGGAGAAAAACAAATGCTGTATGAGATCACTTACAAGGGGAATCTAAATATGCTGACAGAGAGACGCCTGGTGGCTCAGTTGGTTAAGCATCTGCCCTTGGCTCAGGTCATGATCTCTGGGTCCTGAGATGGAGGCCCACATCACACTTCCCTGTCCAGCAGGGAGTCTGCTTCTCCCTCTGTCTCTGCAGCTCCCTCCCCTCTTGCTCTCTCTCTCAAATAAATAAAATCTTTAAAAATAATAATAATTTAAAAATAAAAATGCAGGTAGAAGAGGGAGTAGAGGGTAGTTACAGGGACTAGTGGGCGGGGGAAGTGGGGAGATGTTGGTCAAAGGGCACAAACTTCCAGTTATAAGTTCTGGGGATCTGAGTGCAACGTGGTGATTATAGCTAATAGTACTGTGGTGTATACTTGAAAGTTGCTAAGAGAACAGATCTTGAATGTTCTCGCTCCCGGAAAGAAATGGTAATTATGTAACATGATGATGTTCGTTCAAGTTCTAGTGATAATCAGTTTGCAAGATATATATTTATCTGTCATTTTGCAAATCAACACGTTGTACACCTTAAATTTATACAGTGCTTTAGATCAAGTAGATCTCAATAAAGCCGGGGAGGGGGGTAGGAAATCACCCATAACCACACTATCCAGAGAACCATCATTTAAATGCATACAAACACCATTCTTTTTCCTAGACATAGTTTTAAAGCCTGCTTTAAAATTATTTGTATGTGTATAATTTAGATTTTAAACACATAGCCGCATATAGCCTTTTAGAAATACCAGTCTTGCTCGGGGTTTATGAGGGTCTCTTTTGACATCTTCTCCTCCAAAACTTGATCTTATCAGATTTTTTGTATGTATAATCCAACCAATATAAGTTTGACTCTGATCTTAAAGTCTTTCAGCTGATGGCTTTCAGTGGCTTCCTGGATTCCCCTGTCACTTTAATGGCTTGTCGTTGTACACACACGCACTTCCTTCGTCCCTAATAATTACAAGGATCCAAGGGAATGAAAGTTGAACACTCTCGCCAGAGAAAATTTTCAGAATTTGAAAATCTAGCTTGCTAAAACGGAAGGAGCCTGATAGTTTGAGTCAGGATGCATGGGTTAGGAAGCCTGAATTAGCCAAATACGGACAAGAGCTATTATTTCCTAGCGGATATTTAGGCAACTGTCATAAACCATAGCTGTGTTGTCAATGACTAGGCATCGTACGACTCCAAAGGGTGCCACTTACACAGACCGCGCGGAGAGGTCGCCCCCTGGAGCTGGACGCTGTGATGCCCTCCACCATGGAGCGGCTCACTCTCCTTGCCTGGGTCTGCTAGAACCGATTACTCCATTGTTGTATAAACTGGCTGTTTTCTTGTTCCTCATCCCTCTGAGGTTCTGTGCCCTCTGAGGAGAAGGATCATGTCATGCTCAGCTGTATCCCCAACATATTAAATACACAGTAGACATTTAACCAACCTTTTTTGAGTAAAATGAATGGAGCCAGAAACTACTGGCCATGTTTTTTGTTTTGTTTGTTTTGTTTTTTTAAATGTGGCTCAACCTCCAACAAGCCTATGATCTTGGGCAAAACATAACATCCCTGGCTTCAGCTTACTCATCTGGACAGGAAAGACGTGGCACTCTCGAATGTCCTTCTGTACCTCTCTCTAGAAGTCATTCGTCTGTAGAAGCCGGAGTCTTCCCCGACAGTCCCTGCCTGCACTTATCAGTAGCAACACGGCAGCTGCGAGCGTGCTGGTCTTTTGTACAAGATGTGAGAGCAAAACTGTGCAGCTCTCTGTAAGATGCCCTTTGGGCCAGATGATGGGTTTTGAACTTATATTTTGCTGGGACTGAACCTAAACGGCCATTTAGAGGCGAATTTCTCTGGTAATGCTGTCCTGATTGGGAAACACAGGCATTGCCCTCTGAATAAATCAACATATGTTAAAAAATACTTTTCTCCTTCTGGTTCCCATCCTGTTGGCCTGTTGCCTTTAAATATGGGGAAAGATGGTAGAAGTACAGAAAAGCACATTATGCTTTCCCACTGATGCAGCGTCATTGAGTGCAATGGTCAAGAAAGAATTCTTGAGACTTTTTGGGGGCAAAAACGTGCTTTAACTATAGCACAGGGACAGGATCCGTGGGCAGAAAGAGCTGTTCTGTGATTGTGCGGGGTGACTGATTATATATTTGGGGGAAGTCTCTGAAAGGATTCCTCTACGTTCGAGAAAACTTCCCAGGTCCTGGTGGTCTGGCTCCTGTGGCCTTAAGGTTGCTTTTAGTCTCCAGCAAAGCATTAACTTTAAGGCAGCTGTGAGTCCCTTGAGGAACGTCCCACGTGGCAGGTCTTGGGTATTCATTCATGGCCTGCCAGTTGTAAAGAAATTGAATTTTACCTGCATTTCTCTTGCCCTGGTTCTCCTCATCACCACTACCCAGGCTATGTTATCGAGAGGGAGGAAAAATCACACAAGACTGAAGCAGTTCATTGCAGGAATGGAAAAGCATGGCCGCTGCCACCTAAGACTCTCTCCTCTGTCAGAGAGATCACCTCAGCGGGGAGTGCCGCCCACACCGTTCCCGTCCTCAGTGAGTTTTTAGAGCCTTCCAGGAGAGAAAATGAGAGCCAGTGCCCTGGGTTTGTTATGTAATCAACCCCGAGTCAGAACGGTGGCGGTGGGGAGGGGTGGCATCTGAAGGCCGACTTTGACAATCGTCCCTCTTGGAGTCTTTGTAACTATCTTGCTGGGTTAGGTGTTAACATCTCTAAAGCGCTGAGGCCGGGAGCAAAAGCCAATCAGAACACGTTACGGGCTTTCCCAGAGAGTTCGCACACAAGTTCTACTGTGTTTGAAAGCAATTACTTGACCTGGGAACGGTGAAGTTCAACTGGGTAAGGAAATACTTTTCTCTGCCTTTCTCCCCCTCACGTTGCAGGCCGTGGCTGGGCACCTGGCTTTATCGCACCGTCTCCTTCAGGAAGTGTCTGCCTGTTAGAAGATCTCACCCGGGTTTGGAAAGTCCAGTTGGGGAACTTAAAACAGGCCACTAGTTTAATTTTCACACAGAATACGACTTGGGCCTTGCCAGCGAACCATCAGGAGCAAAGGTTTCCGAGTATTATGTGGTCGCTCCGAAAGCCCTGGTTTCATGGCCAAAATTCGCCACCTGGCTCCAGGATTTTTCTTTCTTCTTTCCAGAGGTGGGCTAGCTCCTCGCTGTTTCTACCCCAGGGCTCAGGTGGAAAGCTGCCTCCTCTGTCCTTTTAAAGCCATAACCTTGAAATGGCAGCTTTGAAGCAGCAAAACCTGTAAAACTTGTTTGGTGTTTCCTCTCTCCCTCGCTCCCTCTCCGGGTCTTTCTTCTTTCTTTTTTAATGAGTTCGCCCTGTTGTTGTTGTTCTACCGCTCGTGCCTCCTCCACCCTTGACCCCAGGCGGTGGGAAAAGGGGTTAGGATTTAACCATCCGTGAACAATGGCAATTTTGCAGGCTTGGAATGTGGAGGTCGTTTTCCATAGAGGTCAAATAGGAGGCCAGAGCCAATACCCACAGCTTGTGTCTGACCCTCCCTGCGGAGGACCTCCACAAGGCTCGCAAAGGTTTGTAAGATATTGCCCTGTGTGCCCACGAGGTATTTCTACGTTTTAATAAAATTAAATGGCTCGAGAGACAACAGTAACCACCCAACATTTGCCGTGTTTGACGTAGCTAGCAATCACATCAATATCAAGGAGGCATTTTTAAAAAGTGACTTTGTTTCTGTATGATGATGATTAGAACTTCTCTTCCAGAATTGCTCAGTGAATTTTGTTATTATCCAATGAAATCATGATGGAATTACTGGGGCAGAGATTTTGAATATAAAAGGCAAATTATCATCGCAAAGTTTAAGAATGAGAAATAGCAGAAAGATGGTATTTGATGAGGACCGTGGAACTTCTATGTAAGTGATCTGGATGGTTCCTTTATGCAAGCAGCCCATACTTACTTTGAGTCAAGGGCATGTTTGTCTGCCTGGGTCTCGGGTCACAGCAGAAAACGCCATGCATGCATCTTTCCACGGCCACACAATCTTGCTAGTGCTGGTGGACGGAGCGCACCCGGGCTGACCAGTGAATCAGCAGTGTCCCCCACTGTTTAGAAACACTCTTTAGCATTTCAGCGAACCATAGGGACAACAGCAGACCCCTGGGGAAGAAGGCAAATGAAGAAGAATCTCTGGTCCCTAGAAAAGGTTGTAATTCATTTGCACAAAAAGAAACCACCTTCAGGGGTGCCTGGGTGGTACAGTCATTAAGCATCTGCCCTGGGCTGGCTCAGGTCAAGATCCCAGAGTCATGGGATTGAGCCCTGGATCAGGATCCCTGCTCAGCAAGAAATCTGCTTCTGCCTCTCCCGCCCCCCCCCCCGGCTTGTGTTCCCTCTCTTGCTGTATTTCTGTCTGTCAAATAAATAAATAAAATCTTTTAAAAAAAGAACCCACATTCAGAGAACTTCTCCCCGGCTCAAGTAGAAGATTCCTAAGACACCCAAGCACGGGGGCCGGAGTGGGGGATCTCGGGGGCCGTCGTATCTGTCTCTGACCTGCACCACCACTCATACAAACCGGCATGCCTCTCCCCACCTCCCCTCATCTAGGTAACTTCCACGTAAGCCAGCTTTTCCAGGAAACCTTCTGACACCCCAGAAAATGATGGTCTTTGTGCTTCTGCCCGTCTCTCTCCACGCTTCCCCTTAGTGCCTTTTATCAGGCTCTCCTTTGTGTGTGGACTGTGACCTGCATGAGGGCAGTGCCTGGGGACTTACTCATCACGGAGTAGCAGGACTGAGCCTGGTGCCGAGCACAGGAAGAACCCAGCAACAATCAGAGGTTATCAGGGGACACTTCTCAGAGGAGTTGAGTGTTGAGTAAAATTTTAAGGGTGTGGAGCATTTATGGCAAATGGCAGTAGCTGCATTGGGTGACTCTCAGAGACCACTGTCCCGGACATTAAAGAGAAGAGGATCAATCCACGAAAGAGGAGGATCGTTGGAGGACTTGAAAGTGCTTTGTATTGTGGATTTGATGGGCAGACCGTGTAATTCTTTCTGCTACTGCAGGAGAGGGTGAGCCACTGCCAGTGTGCCCTGATCAGATTCTCACCAGAGAGTCTATATTCGGCTTATTTAAATCCCTCTGTGCTTTCTGTTTAATGCAGCATTTCCTTCATTTCCTGCTGGAAATCCTTATGCATATTTCAGCGGTGGCCGTGGCCGGCTTCTCTGCTCTAGTAAACCTATCCGCATAGAGGTCCAAGCCGATTCAAGTTTTTCCTTAAGGATGCACGTTCTTTATCCGCAAACAACCTTAATCTCACATTTACTATGGCTCAAGCATCATTTCTGATGTACTCTCATGTCACGAGAGCCTAACTTGAGTCCTGCAATCACAAGGGCACCGTCAGGAAGAGGAAATGACAGGGTTGTGAACCAGAACACGCTGTACCTTTTTAAACATTAACCATTGTTCAGGTCTGCAGACCTGGCTGCTAAAGGAAATGATGGGAATCAGGAATTAAATGCAAAATAAGATAATACCTATGGAAAATTTTAGAGTTCTCAGATCTGCCTTGATTCCCTAAAGTTTTATTTTATGTATATTATATGTAATATACATATATAACACATATATAATATATGTTACTTGTAATATGTAACATATGTAATACATATTATCTGTAACATATATAACACAAATGTTAACTATAATATAATGATATATATATATATAATTTACATATTGAAGAAATAAAAGTATAACTAAATTGACTTCATCTCTGAAAATAGCTCTGTGTGACCCATGTCATGTTCCAAAGAGTAAAGTCATTCCGTGTGACAGCATTCAAGCTTGGATGACATCGTGGCGTTAGAACATTACTATGGAAAGGGCTTTTGTTCCAGGAGGAACTTTGCTTTAGGAATTAGAAGGAATTTGGTAATCTTCGCGATTAGCCTGGGCATATATGAGTCCCCGTTGACGTCTATCATTCAAGGAGCACTTCTGGTGCTGTTTTGATTTTGTTTATTTTTTCTATAAATGGGCATCATGGAAACTAGTATTTAAATTATTCTATCAGCCATGTGATGGCTGCAGTCGTCATCATTGTTGTCTGCACTGTGCTGGGTACCATGCACGTGATTTCGATGACTTGGTTCATAGAACCTGGGGCTTATTTCTGTTATTGTACTTCTCAAGGTGGACTAAAATATGTCGTCTAAGCATCTGCCTCCATGCTATCCCGGCTCCATTAACAGTCTCGCGAACACAAAGCCTGTATCTTCTTCATTCCAGTATCCTAGCACCATACACGTCTGGGACACCCAGTAAATGTGTGTTACATAAAGAGAAACAACCGAGGTAACAAAATCATAGTGTTTCCAGGCTCTCAAAAAAATTGTTTTTATATAGGGTTGTATTGCTTTGATCCAATGGTATTTTTAACAACAAAATCTGGAAGCAAACTATTTTCAAGCTATAGGGGAATAGTTAAATACAAATAACAGCACAACTAGTCTGTGATATTAGAGTGACTTTAGAAATAAAAATTTCTGGAGAGAAATCTGGCAACCCTGAAAAACTTGGGGAAACCTCAGGTAAAATATGCTCAGCTATACATACAGTTCATATACAGGTGGTATAAAGGCAACCCTGTGAAAGAATATTATTTGTAGAGATGGAAAAAATACCTGAAAAAAAAAAACCCACACCAGAGTTCTGATAGCAGTCATAGTTGAATAATTATAGGTGCTTTTTTCTTCTTCTTCACATTTTTTTATTAAACTTCTATATTAAAAATGTTAATACAGGTTTTTCTTCCATTTTTTGTAAACACAGTTTTAAAAGAAAAAACAGGAAGGTTACCATGGGTTAATGAGATAACAGTTGATATTTATTTAGCTGGTCCTCAGCTGCCAAATCTGTCACCATAAACATGTCTGTCTGATTAAAAAGTTTCCCCAAATAATACAGCAAGGACACGTGGCAGTAAAACCTTTAAAATCCATGTCTCCTCCCTGACCCCCATGAGGGGCTCAAAAGGCCCTCCTGTGTCAAATGTATCAACATCTCCGTAAAATCCCTCAAGATCAAGTTTGGTCTAAATGACAGCTTACATGACAGCTGTCACGGTAACATTACAATGAAGACCCTGGAAAATAACAACACCAAGAGTCTGGTTGTTTAATCCAATCTGGTTGGGTTTATAGGGAGATAGGAGATCTAAGCACCACAGAAACACATTTACCGGGAAGGTGGCCACTATTCAGAAATATAAAGGCCTGTGTGTTGGGAGAGCTTTGCCTTCTGAGCCCCCATCAAGGTTTCAGGTCAGAATGTCTCCAGTCTTTGCCCCTTCAGGGGGTCTCTGCATTGAGGGTTCTTTTCCCCTTCACTCCACATGGCCACTTGCATTTTATTTTATTTTACTTATTGTATTGTTTTAATTTATGCAAAATATATATATTGCTTTGCTTCTTTCTCCCCACTACTCTTAGGCTTCCCAGGCACCATGCACCCTGCGTATTTGTTCCCACAGTTCTACAGAAAACAGTGGCATCATTCACAGCAAGGTGTCCTGTTAGCAGGTAGTCCCTGTCTGGGTTGGAACAGTCCTTTCTTGTGTGTACTTTGTGCAGCTCCTGAATTCAGTTGACCTTCATTGTCCAACAAGAGAGCTGTCCAATTTTTGGAATAAAACTGGACCTTCCCACTGAGTAACAACAAAATAATAATAAATAAACACACACCCTAAGGAAGCAGTTGTTTGGTTCTGCACAAATTCTAAGAGATTATTTGCACCCTTCGGATTAATGATCAATGAATTAGCAGAATTCCTGATCCTATTAGAAATGCTAATCTTGTGAGAACAGAGAGTGCCATTTGCAGAAGGGGCTGAGCTGTCCTGTGCCTGTCTCCGTTGTCCTGGCTGTGTGAGAAACAAAGAGAAAGGGGAGGGAAAACAATATTTGTTCAGCACCTACTGTATTCCAAACTTGGGCAATGGGCTCTCGCATACTCTGGGTGGTTAATCTTCACAGCAATCCATCATAGCAGGATAATGACCAGTCTTGTTCCTGATGAAAAACCTGAAGATCAGTGAGATTAAGTCACCTGAGCTGGGCCACACAGCTAGGAAGGGGCGAACTTGGATGTGCAGACTTGAACTCAGGATTTTATGAGTCCAAAGTCTGTCATATCCTCATGGTAGCAGTTGCAGAAATTGGTTAGATAGCTGGCGGCAACAACCTCAGGCTATTAAAGACCAAAAAGCAAGGTACAAGTTGACTCTGCAAGGCTGACCCCTGTCCCCTGATGTCACGGACTCCAGGACTCACTCCCACACTGACTGGATGGCACGTAGCAAGATGAGAAGTCATGTTATCCCTGATAGACTCCAGGAACTCATGACCTTAGGAATCGGGACTTATGGCCGCTACCGTAATTCAGACTGACTGAGGTTGTGTCATTTGAGTAGTGTCTGGCCCAATGAGTAGAGGACCAATGGAGCCATCCTTTTTTTTTTTTCTTTTTCAGTGTTCCAAGATTCATTGTTTATGCACCACACCCAATCAATGGAGCCATTCTTTATCCTTACCCAAGTTCTTCTCAGTTTGGAAATTCTACCATTAATGAAATCATTGGATGAGGCCCATAATGCCAGGTGCTTGGGTGGAGAAGCAAAGTGAGGAGTTCTGGAACAGAAACTTTACCTTTACCATATGAACCCTCACCTTGTGTTCAGTCCTATCTCTGTGTGTCAGTTTTCCACTTGGTCCAAATATCAGTAATAATGGGAGACTGGGAATAGGAGTTGAAACCAACCAGAAGTGGAAACCTGTAATTGGACTCAAATGACTGGTTTTGCAGAGCAATGAGCCAAACTAACTTTTAACCTTTAATTTTTAATAAACATTTAATTTTAGAATAATTTTGGAATTATAGAAAAATTGTGAAGATGGTACAGTAATTTCCCATATCCTCCATGCCTGGTTTCCCCTAATGTTAACATCTGTCATCAAACATGGCACATTTGTCACAGCTGCTGAATCAAAAAGAATACACCATTATTTACTGGAACCCACAGTTGATTCAGACGTCCTTAGTTTTTACCTGGTGTCCTTTTCTGATCTGGGATCCCATCGAGGACACCACATTACCTCAGTTGTCATGCGCATCTTTTGGCTTCCCTAGACCTCAGACTCTCTTTGTTTCTGATGACCTTGACAGTTTGAGGATTACTGGTTAGGTAATTTACAGGATACTTTTCACTGGGTTGCTGGGTGCAAACTATAGGGTGTCTGATGTCTTTCTCATGGTTTGACAAGGATTATGGATTAGGGGGAGGATGTCTACACAGGTAAAGCCGCCATCTCTTCATATCAAGAGTCCATGACCTAGCGCTGTTGACCTAACATGGATGTCTAAAGAAAATAAATCACGTGGCTAGCCAATCTGAACCGGAGCTGGACCTGTACCTTTTCTAAAATGACCCAACTGGTGCAAAATCGAAAGGAACCAATGTTTCATTCAGTCCAAACCCCTGGTGACAGTTTATACAAACTCCTTTTGCGACATTTGGAATCCCTAAGGAAAAACAACTATCTTAAATACAGAATGTAGCCAGGATGCCACGTAGGAAGAATTTTGCGGAACTGAGAGCCGAGTGAACACTGTGGGTACAGAGCACCTGCTGTGGACCCCGCTGTTTAACCTCCAGGACTCCAGTCCCTAGAACACATTAGCAATGAGCCAGACTCCCACATTTCCTGCCTCCTTTTACTTGGAAACATTTCCTAGGAGCCTGTGCTATTACCTTGTAGGGAAGGCACGGGCAGATTCACTTTTCATTTGTGTTGCATAAGGACATGATCATCATTTCAATGATTTAACCCTGATTAAATTTAGCTGTCAGCCTTTAAAGTTCTCTGAGAAGCTTTCAGACTAAGGAAGGGAAGGGGCAAACCGGCAGAAGGTAGTCCGTCCTGCGTCCTGCGCCTGCTGGGAATGGACTGTCCCACCCAGCAGCTCTGTGGGAGGTGGGAGCCCTGCGCTGCCTGTTACTTTTACACTGTTTTACATTTTTCTTTTTAAGATTTTATTTATTTATTTGACAGAGAGGGTGGGGGGAGTGCACAAGCAGGGAGAGCTGCAAAGGGAAAGGGAGAAACGGGCTTCCCGCTGAGCAGGGAAGCCGATGTGGGCTCCATCCCGGGACCCCAGGATCATGACCTGAGCCAAAGGCAGATGATGCTTAACTGACTGAGCCACCCAGGCTCTTTTTCTGCTCTTTCTGTTTTTCCTTTCTTGGACAAGGCATCTTGTGTTTTCCCTCCTTTTGTGCCCCGCCCCCATCCGTCTTCAGCCTCCTGTTTTCACTGAACACAGAAGGACTCTTCCCCATTCCACCCGCCCCCAGTGCCTTTCTGGTGCTTTCCTCCTTGCGGTTAGGGGGAGTGAGGAGTGAAGAGTGAGGAGGTGGGACAGGAGTTGGGATGCGATAGCTCAGCCTTCCTCCCAGGAGAGGGCCAGGCGGGCCCGTCTAGGGTAGTACACACAGTGCCACAGGCCTCCTCCCACACCCCTCTGTGTGTGTGTGCGTGCATGCGTGCGCGCGTGTGTTTTGAAATAGTTGCAGGGGCCCATTGCATGTCAGTGTTTGCATCTCGTGCTTTCTGTGTGCTCACCATGTGGAAAACTAAGCAGAACTACAGAATGACTTGAAAAAAGATCCTAGGAATCCTTGGAGGGGATTGTAGCCCTTATGGATAGCAATGCCATCCACTTATCAGCATCCTAAGAGGATGTGTAAGAAGGTGTTTTTCATCAGGCCTATGGACTCCAGACTTGATCAATGGTCAGGACAGATATTAGATGTTCCACAGTCACCAACTGCTTTGATCTCCCTACTAGTCAGAATACCCAGCTGGATAACTGGCATTAGTCTAAGCATAGCTTCCTGGACAAATGGTTAAAATTGATAATGTCCTACATTTTTTTTTTTTTTTTTAGAAGCACAGTTGTTTCAGATCAATGGGGCTAATCTTGTGGAAACAACTAAGACTAAGCCTTTTTATAAGACAAAGAGCTTTTGTGTTTACAGGTTCAGATTTGGGAGGTAAAATGATTTTTCTGGGAACTAAAAATGTTCCTTTTAGAGCTAATGGATTGTTAACATCCAGCGTGGTTATTGAGCTCTTTAAAAGAAAAAAAAAAAAAAGGGAAGAAAAGGAAGACAGCCCCAACAACAAAAATAATAGAATCTGCATTATCACCATCAGCTTATTACAAGTTAACTTTCTGCTTGTGAGTTCTTCAACAATGACTCCCCTGACAGCTTGAGAAAAATGCAAGCTCTTATGAAACAGATAACCATTCTCCACCTGCTCTTCTCAGAACACAACCAAGTGGGATCGGGACTCCTGCTGGAAAACGGCTCCTTTACGATTGTTTAGAAGTGTTTCTTATAATTGAATCAATGCCCCCATCATTAGATTCTTGAGTGGACGGCATGGACTCAACTGTCTAAAGATATTCCTCTGTAAAGTTGGAGGCAAATACCGAAGACTCATTCTAGCTTTTCTTTAGTTGGGAGAAGTCCCGTGGAAGCAAAATCTCACTTGGCTGCTGAAGACCTGTTGTGTGACTTGAAGCAGACCCTTCCTCCACCAGGACCTCTTGTGCTTTGTGCCTAAAGTAGGGAGTCGGGTGAAGGTTGCCTTGAGTAGTCTGTGCCCTTAATTAGAACAGTGGTCAGGACCGAGGCTCCTGCAGTCAGATAGCCCCAGGGTCAGCCCCTGGCTCTCCCCTACATAGATTTTATGAGTGAGCACACAGTTCACCTTTGGGGCCCCAATTTCCTCCCCTGTAAAACTGTTGTAATAATAGTTCCTACCCGAACAGGTTGGGATAAAGGTTAAAGGAGAGAATTACATAAAACACTGAGCCTAGGCGTGGGCTCACAGTAGGGGTTAGATAAACTTCATCTTTCATTAGCAGAGGACGTATTGTCCTTATATGTGCTGCCAAAGGGAACACAGTAGAGGCTGTGTTATCACAACAAAGGTTTATCTGTGTGCTCTTTCTATCCTACTCTCATTAAATTAATCAATGTTATAGGAATGGAAGAATCAAGCCAATGGGTCATGGAGGGCCAAGGCTCTCACTGTTACAAATTTGGAGGAAGGGTTGCGGGGATTAATATGACAGCCCCTAGTGTATGATGCAGAACAGTATTTGAGCTTGTAGTGTCCTCTCTGGATTGCTCTATGACCATCCCTGCTGGGAAGGCCAGTGACCCACTGGCCATGCGACTCTGTTCCTAGGTTGTTTCTGAACCAGGCAGAGAAAGCTTGAAAAGAACAATTTTTGACCAACGATGGCAGCCGATTATGGGGGTATATACTTTCTAGGAACGTGTGCACACCGGGGGATGTGTTCTGTGTCCCAAATCAAAATATCGTGTCCAGTCCCGATCAGACCCCCAGTAGCAGAAGACTTTGTGCCAGATGAGAAGGATGGCGGTGAGACAGGCAGAAGAGAAGTGCGGATGGTTGCATGGGCTGGAAAAGGGGACAGCCTGGCTGCAGGCACCCTGAAGCTAGCTGGGAACGATGGGAAAGCCACGCGCGAGCCTCTGTCTTATCTATGAAATCAGGGGAATATGGTGCCACCCTCCTCTCGGGACCAAATGGAAGGGTTTTGCACAAATCACAGAGCATTCTACGAAGGCAAGGAACCTGCTAGATTCCAAATGGGCAAAACAAAGAAATACTGAAATATGTCAGCGGAAGTGAGACCTTTCCTGAAAGATGTTCTTTCTTTGAACTTGGAATCAACAGTTTCCTGGGTGATATTTTCCAGTCTGAAGTGTTTGTCCTGACTGCTCCTTCACAAAAAGAACCATTTCTACCTGGAAAGTCAGGACGTCAGGCTCCCCTTAACCCGCTGGTTAGTTGCAGGGGCTGCCCTGGAACCGAGCGGGTCTGAAATTGTGTTTGGTTCCATCTCCCTCCATTGGATTAGAAACTCGTCAGGGGTAAGCAGGGGTAAGCCCCTTACCTACCTCGTTTGCCACTGCCTGGTACAGATTATAGTGTTTGGCACTTAGTAAGTACTCAACAGATGTTGACAGAAAGATTTACAGAGACGCTGGATGCTGAAGTGGCACCTGCAGGGAAAATAAATTTTAAAAAGAAGAAATTTCAACCAGTTGAGGAGGGAGGGATCTGGTAAATGTTTCCGGAAACTCCTCTCCTCTCGACGCTTTCCCCCTCCCTCCCTAAACTCTGTGAAGAGAAGGCTGGTTATTGCTAATTTAGGATACTTCGCCAACGAAAACTGAAAATAACTCCAAAAGCATGTGACATCTTAGGGATACAAAATGCCATCGCCAGGAGATGTTGCTTATAGGAAAGTAAAATATGGTCTCTTTTCCAGTCGCTGTCGTGCAGAAACAGTGGTTCCAGCTGACTGAAATTGCTGCCTCAAAGAAGGACTGAGGAGCTTCTGGGAACTTTAGGCCCCTAATGGAGGGTTGTGGTTTGAAAAGGTTCCCACGCAGTGATTTTTTAAATGCCTATTGACCTAACTGCAGTGGCTGCTTTCCCATCATAATCTGTTACATAATTACCATGCAACCTTGGCTCTGCCTCTTACAAGACTGATTTAAACTTACCCACCTAGAGCAGCACCACTGACCTGCTAGAATCTGTGGGGCTTATTGGAATTACATTGGCAGAAGTAGAGAATCTGGTGATTTCAACCAGATTAATCCCGGAAGAATGGGGCTCCTTCGCCTTCCCAGGCTTGTGGGGATTGTCACAAAGCCAACGTATGGGATTTGAATGGCTTGAGAAAAAATTGAGCTTGGTGCCTTAGTGAATGTTTGACCCCACGTGACTCCTTCCACCTTCCAAATTTTAACCTTCAGCATTGCATATTGGAACCTGTAGCGTTTGAGAAGCTATTTTAGTCTGAATTCTGTTATGGAAATAACAGAAGCTAAGTCTGGATATCTTCAATAAACAAATGAATTTATTAGAAGGTTAGAGAGTAGCTCACAGAACAGGAGAAACTGAAGATATGCTTCATGAGAGTTTAGGATAAGCTCTAGGAATTTCAGGATTAGGGATAATGCAGGTTTCCTTGGCCGTTGCTACCAGAGTGAATGATCTGGGACCATTCTGAATTTTCGTGTACTTCTCTTGTCATCAGAATTCCAGATCAGGAGTATCTGATAGACCTACTTTCATCACGTATGCACCCTCCTCTTGGCAGCGTTAAGAGGAGGCACCATGATTGACAGGCAATTCTCCTATCAGGGAAGAGTCCTTCTCCAAAGAAAAATCAAGCCTCTCTGTCTTCAGGCTACTGTGGCACCATGGCTCCCCTCTGAAAGGAGAAGACATGGTGTAGTTCTGCAGGGAGAGGTGTGGAGGTGGCTCATACTATTTTTAGTTCACTGTCTTCCAGCTCGACTTCATACCTTCTCTCTCCTCCAAACCATGAATTAGCACACTCGGCATTCCCGCACCAGGAACTCTTCCCCAGGAACAATCTGCCATGTGTGAGCAGCTTAGAATTGGGGAGAACAAGAAAAGTGGGCAGGAGGAGTTATATTGGAGATAGATGTGGGGATCATGCCCTCCTTTTGAGCTGTTGAGCTGATTTTATATCTCCTCAGGTCAATATGTTTTTTTAAATTATTGTTATTATTATTGAATTTGAGAGAAACTCAAATTATCTTTCTACCGCAGTACCTTGAGTTTTTGGTGATTTCCTAAATGAGAAGAGAAAACAAAAATACAGTCATAGTCAATGTTTCTTTAATTCCTTTTTCTAGAACCGACCTCAGTATAATTTTTATTATATCACGTAATTAATTATACTGTACCTAATTTAACATGTTCTTTTATTGGTAAGATAAACCAAAAAAGAATGAGCATTCCAGAGGAGAGGAAAAAAGTTATTGAGCGGAGCCCCTCCCCCACTCCGACCCCACCAGGCAACGTGCTCATTTGAATGGTTGCTGACTCTCCCATCCTAGATCTACTCTGTCCTGGGGTTTCCATATGAGTGACCTCTCTGCTGGTAGTAGCTAGCAACTTATAATACACTCAGGACTTCATCCCATGTACCCTGGAGTGAAACAAAAAACAATGCCACACACTAGAGAAGAAATCTCTTCCAATGTCATGCCTCTGCATGTTCTAGTTTGGGGAATAGCCGATTCTGTAGCTTTAGAAATATATATGGGTTTGTTTCTCCCTTAAACCCACTTAAAATTTTTAAAAAATATTTTACGTATTCATTTGAGAGAAAGAGTGGGAGGGTAAGGTAGAGAGACTCTGAAGTGGACTCCATGCTGAGGGCAGAGCCTAATGTGGGGCTCGATCCCATGACCCATGAGACCATGACCTGAGCCAAAACCAAGAGTCTGACACTCAACTGACTGAACCACCCAGGCACCCTTATCTTTTTTTAAACTTTGGTATGTTGTATGCAGTTCCGTGAAAAGTTAATAATTGAGCTTGATTCATGTTAGAGCCCCTCATTGCTTTCATTCTGCTTTTCTCTCCTTTTCCTTTCAGTTCAAATTACCTAGTCTAGCACTGCAAATTTCTCTCATGCCTGTCACTGTAAGCCACCAAAGCAGAATGGAGCTGATGTTCCCTGAACACCTGTCACATCACAAGCATTTTGACAAGTGTTTTTGCATATATTATTTCATTTACCCTTGTAATATCTTCAGTGAACAGATGTGTAACCCAAGATCCAGAGCAGTTTGAAAAAAAAAGTATCCAGGGTCACAAAGCTAGTAAATTGGTAGGTTCATATTGGAACCTACATCTGTTTGATTTCAAAACACATTCTTTCCATTTACTGTTTTATGTCAAGTAAGATAGTGAGATATCAGCTTATCAAGAATTACTCAGCATCCCAGGAACAAATGCGTGTTAGGAGTTCCTGAAGATCAAATGGTGACAGAAAAGATGGTGGAAGGGAAACAGAAAGAATCTTGTATTTGGCATATAGTCTCTTGGTTCTCTCTCTCTCTCCCTTTGGGAACACCAAGGGGGTGAGTGGACTGAGTACTATTGAGTTCAGTGTTGAGAGGTTAGGTTAGAAAGAAGGATCACCGAAGGCTGGAGGACAATAAAGTAATTTCAGAAGCTGATAGACTAGACAAAACAAAGCTTTCATTTAAATGGACATTGATTCATTCTTTCATACAATGTACAATGAATATTTACTGTGTGCCTCTGCGAGAGGCCAGGCATACGAAGATGAGTAAGACATGGTTCTTCCTTCAATGACTTCAGTGTCTATTGGGAAAGAGAGATAAGTGAACAAGCTTACATCTTGTTAATTTATAAGTTAACAAAAGGATAATAGATACACTTCCATTGCCCTTGGGTGCCCCTTCTACAATCAACATATAGTAGGCACATGCTGATTTTTGATCAATCATTATCTACTCCCTTTAAATTTTTTTTAAAGATTTCATTTATTTATTTGACAGAGAGAGAGATCACAAGTAGGCAGAGCAGCAGGCAGAGAGAGAGGAAGGGAAGCAGGCTCCCTGCTGAGCAGAGAGCCTGATGTGGGGCTCAATCCCAGGACCCTAAGATCATGACCTGAGCAAAAGGCAAAGGCTTAACCAACTGAACCACCCAGGTGCCCCTCCATTAAAATTTTTTTTTTCCATTTAAAAGTTTTAAAAAAGATTTGTATTTATTTATTTGAGAGAGAGAATATAAAGGAGGGGAAAGGGAGAGGGAGAAGCAGACTCCCAGCTGAGCAGGGAGCCTGACATGGGACTTGATCCCAGGGCCCTGGGATCATGATCTGAGCCAAAAGCAGACACTTAAATGACTGAGCTGCCCAGGCACCCCTATCTACTCCATTCTGATTTCCTTTTGAAGGATAATATCTCCATCATTGGAAAGTGTGTTGAGAGTGTTAAATCTAGGTGCCCTGAGCCCTCTACTCACCCACAAATAGCCACCTGACCAACTTGGAACAAATGTTCACTCTTTGGAATCAAAATATTGAAAAGAGGAGAGAGGGCACCTGGGTGGCTCAGTCAGTTAAGCGTCTCCTTCGGCTCAGGTCATGATCCTGGAGTCCCGGGACTGAGTCCCACCATCGGGGTCCCTGCTTGCTGAGGAGTCTGCTTCTCCTTCTTACCTCTCCCCTCTCATGCTCTCTTTCTTTCTCTCAAATAAATAAAATTAAATAAATTAAAAAAAAAAAAAGAGGATAGAAAGCTAGAAATTCCCCAGAAATGATGGAGGATCATTCATTTTGAGCAGGACACTGACAACGCTGTTGAATAGCTCCTACACCAATCCTATCCCACTCCCACCACTTTCTATAAATTTCTGAGTCGTCTTGTCTATTCTGAGGGTTGAATGAAATACTCCCAATAAACTCCCATTATTAAACAATAAAAGATCCCCTTGATGAGATATGGGTGGTAGGGGGAAGAGGGAAAGCAGGAAGACCAGTTAAGAGACTACCAAAGTAATTCAAGTGAAAGACGGTAACAGATTGAACTCAGTGGCTGGAGGAATGGAGAAGGTGAAGATGGATTCCAGACTCAAAGGAGATAGAGCGAGTGGGACTTGGTGACTACTGGATGTGGAAAGCCAGGAATATGAAGAGTAGGATGAGGAGTTTTTCAGTGAAACAGAGTAGGACAGCTCCCCTCACCTCTTTTCTGTTGGTCTCGAGGGTATATTCTGAGTCAGCCTTGGTTTTGGCAGCATTTTGTTACTCGCTAAGGCTGTCTTCTTCCCACTCCACCCTCCCAACCTCAGGATGAATATCATTTCCTCCTAAAAAAGGTCCTCCCCATTATCTAGAAATCTTGGCAAGGGCACCAAATTCCTCTTTTCATCTGATCTCCTCAGCCCTGTTCTTAGAAACAGTCCTGGACAGCACGTAGTAGTCCAACATCAACAAGCAAACTCTAATGATGACTATATGTCACAAGCATACCTACTACATTTGTGATCCCATTTACATGCTCATCTCTGCAACCACAGCCCACGCAGTTCACACAGCCTCACCGATGGGGATTCCCAGAGTGCTCTGCACTTACAGGCTTTGCTACAGAGGAAGGGTATTCCTGTGCTCGTGGTCATGTGGAAAGAATCTAACAGCACTCAAGTGTGCAGATTTGGACTTGATGGACTGTCCTGTCCCTTCCAAAGGGACGGGCAGACTGCGACCTTTGTGATTCAGTGCCCTCTCTGACTGCCTGTCCTTTGCACCAGTCTTTTGGGCCAATAAATATTGTGACACCCATATCTACAACCTCTTATCTGCTGGAAAAATAAGCTGGTAGGTAAGATGTGTGAGACACACAACATCTACGAGACGTAGAAAGCCCTAGAAAGCCCCTAAGCCTAGATTTGGGGAGGCTCACTTTTGAGATGGAAAAGACGAATCGATAGTAGCTCTAGCTGGATCTTTCTTTGCTTTCTTTTATTGGAAGATACTTTGGAACTTGAGTACCTTCAAACAAAGAAAGATATAACTAGCATTTTCGCAAACATATTGCTAGTACTTGAAATATCCCATTATTTCCTGAGCAATCTTCTGAAAAATAAAAGCAAGGTATTGGTGTGTTCTAATAAGTTTTGGATGCCCAGCATTTTCCAAACTGGGCTATTGAATAGCTCCCATATTTAATGCTGTCTAAGTAAACACTACGCTATAGACACTCTGATTATAAAGGAAATCTTGATGGAGAGGAGAAGCAAAAGAACAACATCCCATGTACAATTTCTGCTGTAAGGCAGTTTCTGCTGGATGATTAGATTATTGTATTTGTTACAGCTTGATCACCTGTGTTTCATTTCAAATAAATTCTCTTCGGTCTCTTTGCCAACAAAGCGCATGTGAGAGAAATGCCTCAAAATCAATTTATGCCACTTCACCAGTTTTATGCATTTTAAATTTAAGGAAACAACAATTAGGATATTTGCAATGATGAAAAGAACTCTATTAAGCTGCCACAAATGTCAAAAGTTCCTGGCTATGCTAACACTTATGTAATTGTTCTGGAAACCCCACGCACCGGAATAGACCTACAACACTAGGTATGACTCACCGAATATTTCTATGCACATAGAAATTTAGAGCATCTCTCTAAAATGCTCTCCAGTTGGGATTTATTTTTTTCAAAGGAAAAAAAAAAAGACAAAATATGGTACATCAAATCCCAAAGTTCTTTCTGTAATTTTTTCGGAAAATACTACCTCAGACAAGAGAATTGGAAGACGTTGCTAGTGTCACTAATAAAGCAGCCAGATGAGCTAGCATTAGAACGGGTTGAAACTTTGCAATCTTTCCTGAAAAATAAATAAATAGATAAATAAAACAAAACATAACCCCCGCCCCCCAGAGGACATGTGGGCTCTCCAATTTCCAAATGGTCCCTGTTTCCTCTTGTGACTTTATTCCCAAGTTTGTTTTTTGGAAAGTTGTGGCTGGTAGTGTATGACCGATGTCCTCATCTCCTGAGCAATGTCAAGGAAAATGGGTCATGACATGAACAGCTTAGCAGGACAGACAGGCTTGCGCCCACAAAGCCAAGGCTCACTGGTAGCATATGTTCTGATAGTTTCTATGGGACACCTTGTGCAAGTCCAAATTCTTACGGGGATTTACAAAAGCTTTGTATCCCCCAAAGCTGATGTTTGGTGGGACTTTGAATATCGAGTTAAAGCACTCATCATTAGTGATAGTCATGGAATTGAGCATTCACTCAGTGGTGAGGCAAGCCAGTTTTGTGGGTGGGAAGGTTTCAGGGGCCATTCCCCCAGGCAGGTGGGGCAGGTTGTAGACGGGAGTTTTTCTTGAGGCAAGAAAGAGGCAGGTCAGCCATTTGCAGACCACTGGCAGGCCACCCCAAAGAGGGTGAAGAGGAAAATCTGGCGGGCAATCGCCTTGGATGGACCAAACAAGCTGGGAGTGAGGCCCCCAGCCAAGGACAGGGCTTGAGAAGAGACCCCGAGCGCTGGGGAGGGCCGAAAAAAAAAAGAGCAGAATTCCGGTTTTAGAGAAACTTCGAGGGGAAATGTGGAAGAAAGAAGAGGCAAACTCAGTTGCTAGGACTGGCACACCAGGCGGAAGCTGTAACAGGAATAAGGCAGACACCTTCCAGCTGCGGGTGAAACAGGAGCTCAGAAAGGCCAGCGGACCGAAGGATGAGCGAGGTGAGCTACTTGTGTTTCCAGGGCCCAAGAGCAGACAGGGGCGGTGCCTGGGCAGGCGAAAGGTGGAGCCTGAAGCAGGGCGGGGCCCCAGGCAGGTGTGGGCACCGCCCACACCAAAGTCCTCGTGGCCCCCAGCCCTTTTGTTTTCTTTCCTTTCCCTTCCTTCTTTCCTTCCTTCCTTCCTTCCTTCCTTCCTTCCTTCCTTCCTTCCTTCTCCTTCCTTTTCTTAAATCTTTTCAGATATACTCTCTCTGAACCCCCCCCACCTTCTATTAAAAAAGGTTTTATTTATTTGACAGAAAGCACAAGCAGGGGGAGCGGCAGGCAGAGGGAAAAGCAGGCTTCCCATGGAGCAGGGAGCCCAACACAGGACTGCATACCAAGACCCCGGGATCATAACCTGAGCAGAAGGCTTAACTGACTAAGCAGTGCAGGTGTCCCTCTCTCAGCAACTTTCAAGTATACAATACAATACTATTACCTGTGGTCTGGAAGTTTGTGCCCTTTTGGCAAGCTGTTTTGTTACCTGAAACTCACAGCCCAGACTCCTCAGACTGACCATCTTTCATGGTTCCAGTTCTGAGAGCATCTTCTACACACAAATGGCTAACAGACACAGAAATAGATGTTCATCCTCATCAGCTATCAGGGAGATACAAATCAAAACCACATTGAGCTTCCACCTTCCACCAGTTAGAATGGCAAAATTGACAAGGTAAGGAACAATAAATGTTGGAGAGGATGTGGAGAAACGGGAACCCTCTTAGGCTGTTGGCGGGAATGCAAGCTAGAACAGCCACTTTGGAAAACAGTGTGGAGGTTCCTCAAAAAACTAAAAATAGAACTACCCTATGATCCAGCAACTGCACTACTGGACATTTACCCCAAAGGTACAGATGTAATGAAAAGAAGGGCCATATGCACCCCAGTGTTCATAACAGCAATGTCCACAATAGCCTAAACACGGAAAGAGCCAAGATGCCCTTCAACAAACGAATGGATAAAGATGTGGTCCATATACACAAGGGAATATTACTCAGCCATCAGGAAGGGTGAATACCCAACTTTTGCATCAACATGGACAGGATGGGAGGAGATTATGCTGAGTGAAATAAGTCAAGCAGAGAAAGTCAATTATCATATGGTTTCACTTCCTTGTGGAACATAAGGAATAGCGTGGAGGAGATTAGGAGAAGGAAAAAATGAAGAGGGAGAGAGGTACCAGAAGATACAATGGACTCTGAGAAACAAACTGAGGGTTTTTTTTTTTTTTAAGATTTTATTTATTTATTTATTTGAAAGAGATCACAGGTAGGCAGAGAGGCAGCCAGAGAGAGAGAGGAAGGGAAGCAGGCTCCCTGCTGAGCAAAGAGCCCGATTCGGGTGCTCGATCCCAGGACCCTGGGATCATGACACTGAGCCACCCAGGCGCCCCCAAACTGAGGGTTTTTATGGGCCTGGTGGTGGGTATTAAGGAGGGCACGGATTGCATGGAGCACTGGGTGTTACACGCAAACAATGAATCATGGAACACGACATCAAAAACTAATGATGTACTGTATGGTGACTAACATAATATAATATAATAAAACAAAACAAAACAAAACAAAGAGCATCTTCTGTGTGAAGCCCTTCCTGGCTCCTCTGGGTTCCAGGAGCACTTCACACAACTCTCTGTTGTGACACTTAACATCCTTTATCTTGTCCTGTTTTCCTTTACTCGTTCTTCTCCTAACTGGCCTTCCAATTTCTTTCCAAATGAGTTCTGGCATCTCCTGAGCCCGGCCAGTGCTCAAGAAATATTTGATGATAAATAAATAGGGTGAACAAGTGTTTATTAAATTCAGCTCAATCAACCGATAAAGAAGGTAAGGAATGAATTTATGGTTAATAATTCTATATATTGACAAAAAATATAAAATATTAACCGTAGCTAACATTTGTGCACTGCTTGCTGACTGCCCTGGGCTTCTGTGCTCAGTCCTTCATGTAGATTATCGCATTCATCTTCACAACCACCCAAGATGTAAGTGCTATTATGACACCCATTATACAGATAAGAAAATGGAGGCATTATGCTAACATCTTTAGGAACTCAGTCTGAACCGGGATATGTATATTCTACTTAGCAATAGAATTCCTCGTTCCTGGGGCCTTCCACTTGCCACAGGGGATGTGGGGGCTGTTGGGGGTTGGGAGGAAGGTGGGATCAGGCTCTGCTTGTCTCTCTGCTCCTCTCCTTCTTCCCCATGTCTTCCACTTGCAAGCAGATGATGTCCCATGCAGTCCTACTTCTCCTTTGATTTCTTTCCCTTGTTAGCTGTAAGAATGCGGCTGAAACTGAAGCGAAAGTATAAGGAGTTTTCTTCGGCATCTGGTATTTACATATCTGTCCTGTGAGGACCACACAGGACTTTACATACCTTACTCTCTTCCGTCCTTAACCTGCCCCAGGAACAGGTGTCCTTGTCCCTCAAGGTACATGGGAACCACCTGAGATTCCTAGAGGTTTAGCAACTTGCCTTACGTCCCCAAATCTAGAAGCAGAGCCAGGATTTGAACCTCCAATTTCATACAACATAGCAAAGAGCTATAGATCACCTCTTTTTGGATGCTCACATCCCCTTCCCACACAGCATGTGGCCACCAATACCATTTAGTGTTGATGACATGCCTATAATCACCGTCTCTGGCTATGGGTCAGGGTCTCCTTTAAAGTATGCCGTGGAGGCAGTTTTTTTAATCGACCCATTTAAAAAGTCCCAGGGCTTCCGGCGGCAGCACATACACTAAAATTGAAGCCGTCCAGGGAAGATTAGCGTGCCCCTGGGCAGGATGGCACACAAACCCATGAAACGTCCATGTTTTTCCAAGGAGGGCACCTGCTGTGATCAGCTCCAGGTCTCACTTGGAAGTGCTGAATCACGACACTCTCCCCCTGAAACTGACATTACGCCCTACGTTAACGAAGTGTAATTTAAATACAAGCTGTAAAAAAAAGTCACGAAGATCCAATTCATTGGTGTAAAATTAGTGATAATTCTGAGACCAAAGCCACAGATGACAGTGGGTATGAGGAGCGGCGTCTCCAGGTAGAAAACCCCCCCATCTCTCTCCTGACTTCTGCCCTTCCCTTCGTCTCCGGCAGCTCCCGCCCTGCCAGTTTACACACAGCCATTTCTGTTGACCTGTTCGCGATGGGTGCTGATAACCTCTTACGAAACGATGCCCCCGTGGGAGAGAGGAGACCCAGAGCCCACGCCCGCATTGCTTGCTTTGTGAAATTCCAGACTGTTTAATCGGCTCTACCTCATCCTAAGAACTCTGGATTCCACTTTTCTTAATGACTTTCCCCCTCCTTAAATGCCTACACAGTTATCTTAGAAGAAGGAGAGAAAGAATAGATGAATCACTTGCAGGAAACGGGGGGCAGAGACATGTGGTTGGAACGGCAGATGGCTGTGTGTGTGGGCACATAGCTGTCTCTGTTGTTCCTTCCACCACCCTCTGGAGATGAAGCCTTTGGAAGAGGACATTCATTCCAGCGTGCGGGACGGCGCCCGCTTTCAGGTGCTGACATGCAAACCCACATCCACACGGATTCCTCTCAGACATCACAACTCCAGGGAGAGCGGAAAACTCAGGCTCTGGTCCAGGCTGGACAATGTAGCCTCTCCTCCAAGTTTTCACATTAAACCTTCTAAAGATAGGGGTCCCTGGGTGGCTCAGTGGGTTAAAGTCTCTGCCTTCAGCTCGGGTCATGATCCCGGGGTCCTGGGATCGAGCCCCACATCGGGCTCTCTGCTCTGCAGAGGGTCTGCTTCCTCCTCTCTCTCTGCCTGCCTCTCTGCCTACTTGTGATCTGTCTGTCAAATGAATAAATAAAATCTTTAAAAAAACAAACAAAAAACAAGCAAAAAAAAACCCCTTCTATAGATAAAGTAATAAACTACATATAATTAGTGGCAATGAATTTCTCATGCTGTCTTCTTCGTCCTGCGGGATATGAAGTAAGTATGTGAATATTCTCTCTATGTCACAGTGCAAGTTCCCGACTGACAGCAGAGGGCATTGGCAGACAGACGCCTGTAGGGCAGCTGGAGGGAGATTTGCATTCAGATAAAATAGGCATTAAGCAGGAAAACACAAACAGTTCTTGGTGGGGTTTTTGGTGGTGGGGGCATGAAAAGGACATAAAAGTAGGACGATCTCAGGGACAAGGGCCCATGTGTTGTTCCCCGTCACAGGTTAGCTTCTTGCCAGATGTACTGAGATGTCACCAACGGTCGCTGTTTCACTTGGAAAACTGAAATGTTTCTACAGTCCCAAGGATTCAAGAACATGCAGTTTGATAACCTTTTCTTCACCAAAAGGCTTCATAGAGGCCCCCCTATTACTTCTACATAAATAGCCAAGGGTCGTCCAGATGCATATGCCGGGTAAGTAATTGTTATTTTATATTCAGATGTATGAAGCTCACTTCCCTGACAGACTCTTAAGAATCTTCAGTCACCGCCATCTGCCCTCTCTACCCTAGACCCCTGCCACAGGACCTTGTGAGCACACAAATGTGCAGGAAGGTAAAAGCTTGTCAACTTTTTCCTGGGTGCATTAGGAGTTTTGGTAAAATATGCATTGAGAAGTTGAAATATAGTCCTGAGCCCAGATGACCTACTATTTGGAACAAAGCCTTGTGGTTAAGAGCATGTTTAAAATTAATGAACACTCCTTTAAAAAGGTTATAATAAAAACATCATCTGATTAAGAATGAGTAAACTCCATCCAGAAACCAATCTGAAGAGCCATAAAAAATATTTCATCAATCATAAATCCCATTAATAATAGAATTTCTACCTCTATACTCATTATGATTTGATGACTCATTTATCTGAAAGTCATTCATCTTAACCTTCACGAAGACACTAATTCTTGAATCCTAAAATGCTTTAAAATTATCTCCCATAATTTTAAAACAGGATCATACTGGACTAATTTTTGTGCCTCTCAACATTCCCCAGCCCCCACCCGATTCCCAGGCTTCAGCCTCCTCCTGAACAGACGGACTCTGGAGGGTACAGCTTCAGAGCGACCACATCTCAACCTGCTCCAACAATGGCCAGGGCCTCCAAGGGCTGGGTCTGAGCTGATAAGGCCCCTGGACCTTAAGGATAGTCGATCCCCTACTATATCTTCCAGGCAGTTCAGCACCATCTCCTTCCTGATGAACTGCTTCAAGGTGACCTGTAGGACAAGCAAGGAAATTTGCATATTTCCTTGTGAAGTTCCTTCACACGCCACCTGGTACCCGCATTCCTTCCTTCCTGGCTTCTCTCTCTTTCTCTCGCTTTTGGAAGCCTTGGGATGGCACCTTCCAACACAGTCTTAGCAAGAGATCTTTCCTTCAGGTTTTATTTTCTAGACAATTTGACTAAGACAACGATTTTTTTTTTTTTTAAATCACATGTTGTATCTTCATCTGGCTTCCTGCCTACAGTCTGTTTTCTTCCCAGTTAGAAGGACGAATGGAGATCTGTAATCCCTGTTAAGGTTAACCAGAGCTGCTCCAGTTAAGTGTCCTCCGGTTGAGAATATGTTTCCTAAATCTCACCTAACTTTCCTCTAAGTGAGTTTTGTTCTCACTGCAGTGGGACTGGACATAGTAGCTCTTTTCTCGGATTGACTGCTTCCGCCCGGCTTGGTGTGGAGAACCAGGACAACAGATAGTGGCTTGTCCTACATCCCCCCCTGCTATTTACAAACCCATTTCCTGACCTCCATTTTATTATCTCGGGTGCTATCTTCTACGTTCCTGGTATCCTTACCTCCTGTTTCACTTACAGCGAATTCCTGTTACATACTTGTGATAAGGCCATTTCAAAGTAATACTCAAAACCCTTTTGACTTGGAATATTCCGTTTGTGTAAAATATGTTGTTTTTTAAAAAAAAAATTTTTTTTTTTAATTTATTTGACAGAGATCACAAGTAGGCAGAGAGGCAGGCAGAGAGAGAGGAAGGAAAGCAGGCTCCCTGCCGAGCAGAGAGCCCGATGTGGGGCTCCATCCCAGGACTCTGGGATCATGACCTGAGCCGAAAGCGGAGGCTTTAACACACTGAGCCACCCAGGCGCCCCTAAAATATGTATCTTTTAATCAGCAGCTGAAGAGCATCAGCTGCCTAGAGCAGTGGATGTGTGGGGACAGTAAACAAGACCCTGCCGTGTCACAAGTCTTCCCCAGACTGAAAAGAAGAAGTCAAGGGACTTTTTCACATTTCTGTTTAATGGGCCAGATCATCTCTCTTGGAGAGGACTGGGGGTGAGGAGAAACGCTTTTAGATATTTGGTCATATCATTCTTTCCTTTCCGCTTGGGCAGGAGGCAGGTACTGTGAATGCTTGGAGAGTCCATTAAGGCTGTTATTTTAATGAGTTAAAATTCCTTAAAAGGTTTGCATAGATAATAATGGCTGAGGCAGAGCTTAAGACAAACAATCTGTCTGGGATCAAAACAAAACAAAAAACCAGGGCTCCTTAACCCTGCACAATTCTAAGGAGTGAGAGCAGTTTTAATTACAGCATGAGATTTAGAATGATTTGAAAAGGAAGAAGTCAGGCACCGCTGAGTTTTATAACAAAATGTGCTTTGGGATTATCAAGTGCCTCTAGAAGTTTTCTGTTCGAAACTAATGATTGAGGGCGCCTGGGTGGCTCAGTTGGTTGAGCCGCTGCCTTTGGCTCAGGTCATGATCCGGGGGTCCTGGGATCAAGCCTCCTATTCGCTCCCTGCTCAGTGAGGAGTCTGCTCCTCCTGCTTCTCCTTCTGCCGCTCCCTTGCCCATTCTCTCTCTGTCTCTCTCTAACAAATAAATAAAATTAAAAAAAAAAATTATCCTGCAGATACACTCATGTGTAAAGGGGATAAGTGTGTAAAAAAGACTGTATTCATTGCAGTCACTGCTTGCAATAGCATAAAAGATTCTGCACAACCTCAACATCCATCAACAGTAAGATTAGGTAAATATATGATGTGCGCCCACACAGGGAATACCACCGAGCCATTAACATGGATGAGGAAGCTCTACATTTTTTGATATGAACCCATCTCTGAGAGGAGTTCAGTGAAAAAAATCCAGCTGCACCCCTGTGTGTTTAGTCTGCCAGGATTTTGTAATAAGAACATCAATAATACTAAATCTATCACTTACATATGTGTAGGCTCTCTCTAGGCAGATCCACAAAAACTAGTTAACAGCGGTTGCTTCTAGAACTAGGTGGCTAGGTGAGCCTACCTCTACTATATGTCACTTCTTTCCTTCTGAATTTTATTCCATGCACAAGTTCTCATGTGTCCATATGTAACTCAATAATGTCTTATCCTTTGAGAAGAAAAAACTCAGTAACACGTGTAGACATTTAAAACCTGGCTCTCATCTAATACATGGGAAAACTGCATTTTGTAATTCCAAGTCTGCTGACAGCGGCATACACATTGTTGTTTGTTTTGTTTTTTCAACAGACTTTTATTTTTTAGAGCAGCTTTAGGTGTTATTGAAACTGACCAGAAAGTACAGTTATTTTTTTTTTAATCCATCCGATCCCCACACATGCACAGCCTCCCCATTATCTCCATCCAGCCCCAGCATGGTTCATTAATCCTGAGGAGCTTACATCAAAACATCACCCAAAGATCATAGTTTACATAAGGATTCATTCTTGATGGTATACAGTCTATGGATTTTGACAAATGTATAATGACGTGTCTTCACCATTACAATATCATACACAAGAGTTTCGCGGCTGTAAAGATCCCCTGTGTTCCTCCAGTTCATCCTTCTCTCCCACTAACCTTGGGTAGTCACTTGATTTTTTTTTTTATTTTATCTCCACAGTTTTGCCTTTTCAAGAGAGTCCTATAGATGGAATCACAGACAACGTAGCCTTTTCCGATTGGCTTCTTTCATTTAGCAGTAAGCTAAGTTTCTTCCATGTCCTTTCATAGCCTGATAGCTCATTTCTTTTTAGTGCTGAATAGTCCATTGGATGAATTAGTTTGTTCATCCGCTCACTGACTCAAGGACATCTTCGTTGCTTCCAAAGTTTTGGCAATTCTGAACAAAGCCAGTATAAACATCAGTGTGCGGGTTTTTGTGTGAACATGTTTTCAAGTTTTGGGGTAAATACCAAGGAGCATGATTACCGGGCCATTCGACAAGAATATGTTTAATTTTGTTAAGAAGCTGCCAAACTGTCTTCCGGAGTGATTGCACCATTTTGCATTCCTACTAGCAAGACGTGAGAGTTCCTGTTGCTCTACATCCTCACCAGCTCTTGGTGTTGTCAGTGTTCTGGGTCTGGGCCATTCTAAGAGGTTGATAGTGGTATCTCACTGTTAATTCAATTCACATTTCCCTGATGACATTGGAGGTGAAGAATCTTTTCATATCCCATCTGTAGATCTTCTTTGGTAGGTGCCCATTAAGATCTTTGGCCCATTTTTTAATCCGGTTGGTTCATTTTCTTACCAGTGAGTTTCAATAGTTCAGTTACAGTCTTTTACCAGATGTGTCTTTTGCAAATATTTTCTCCTAGTCTGTGGCTTCCACATTTTTTTTTTTTTAAAGAAGTGAATGTTACCTTTGAAGACAGAAACAGATACCAAATTTCAAATGGCCACGTTTGTAACAAATGGATAAATCTTCATAATTTTTGCTTTATAACTGATTCTTTGTTGTCAGTACAGCCATATTTCTAGATGTTTCTTGAAGCTGTTGTAACAAAGCAATCTAATAAGTAGTGGACGAGCAGGTATAAATGTAGACTGTGATACTGTGGTATTTTAACTGCCCTTAAAATATGATCTAACTTGCCTAAGGATTAAAAGTTCTTTGTCTTTTGTAATTTGTAATCTCTCAATTTCTTCATGATGAATTTTGCCTGTAACTTTTCCAAGAAGTTCATGTTAAGAGAGAATTAAAGAATTAGAATAATTTACTGTACCAGAGCAAGTATTTCATTAGAGAGAACTTATCATTTAATACTTAGGTGAAGGCACATCAGGAAGTAGTACATATTTCTTCTCTTTATGTGTTCCTGGCATGTCTCTTCACTCTATTTCTCTGAAACTACTTAGTTGTCATATATACAGTGAAGGACTCTGGATGGATGGACTATTAGTCAGTCTTCTAACATGACCATCCTTTTGGATATAGAACTTTGAACTGTTCTCCTAGCATGCTGGATGTTACCTTTGTAATATTCTCTCTCATGTCACAGTCCCACCTGTTAGCTTTTGGAGGGGCGTGTCCCCATGTGGCTTGTCATTTTATCCCCCAGAATATCTTGCATCAACTCAGCAGGTATATCGAGGATCGATTTTTTTTTTTTTTAAGGTAGAAGACAAAGTGATTTTGGCAAAATATAAAACATTTTCAGTCTATAGTGCTTTCTGGGATAGAGACCCCCGTGTTACTTTTCCAGAGAAGCAAGGGGTCCGATGTGGTCCAGGGTGGTGGATTGGAGATTTAGCTGTGAGAAAGGGCCAGGTGGCAGATGGAAAAGGCGTGACCAGGTGCCCTTTGCTCTGGCCAGAAGGTGAGCACAATCGGAAAGCCTTATCCCAACTCTTAAAGGACCATGTGTAACCCTATCTCTGAAAATCAGGTGCTCCCCACTCCCACTGCCGCAATAGGAACCCCAGGAATAATACTCCTTACATTCTTGTTTGTAATGAAAAACAGTGGGGTGACAGGCTTTCTCTACAAAATGTCACTTTTGCAGCCCAACATGTTGCCTTGGCATTTTCATCCTAAAGCTGATGGACCCTTTTATCAGAAATACCACTTCCTGGGTGGTGAGCACCTGCCATTTCCGCCGCCTCCTCCCTCCGTGCAGTGTTTCTGATGCTTTCTGCTTCTCTGTGAGGCTGCAAATGTTTTTTTTAAGTAGGCTCCATGACAGGGCTTGAACTCACAGCTCTGAGATTGAGACCTGAGCTGAGATCAAGAGTCAGATGCGTAATCAACTGAGCCACCCAGGCGCCAAGGAGGCTGGAATTTTTATAACAAAAAGCAAGAGGCAAAAGGCAGTTTCTCTCCTGCAGCGGAATTATACCACTGGCATTTAGAATAACATTGCCCCCTCTTTCCTGGCTACAATTATAAGCATCTCACATACCTCCCTATGTGAGGTAAGGTAAGTATTTTGTCATCTTCTATTAATAGGGAGGGATTCTGAGTCACAGAAGGGCTAAGTGATTTTTCTAGCCCCAGAAATAAGAGGAATAAAATGAAGCAGGATGATGAATACGTTATTTTAGGAACGTGCTGGTATAGCATCATTTTCCTGGACAATGGTAACTGCTTCTTAATTGGCTTTCCCGTCCCTGGTTTTTCTCTACCCTGAAGTCTGCTCACCTCTCTCTTTTTTTTTTTTTAAAGATTTTATTTATTTATTTGACAGAGTGAGATCACAGTAGGCAGAGAGGCAGGCAGAGAGAGAGAGAGGGAAGCAGGCTCCCTGCTGAGCAGAGAGCCCGATGCGGGACTCGATCCCAGGATCTTGAGATCATGACCTGAGCCGAAGGCAGCGGCTTAACCCACTGAGCCACCCAGGCGCCCTGCTCACCTCTTTTATTGTTATCAGAATCATATTCTGAAATCTTGTCACACCCTTGTATAAATACCTTTGATGACTTCTCGCTGCTTAATGAAAAATTCCAAACTCCTTAGCACAGCATCCAAAGTCCGTTTCCATCTGGCTTTAACTACTTTTCTTATATTCTTTGCTGCCCTGTGCCCTTCATACGGTTGTCAGGCATGTGCATGGCTCCAGACCTTTGCTTCATGTCACCCGTCTATCTAGCCTAGAGTGCCTTTCTTCTCCTGCCTCTCTGGGATGAGGGAGAGGGGAAATCTGCTTATCCATGGGATCTAACTCAGATACTGTCTTCTCTGGGAAACTTCGCAACATCTGAAGCCTCTGAACGATTTCCTCCTTTTGCTCCTTCCCACGGTGCTTCCTTTTTGTCACAATGATCGTATTTATTGTTACTTCTAGCTATCTGGACAAGAGTCTAACCTATCCAGTCAGACCTTTTTATGATGGCACGGCCTGACCCTGACTGATTTCCACACGACCTAGCCATCATTTTCAGTTCCAGACACACGGCTGATGGGTGCTCAAGAACGTGATGCTGTTTTCAAGAGAACCCTTCTTTTAGACAAATCCACAGGCAGTTTTGGATACAGTTTCAGGGCCTGTGAAAGGAAATCAGGGTGCATGCCAATCCAAGCATTGAGCTTTCGGGGAAGAGCAGGTTAGTGATGTTTAACACTGCATTCTTCTGTTACGAAGTTCTGATGTTTATGGGGAGAGCGTGATGTTTGATTCGGGGGAACCATCGAAAACATTTCTATACTTCCTGACTCGAGCTGATGGGAGGGCAACCTGGCTGTCTGGGATATCATTCCCAGCTTTCCAAAGTCTGGCCCACCTGTAGGAGCCACGCCCGGCTGCTGGATTACAAGACAGTTGCCCGGGGCCCTCTCTAGACATCCTTAATCGGAGTCCTTGAGTTAGAGACCTCTGAGGCCTCTGGACTGTGAGCAAGTACCTCCGAGGTGTTTCTGAACCTTTGAGAGCCCTGGTCTGGCTGGAGACCTCTCCCTAGCCAAGGGGACTGATGGGGGACGGTGTGGGGACCCATGTAATCTAGTGGTTCTCAGCTCAGATGGCATATGAGAATTCCCTAAGGGATTTTTGAGCCCTACCAATACCTAGGACTTCCCACCCCCCGCCCTGCCTTTAAATCAGTTAAATTGTAACTACTGAAGATGGGATTTAGGCATCTATGTTTTTTGCAACCTTGCATCTGAACCAGATTGGTGGCAGAGTAAATGTCAGGCTCCTCTGACAAAACTCAAGGTCTCTAGTGGTCAGAGACCACTAACGTTGCTCTCAACCTCACTCTCACTATAGAAGTAAGTCTCGTACCAAAATCTTTTAAAGATTTTATTTGAGAGAGAAAGAGAGAGAAAGAGAGGGAGCACCAGCAAGGGGGGGGGGGGGAGGGAGAGAGAGAAGCAGGCTCCCCGCTGAGCAGTGATCCTATGCGGGATTGGAGCCCATTGAATCAAAGGCAGGCGTGTAACCCACTGAGCCACCCAGGTGCCTGCCGAATTTAACAAGTAAAAAAATATATATATGTTTTAGCGGCTAAGTACAGTTATGGAAACTGCGTGTGGCTGAGAAAGGTCTTTCTCTCTACGCCAGTGTTTTGAGTCACAGCAACCTGCACGGAAGGGTCCATCCTAAAGGAAAGGCAGCAATGTTCCAAAATCAAAAGGAGCAGTTTTGTAATCTCCTGGGGGCGGGATCCTCGGTGAAACGGGGCTGGACGGAGGTCATAGGGTGCAGGGCGGAGGCTGCATGGTCACACATGCAGACGGGCTGTGAGTTCGAGGGTCCTCTCACACTTCCCTCCCGATAATCAGCAACTTCAGCAATAGACATGATTTTCTTTAGAAATAATGTTTAAGCACCTCTTACACTAAAGGGAAACAACAATAACAAAAGCAAACTCCTCTGGTCACTAAGCAGAAAGTGTTGCTACATATTAAAGAATGTCCCAGCTAGTATCCATTCCCAAAGCGTTAGAGCGCAGCAGCTCTTACTTACAGAGTTAGTTCAAAGTAAATTACCATAAGGACAATAGAGCAGAAGTCAGAGAAATCCCATTATAAAGGTTTTTCCCCTGGGAACTGATTGAGCAAAACATCAGAGAGAAGAAATGGGGTAAATGGGGCGATGACTTAGTAAGCATTTAGACTTCAGGGGTTTGGGTCAAGAATCTAAAAGTTTGGGTGCCTGGGTGGCTCAGTGGGTTAAGCGTCTGCCTTTGGCTCAGGTGATGATCCCAGGGTCTTGGGTTCAAGTCCAGCATCAGGCTTCCTGCTTGGCAAGAAGCCTGCTTCTCCCTCTCCCACTCTCCCTGCTTGTGTTCCCTCTCTCTCTGTCCAAAAAAAAAAAAAAAAAAAGAAAAAAAAAAGAAAAAAGAAAAAGAAAGAAAGAAATAATCTAAAAATCTAAAAGTTCTGGTAGGTCCAGAAAAACCTGATGGGAATACACCAAAAGATGCACACTTGTCAGATGGTTAACAAAAATAACCTTTAAATCATACACGTGCAAAAATCACTGCAGAAACTGTGCTAAGCAGCTGGTCTGTTTCCTTAGGGGTGTTTCCATGAGGTGTCCTCTAGCAGAGCATCCTTCCCCCACAGAGGGAAGACTCCTTTCATATCACAGCACAGTGGCTCTCTTACCAGGCTGTGACCCACCCCCCTTTTCCTCCCGCATCTGAAAAGCTCCTGCTGGGCAGGAAATCAGAGGAAGGAAGGAACTTCCCATAAGATAAGTTTTCTTTCTTACTTTTAAAAAATTTTTAAAGATTTTATTTATTTGAGAGAGAGAGCGCCTAAGTGTGCAGGAGCAGGGGTGCGAGGGAGAGGAGCATGAGGCACGATGGCGGGGTCCATCCCAGGACCCTGAGATCATGACCTAAGTCCAAGTCAGATGCCAAAAAGACTGAACCATCCAGGAGCCCCAAGATGAGGTTTCTTAGATGCAAGGTGGTCTTAAAATCTTAAGGATCCAGTGTATAAACAGGGCTCCCATCAGAGACAGAGAAACCAGATCACTGAGAGATGGTGGTTCCATCGTTTGGGCCAGTAAACTCCCAAGTCCCCTCTTGCAGCACAGGAAGTTAACAGGACTGGCTTGAGGGGTACCTGCGTGGCTCAGTCCAGGTTTAGAATGAGACTCTTGATTTTTGTCATGATCACAGGGTCCTGGGTTGGAGTCCCACATTGGGCTGCTTTACTCTCTCTCTGTCTGCCTACTTGTGATCTCTCTCTGTCAAATAAGTAAGTAAAATCTTAAACAAAACAAAACAAAACAAAACAAAAAAACAAACCCTCAACTCTGTGTGTGCGTTGAAAATAAAAACAGGTAACTGTCAATGAATTATTATTGACTCAGGACTGTTCCCGCCCCTTTACAAATAGAAGTCATCTATTACAATAGCCCTATGCTACAGTATCCCCATTTTACAGATGAGGGCACTGAGGCATGGGGAAGTTATGTGATTTCCCCCAGAGGCACGTGATTAGAAAACTGCTGAGTCAGGATTAGAATCCTGCTTGGTCTGACTCTGAAACTCCCAGTCTTGAGCAGCAAAATAAAATCTAACCAGTTAGGGAGAAGCTGCAATTTTATAACTCGCTGAATTTGTAACAGGCTGCACGGGGTACATGCTTGAGGGCTATTCCTACGATTAGGGAGCAAAACATACTTACTCCAGAGGCTTTCAAAGAGATGTTAAGTTTGGATTCCTGCGTAATTACCTGACACCTGAGCCCAGGCTTCCCCACAATAAAACTATGGTAATGGTGTATCTGCTCAGCAGAGTTGTGATGGCAGTAGTTAGATTTGACATATACAAAACTGGATGTAAAACAGATTGTAGCCATTATGTTTGTCTGTTGGTGTGACAGTATATCCAAGTATATCTTTTGTAATTAACGCACCAAATGGCCTAGAGCAGTTCTGCTTATGGAGTTTGGAGGCCTCTGGGGTTCCCTCAGTGTATTCTGGAGGATCTGTGAGTTCTTAAATTCAACAGTTAAGCTAAAGCATGCCTTGTATTGTGGACACACATACACACTTTCACTGATTGCTGAGGCAAAGGGGCTGACAGAAACGAGTACCTACTTAGAAAAATAATTCGTTCTCTTACACAATAGCCATTTGCATTCTCACATCTGGGTAAATAAAGGAACACAAGAGGAGGAGAAAAGGCACCAGAGGAATGGTGGCTCACACAAGAAGGCAGAAGGCAAATCTTCTGTGTGGAGAGACAGCATGGCTAATGCCCAGGGAGCATCCATGATGCTCACGATGTGACTGGGGAGCTTCTGGAAGGATGACGGCAGGTAGTTTTCCTTGCCTTCCTGGAAGGCAATGTAAGCCTAATCTCCCACTGAAGGTATTGCTGGGCGTTGGGAATAATACAGTGGGAAAGAAGGTGTTATTGCACCTTTTCCAAACAAGGACAGTAACAAAAAAATAGTAAGTGGGCTTAGCTGTACTTGGACTTAAGCTTCCTGAAGACTTCCTACATATACATTTACGTATGCTTTCAGATTTCTTACTTTTTGAAAATAAAAGATACGAGGAAAGAATCAATGAATGTTTTCCCACTGGAACGAAAGGGACAAAACCATCTGAAAGAAAGAAGAAATAAACTTTAGTATTTTTAAATGAATTTCTTTGCTGGACTGTCTGGCTTCAAAAGAAAATTCTAGGGCACCTGGGTGGCTCAGTCAGTTAAGCACCTGCCTTCGGCTCAGGTCATGATTCCAGGGTCCTCAGATCGAGCCCCACATTGATCCCAGAGTCCTGGGATGAAGGCCCACATCGAGCCCAGTAAGAAGCCTTAGCTTCCTCCTCTCCCTCTGCCTCTCCCCCTGCTTGTGCCCTCTCTCACTCACTCTCAAATAAATAAAATCTTAAAAATAGAGAAAATTCTAAATGATGTCTCTATGGTTTCCCAAATGTACATTAATGGGCATTCCATCAGGTGATGGGAAACAAAAACACAAGAAAGTTGATGAAGCCCATAATTTGTAAAAGCTTAGCCTGATCAGGCTGAGCAAGGTCTGAATTTCACAATAGTTTCTACTTTTCTTCAGGTCCTATCATTCTGGCAAGGGGTGAGGATGCCTTCTTGTTTATAGGAAAGCTCCAACCACTCCCTACACATGACCGTGGCTGCATCATTCTGGCTCTGCTGCTGTCTAGCTCCGTGTTAGTTGCTGTCTATCCTGGCCTGTCTCTCCACCAGCCCCCAAATGGTTTGGGAAAATCATTAGCCTGCACTTAATAAATTAGACCCTGCAGCTCCTCACGAAGGGGCAAGCTGTTCAACTGCAAACCAGGGGCTCATATTTCCCTCTCTTTGGTGCCTAAAATGTGCAGCACGTGTTTCCTACTGACAGTCCTCGGGGCCTCTTGGGTTCCACGATTCCTGCTGTTCAGACATAACTCGCCGTCTTTTCGAGGCACCTGCCGGAAGAGCTCAGCTTGAGTTTTGTGAACCCCATCTGCCCTTTAAGTCAGATTATGTCAGACACGTTTCTCAACCGCACTGAAATTCTGTTCTGAGATGTAGCTGCTCAGAAAGCCACTGGCTGTCACTTTGAGGGCTCCCTGGGACTTCTGAGAGGGAATCCTGAATATGTCACAAGACTACATTTTAAGTGAGACCTTCCAAAACACTCTCTCCTTATGAAGGGAAAACCGTTGAACTATTTTCACATGATGTGTTAATAAATGTTATTGTATTCACAGAGATTACTCCAAGAGGATTAAAGGTCATGCTAACCCTTTGGGTCCTAGTAAATTGCAAGTGTCCTCCAACACAGGAAAATTTCTGTGGAGTTGAAATGCTTCTCCAATAGGCGAGCAAACCTTCATAAACAAAAGACTTAACTTTTAAGGAGCTTTCCAGGGAGAAACACCTAATGAAAGAAGGAAGAATTGAAACACTGGTGCTTGGTGTATGCACAGAAATACATATACACAGAGAAGTTAGGATGTATAACGTTGATTCTGTGCACTTATGAGGAGTAAGGGATGACCTGCTTCACTCTCTGGTCTGGAAAGTTCTCTGGATAGGAATGATACCTTCAGCAGGGACCTGGGGCCTCTGGAAATGAGGAGGGCCATGATCCTTCCTGATGCTAGCTGGAACTCTTCTGAGCTTTTCCCCTTAACACCCCGGGCAACAGGCCCAGGATAATGAGGTTCCAGGCAAGATCACTAGCAGCAGGGAGTCCACTTTCTGCAGGAATGAGGCAGTGAGTTTTAAAAATCTCATCTTTTGGGAGAGGGGGGTGGGGTTATGGACATTGGGGAGGGTATGTGCTATGGTGAGTGCTGTGAAGTGTGTAAACCTGGCGAAACACAGACCTATACCCCTGGAAATAAAAATACATTATATGTTTATAAAAAAAATAAATAAAAGCCTCATCTTCTGAATTTGTGCCTTACACTTTTCTGTACATCTCTAATTCTCCTTGTTCTCTGAGGAAGGGGTAACTATTCCTAATTTTACATACTGCTGAATTCCCTTCTTTGCTTTTTTTTCTCCACAGCACTTTACTTCCTAATATGCTCTATAATTATTTTGTTTATTGTCTGTCTTCACTAGAATGTAAGCGTTGGCAGTGTGGGGGGGGGTATTCTTGTGCGTTTTATTCCCTGCTGATTTCCTGGAACCTAGAATAAATAAGTGAAGGAAGGAAGGAAGGGAAGAAGAAAGGAAGGAATGGAGACCCAGAAAAGCTAAGTGATTTTCCCTTATCCAACTACTAGCAAGTGGCAGAGCCAAGGTAGAACCCAGGCCCACGTGCTGTGCTGACGCACTAGATTATAATGGCCGTGGTTAGGATTAAAACCTAAGATGAACTCTCAGGAAGAGAAATATGAAGCATTTAGTGAATGGTTGACTAAGAGAGGTGCGCGCAGAGAAAATCACCAGATTTAAAGGAGCGGGGAAGTAAGTCTAACTTGTGATCTTTGACATTTATGGGGACAGTGCAACAGAATATGTAAAGCTGGAAAAGCCCTGGTGGTTAAAATTCAAAACACAGAACTGAATCCTTCAAGTTTTGGCAGGGAACAGTGCAGTGCATGGTCTCCATGATACCTTATAAAATGTGTACGTGGTCATCCCTAATGGTCTGAACAGGGTCTGGCCTCAAATCCCACCCCCACTGTTTGTTACTGAGTGACCTCATGCAAATTCCTTAATCTCTGTGAATGCGGATGACTTACATGGGTTTTCTGAAGACCAAAGTTATGCATGTAAATACAGAAATCGAGAGAAAGCCTTCCATGTTGTAAATGCCCAATTTATGTATTATTTCTACTCCAATAATTCGGTGTGGCTGGAGAAGAGCGTGTTGAAAGGGGTCCAGTTAGGGAGAAGTCAGAAGGGTAGCCGGGTACAGTGCCCTATGTTAAAGGACTTTGACCCTGGTCTGTAACAGCACCTACTGTGACATCTGAATTGGGACGGCTTAAACTGCCTAGGGGCTTCTCTGCAGTCTGGGGAGTTCTAGGTGGGCTGTTAGGCCTCATAGGGCATCTAGATAAGGACCCAGAACAATGTGCAGTTTGGGAATTCAGAACAATAAAAATATCATTCTAGAGCACTTCACCCATTTCACCATCACAGAGCTCCTACGAAGAGATTATTTTCATTATATTCATTATGGCACGTGGAAGACGCAGTTCACAACGGATTTAACCAAGGACACACGCTTAGGACGGGACAGGGGCACAATTTCAACGGCCACCCCGTTCCAGGGGCCCCTTAGCTTCACTTCTTAGAACGGAGTGGTCTGAATGCCATTTGATAAAAGGTGCTGAGAAGGACCGACATTCTGTCGCTGCAGGGTTCCGAAGCGTGGGTCCAACTAAGTGTCTCTATCTTCAGGTTTGAGAAGAACTGCGAAAATCCCTCCAAATCTATGCACAGGCTCAGGTAAGTGCACTTTCAAAATAGCGAAGTAACAACGGATTTCCCTCTCTGTCTCTTCTGTTAGAGATCCTGGGCTGCAGGATCTTGGTCTTCGCAGCTCCCCTGCAGGGTGCCCTGCCTCGCCCCCAGGCCTCAGTGACTGAAACATTTTGGGGTGGGAACGCCTGTAACAGGTGGGGGCGGATCGGAGGCGTCAACTCCAGCGCAGGCCTCCTCCAGTTGGAACTAGATGATATCCAGTGAAATATGGGGATTTTGTTCCAAGGGATGCCCAAAAAAGGCTCAGGGAGAGCGCGCGGCAACCCCCACCTTCGTCAAACACGCTCCTCCAGGGGCGGCCTGCTAGCAGCCGAGCTCCAAAATTGGCAACCTGAGCCTCGCTACCGCCTTTTTTTAGCCTACATTCCCCAAACCAGGGAAGAGGCGGGTGACTAAAAATGCAAATTGGAGCCAGGGCGTCAGTAGGCAGACCCGAGGGTGCGGGGCGTCTGGCTGGGGGAGACCCCGCGACCTCAGGTGCCCTCTGCTCTACTCTCGGTGGGCGCCGGGGGAAGACGCTCCCCGCCGAGCCGCTGCCCCCGCTTCCGCCTCCCCGGCCGCGGCGGGACAATGCGCGGCCTCTTTTCCGCCGAGGGTTAGGGAGGGGACGCCGGATTAGGGCCCGCGCTTTCCGGCCGCAGCCTCCGCCCCCCCCCGCCCCCGGCCCCATCACCGCGCCGGCCGCACACAGGTGGTTTTCCGCTCGGGAGGGGCAGGCCCCGGCGCTTTTATATAACAATAGAGCTCTGCGCGCCGGGAATGCGCCTTCTCGCCGCGGCGGCCCCCGTCCGGCCACGCCTCCATCCGGTTCCCCGCCGGCCCGCCCCGCGGCGCCTCGGCGGAACCCGGCGCGCGGGCTTAGCCGGCACTTTCCCAGTTACCTGCTGGCCCTGCAAGGCGTCGGAGACGTTCCCTGCGCCCCCACCCCCCAGCCCTCCCTGCGAGCCACTGGGTCTTGGCAGGCACTTCTCCTCGCTCTTCACCCACCCCAGGACGTGACGGAACCCCAGAGTCGTGCCTTTGGTTCCGCACTCCTCCGCAGGGTCGCCCCACGCCCCGCACCAGCTGAGCTAGGAGGCGGGGGCGGCGGGGCGCGCGGCAAGGAGCGCACCGCGCAGGCGCGGCTGGTGCTCGGCAAGGGCCCGGCGACCGGCAGGGGAGGGGGTTGCGGGGGTGGGACAGAAGGCTCCCCTCTCTCGGGTCTCTCTGTGCAACGCGACCAATCCCCGAGACTGCCCTAGCCCCCGCAAGCCTTGCAGGCGGACTTCCCCACGCCTCGCGTCTGGTGGGGACAGCCCGCCAGGCTCCCGCGCGCCCTAAATGCACCTAGCCCAGGCAGCCCCGCCAGACCGGCTCCTCTGTCGGAAGCCGAGCTTGCGGCCCAGAAATGATTAACGAGCGCAACCCCCCAGCGCGCAAGTGGGTGACCGCGGAAAGGCAGGGGTGGGGAGGGGGGAGGACTTGGATCCCCGGAACAATGGCTCATAACGCCCCAGGCTGCTGGAGAGGAATAAAAGCATCGGACTGTCCAACCAGTTTGTTTCTGCAGGCTCCACTGTTTAAAAACAAAATAATTTAAATGCTATTTAAAAAACCCCTTTCTTCCAATTATCTGGACAACCAGGCATTTGTTTGTTTGCTTGCTGTAAAATGTTTCAACAAAATCCTAGTTTGTTTCGAAAGATGTTGGATTAGCATTTAACACCTCATCGGTCACTAAAGCGCAGGCAGTTCACCAGCCCCAACACAGCCTCAGCTAAAAGAACATCAGAGCAAACAGAGCTGGGCTTTTTAAACTGGCAAACAAATGCCACACACCGCCTAAAGGAGGGCGGAGAAGGGGGGTTAAGGCGAACTCCGGTCCAAATGAGTTTAAAGGGAATAAAAAGGGGGAAAAAGCACAAGTTCTCTTAAAGCTAGCCTGCGAGCGCAGGCGTCACGAACAAGGGCTTTTGTGCCTGCTAATTGCACCATTTGTGCGCAAAAGTTCCGACGCGAAGTGTGAACTCTCAACAGAAGGAAACATGAGACAACTGAAGTGCCCTGGGTTATGTGCCCTGCTCCTCCTCCGCCGCCGCCTCCTCTTCTTTCTCCTTCCTCCCGCCGAGCCCGCTGTTGCAGCTTGTTTGCACTGGGGCTTATCCGGAGCGGAAATTCCTTTCCGTTTTTGTGAATGACAAACTCATTAACAATTCATCAACACAACCTGTTCCAGCCGGCCCGTCCCCACGGCAACAGCCCCTTCCGCAGCGCGCTCATTGGCTGGCCGAGAGAATGTATCCATTGAGACGCTCGCTGTTTGTATCCATTGAGGAGCTGCCTCGCGCTGGGGGTGTGCGAGGGCTGACTCCAAGGGAGAGTGAGCAAATCGAGCTTTGAATAA